>NC_142882.1:36432500-36735530 GCF_051225735.1 Oryctolagus cuniculus
CAGTAGTCTGAATAAAAGAGAAGCAGCTTACAGGATTTCTGTGCATTGGAAGTAGTGAGAAGCAGTTTACAGGAGTTCTGCATCCTGAGTGTAGGAAACACTTTACGGGAGTTCTGTAGCATGGGAGTAGTCTTACGCACTATTCGGGTTTTCAGTAGTCTGAGTAAAAGAGAAGCAGCTTACAGGATTTCTGTACATTGGAAGTAGTGAGAGGCAGTTTACAGGAGTTCTGCATCCTGAGTGTAGCAGACAGTTTAAGGGAGTTCTGTAGCATGGGAGCAGTCTTACGCACTATGCGGGTTTTCAATAGTCTGAGTAAAAGAGAAACAGCTTACAGGATTTCTGTACATTGGAAGTACTGAGAGGCATTTTACAGGAGTTCTGCACCCTGAGTGTAGGAAACACTTTACGGGAGTTCTGTAGCATGGGAGTAGTCTTAAGCACTATGCGGGTTTTCAGTAGTCTGAGTAAAAGAGAAGCAGCTTACAGGATTTCTGTACATTGGAAGTAGTGAGAGGCAGTTTACAGGAGTTCTGCATCCTGAGTGCAGGAAATGCTTTATCGGAGTTCTGTAGCATGGGAGTAGTTACGCACTATGCGGGTTTTCAGTAGTCTGAGTAAAAGAGAAGCAGCTTACAGGATTTCTGTACATTGGAAGTAGTGAGAGGCAGTTTGCAGGAGTTCTGCATCCTGAGTGTAGGAAACACTTTACGGGAGTTCTGTAGCATGGGAGTAGTCTTACGCACTAAGCGGGTTTTCAGTAGTCTGAGTAAAAGAGAAGCAGCTTACAGGATTTCTGTACATTGGAAGTAGTGAGAGGCAGTGTAAAGGAGTTCTGCATCCTGAGAGTAGGCAACACTTTACGGGAGTTCTGTAGCATGGGAGCACTCTTACGCACTATGCGGGTTTTCAGTAGTCTGAGTAAAAGAGAAGCAGCTTACAGGATTTCTGTACATTGGAAGTAGTGAGAGGCAGTTTACAGGAGTTCTGCATCCTGAGTGTAGGAAACACTTTACGGGAGTTCTGTAGCATGGGAGTAGTCTTACGCACTATTCGGGTTTTCAGTAGTCTGAGTAAAAGAGAAGCAGCTTACAGGATTTCTGTACATTGGAAGTAGTGAGAGGCAGTTTACAGGAGTTCTGCATCCTGAGTGTCGGCAACACTTTACGGGAGTTCTGTAGCATGGGAGTAGTCTTACGCACTATGCGGGTTTTCAGTAGTCTGAGTAAAAGAGAAGCAGCTTACAGGATTTCTGTACATTGGAAGTAGTGAGAGGCAGTGTAAAGGAGTTCTGCATCCTGAGTGTAGGCAACACTTTACGGGAGTTCTTTAGCATGGGAGTAGTCTTACGCACTATGCGGGTTTTCAGTAGTCTGAATAAAAGAGAAGCAGCTTACAGGATTTCTGTACATTGGAAGTAGTGAGAGGCAGTTTACAGGAGTTCTGCATCCTGAGTGTAGGAAACACTTTACGGGAGTTCTGTAGCATGGGAGCACTCTTACGCACTATGCGGGTTTTCAGTAGTCTGAGTAAAAGAGAAGCAGCTTACAGGATTTCTGTACATTGGAAGTAGTGAGAGGCAGTTTACAGGAGTTCTGCATCCTGAGTGTAGGAAACACTTTACGGGAGTTCTGTAGCATGGGAGTAGTCTTACGCACTATGCGGGTTTTCAGTAGTCTGAGTAAAAGAGAAGCAGCTTACAGGATTTCTGTACATTGGAAGTACTGAGAGGCATTTTACAGGAGTTCTGCACCCTGAGTGTAGGAAACACTTTACGGGAGTTCTGTAGCATGGGAGTAGTCTTAAGCACTATGCGGGTTTTCAGTAGTCTGAGTAAAAGAGAAGCAGCTTTCAGGATTTCTGTACATTGGAAGTAGTGAGAGGCAGTTTACAGGAGTTCTGCATCCTGAGTGCAGGAAATGCTTTAGCGGAGTTCTGTATCATGGGAGTAGTTACGCACTATGCGGGTTTTCAGTAGTCTGAGTAAAAGAGAAGCAGCTTACAGGATTTCTGTACATTGGAAGTAGTGAGAGGCAGTTTGCAGGAGTTCTGCATCCTGAGTGTAGGAAACACTTTACGGGAGTTCTGTAGCATGGGAGTAGTCTTACGCACTATGCGGGTTTTCAGTAGTCTGAGTAAAAGAGAAGCAGCTTACAGGATTTCTGTACATTGTAAGTAGTGAGAGGCAGTGTAAAGGAGTTCTGCATCCTGAGTATAGGAAACACTTTACGGGAGTTCTGTAGCATGGGAGCACTCTTACGCACTATGCGGGTTTTCAGTAGTCTGAGTAAAAGAGAAGCAGCTTACAGGATTTCTGTACATTGGAAGTAGTGAGAGGAAGTTTACAGGAGTTCTGCATCCTGAGTGTAGGAAACACTTTACGGGAGTTCTGTAGCATGGGAGTAGTCTTACGCACTATTCGGGTTTTCAGTAGTCTGAGTAAAAGAGTAGCAGCTTACAGGATTTCTGTACATTGGAAGTAGTGAGAGGCAGTTTACAGGAGTTCTGCATCCTGAGTGTAGGCAACACTTTACGGGAGTTCTGTAGCATGGGAGTAGTCTTACGCACTAAGCGGGTTTTCAGTAGTCTGAGTAAAAGAGAAGCAGCTTACAGGATTTCTGTACATTGGAAGTAGTGAGAGGCAGTGTAAAGGAGTTCTGCATCCTGAGTGTAGGCAACACTTTACGGGAGTTCTGTAGCATGGGAGTAGTCTTACGCACTATGCGGGTTTTCAGTGGTCTGAATAAAAGAGAAGCAGCTTACAGGATTTCTGTACATTGGAAGTAGTGAGAGGCAGTTTACAGGAGTTCTGCATCCTGAGTGTAGGAAACACTTTACGGGAGTTCTGTAGCATGGGAGCACTTTTACGCACTATGCGGGTTTTCAGTAGTCTGAGTAAAAGAGAAGCAGCTTACAGGATTTCTGTACATTGGAAGTAGTGAGAGGCAGTTTACAGGAGTTCTGCATCCTGAGTGTAGGAAACACTTTACGGGAGTTCTGTAGCATGGGAGTAGTCTTACGCACTATTCGGGTTTTCAGTAGTCTGAGTAAAAGAGAAGCAGCTTACAGGATTTCTGTACATTGGAAGTAGTGAGAGGCAGTTAACAGGAGTTCTGCATCCTGAGTGTAGGAAACACTTTACGGGAGTTCTGTAGCATGGGAGTAGTCTTACGCACTATTCGGGTTTTCAGTAGTCTGAATAAAAGAGAAGCAGCTTACAGGATTTCTGTACATTGGAAGTAGTGAGAGGCAGTTTACAGGAGTTCTGCATCCTGAGTGTAGGAAACACTTTACGGGAGTTCTGTAGCATGGGAGTAGTCTTACGCACTATTCGGGTTTTCAGTAGTCTGAGTAAAAGAGAAGCAGCTTACAGGATTTCTGTACATTGGAAGTAGTGAGAGGCAGTTTACAGGAGTTCTGCATCCTGAGTGTAGCAGACAGTTTAAGGGAGTTCTGTAGCATGGGAGCACTCTTACGCACTATGCGGGTTTTCAGTAGTCTGAGTAAAAGAGAAGCAGCTTACAGGATTTCTGTACATTGGAAGTAGTGAGAGGAAGTTTACAGGAGTTCTGCATCCTGAGTGTAGGAAACACTTTACGGGAGTTCTGTAGCATGGGAGTAGTCTTACGCACTATTCGGGTTTTCAGTAGTCTGAGTAAAAGAGAAGCAGCTTACAGGATTTCTGTACATTGGAAGTAGTGAGAGGCAGTTTACAGGAGTTCTGCATCCTGAGTGCAGGAAATGCTTTACCGGAGTTCTGTAGCATGGGAGTAGTTACGCACTATGCGGGTTTTCAGTAGTCTGAGTAAAAGAGAAGCAGCTTACAGGATTTCTGTACATTGGAAGTAGTGAGAGGCAGTTTACAGGAGTTCTGCATCCTGAGTGTAGGCAACACTTTACGGGAGTTCTGTAGCATGGGAGTAGTCTTACGCAATATGCGGGTTTTCAGTAGTCTGAATAAAAGAGAAGCAGCTTACAGGATTTCTGTACATTGGAAGTAGTGAGAGGCAGTTTACAGGAGTTCTGCATCCTGAGTGTAGGAAACACTTTACAGGAGTTCTGTAGCATGGGAGCACTCTTACGCACTATGCGGGTTTTCAGTAGTCTGAGTAAAAGAGAAGCAGCTTACAGGATTTCTGTACATTGGAAGTAGTGAGAGGAAGTTTACAGGAGTTCTGCATCCTGAGTGTAGGAAACACTTTACGGGAGTTCTGTAGCATGGGAGTAGTCTTACGCACTATTCGGGTTTTCAGTAGTCTGAGTAAAAGAAGCAGCTTACAGGATTTCTGTACATTGGAAGTAGTGAGAGGCAGTTTACAGGAGTTCTGCATCCTGAGTATAGGAAACACTTTACGGGAGTTCTGTAGCATGGGAGTAGTCTTACGCACTATGCGGGTTTTCAGTAGTCTGAGTAAAAGAGAAGCAGCTTACAGGATTTCTGTACATTGGAAGTAGCGAGAGGCAGTTTACAGGAGTTCTGCATCCTGAGTGTAGCAGACAGTTTAAGGGAGTTCTGTAGCATGGGAGCAGTCTTACGCACTATGCGGGTTTTCAATAGTCTGAGTAAAAGAGAAACAGCTTACAGGATTTCTGTACATTGGAAGTACTGAGAGGCATTTTACAGGAGTTCTGCACCCTGAGTGTAGGAAACACTTTACGGGAGTTCTGTAGCATGGGAGTAGTCTTAAGCACTATGCGGGTTTTCAGTAGTCTGAGTAAAAGAGAAGCAGCTTACAGGATTTCTGTACATTGGAAGTAGTGAGAGGCAGTTTACAGGAGTTCTGCATCCTGAGTGCAGGAAATGCTTTATCTGAGTTCTGTAGCATGGGAGTAGTTACGCACTATGCGGGTTTTCAGTAGTCTGAGTAAAAGAGAAGCAGCTTACAGGATTTCTGTACATTGGAAGTAGTGAGAGGCAGTTTGCAGGAGTTCTGCATCCTGAGTGTAGGAAACACTTTACGGGAGTTCTGTAGCATGGGAGTAGTCTTACGCACTAAGCGGGTTTTCAGTAGTCTGAGTAAAAGAGAAGCAGCTTACAGGATTTCTGTACATTGGAAGTAGTGAGAGGCAGTTTACAGGAGTTCTGCATCCTGAGTGTAGGAAACACTTTACGGGAGTTCTGTAGCATGGGAGTAGTCTTACGCACTATTCGGGTTTTCAGTAGTCTGAGTAAAAGAGAAGCAGCTTACAGGATTTCTGTACATTGGAAGTAGTGAGAGGAAGTTTACAGGAGTTCTGCATCCTGAGTGTAGGAAACACTTTACGGGAGTTCTGTAGCATGGGAGTAGTCTTACGCATTATGCGGGTTTTCAGTAGTCTGAGTAAAAGAGAAGCAGCTTACAGGATTTCTGTACATTGGAAGTACTGAGAGGAAGTTTACAGGAGTTCTGCATCCTGAGTGTAGGAAACACTTTACGGGAGTTCTGTAGCATGGGAGTAGTCTTAAGCACTATGCGGGTTTTCAGTAGTCTGAGTAAAAGAGAAGCAGCTTTCAGGATTTCTGTACATTGGAAGTAGTGAGAGGCAGTTTAAAGGAGTTCTGCATCCTGAGTGCAGGAAATGCTTTACCGGAGTTCTGTAGCATGGGAGTAGTCTTACGCACTATGCGGGTTTTCAGTAGTCTGAGTAAAAGAGAAGCAGCTTACAGGATTTCTGTACATTGGAAATAGTGAGAGGCAGTTTACAGGAGTTCTGCATCCTGAGTGTAGCAGACAGTTTAAGGGAGTTCTGTAGCATGGGAGCAGTCTTACGCACTATGCGGGTTTTCAATAGTCTGAGTAAAAGAGAAACAGCTTACAGGATTTCTGTACATTGGAAGTACTGAGAGGCATTTTACAGGAGTTCTGCACCCTGAGTGTAGGAAACACTTTACGGGCGTTCTGTAGCATGGGAGTAGTCTTACGCACTATTCGGGTTTTCAGTAGTCTGAGTAAAAGAGAAGCAGCTTACAGGATTTCTGTACATTGGAAGTAGTGAGAGGAAGTTTACAGGAGTTCTGCATCCTGAGTGTAGGAAACACTTTACGGGAGTTCTGTAGCATGGGAGTAGTCTTACGCACTATTCGGGTTTTCAGTAGTCTGAGTAAAAGAGAAGCAGCTTACAGGATTTCTGTACATTGGAAGTAGTGAGAGGCAGTTTACAGGAGTTCTGCATCCTGAGTGTAGGCAACACTTTACGGGAGTTCTGTAGCATGGGAGTAGTCTTACGCACTAAGCGGGTTTTCAGTAGTCTGAGTAAAAGAGAAGCAGCTTACAGGATTTCTGTACATTGGAAGTAGTGAGAGGCAGTTTACAGGAGTTCTGCATCCTGAGTGTAGGAAACACTTTACGGGAGTTCTGTAGCATGGGAGTAGTCTTACGCACTATTCGGGTTTTCAGTAGTCTGAATAAAATAGAAGCAGCTTACAGGATTTCTGTACATTGGAAGTAGTGAGAGGCAGTTTACAGGAGTTCTGCATCCTGAGTGTCGGCAACACTTTACGGGAGTTCTGTAGCATGGGAGCACTCTTACGCACTATGCGGGTTTTCAGTAGTCTGAGTAAGAGAAGCAGCTTACAGGATTTCTGTACATTGGAAGTAGTGAGAGGAAGTTTACAGGAGTTCTGCATCCTGAGTGTAGGAAACACTTTACGGGAGTTCTGTAGCATGGGAGCACTCTTACGCACTATGCGGGTTTTCAGTAGTCTGAATAAAAGAGAAGCAGCTTACAGGATTTCTGTACATTGGAAGTAGTGAGAGGCAGTTTACAGGAGTTCTGCATCCTGAGTGTAGGAAACACTTTACGGGAGTTCTGTAGCATGGGAGCACTCTTACGCACTATGCGGGTTTTCAGTAGTCTGAGTAAAAGAGAAGCAGCTTACAGGATTTCTGTACATTGGAAGTAGTGAGAGGCAGTTTACAGGAGTTCTGCATCCTGAGTGTAGGAAACACTTTACGGGAGTTCTGTAGCATGGGAGTAGTCTTACGCACTATGCGGGTTTTCAGTAGTCTGAGTAAAAGAGAAGCAGCTTACAGGATTTCTGTACATTGGAAGTACTGAGAGGCATTTTACAGGAGTTCTGCACCCTGAGTGTAGGAAACACTTTACGGGAGTTCTGTAGCATGGGAGTAGTCTTAAGCACTATGCGGGTTTTCAGTAGTCTGAGTAAAAGAGAAGCAGCTTTCAGGATTTCTGTACATTGGAAGTAGTGAGAGGCAGTTTACAGGAGTTCTGCATCCTGAGTGCAGGAAATGCTTTAGCGGAGTTCTGTATCATGGGAGTAGTTACGCACTATGCGGGTTTTCAGTAGTCTGAGTAAAAGAGAAGCAGCTTACAGGATTTCTGTACATTGGAAGTAGTGAGAGGCAGTTTGCAGGAGTTCTGCATCCTGAGTGTAGGAAACACTTTACGGGAGTTCTGTAGCATGGGAGTAGTCTTACGCACTATGCGGGTTTTCAGTAGTCTGAGTAAAAGAGAAGCAGCTTACAGGATTTCTGTACATTGTAAGTAGTGAGAGGCAGTGTAAAGGAGTTCTGCATCCTGAGTATAGGAAACACTTTACGGGAGTTCTGTAGCATGGGAGCACTCTTACGCACTATGCGGGTTTTCAGTAGTCTGAGTAAAAGAGAAGCAGCTTACAGGATTTCTGTACATTGGAAGTAGTGAGAGGAAGTTTACAGGAGTTCTGCATCCTGAGTGTAGGAAACACTTTACGGGAGTTCTGTAGCATGGGAGTAGTCTTACGCACTATTCGGGTTTTCAGTAGTCTGAGTAAAAGAGTAGCAGCTTACAGGATTTCTGTACATTGGAAGTAGTGAGAGGCAGTTTACAGGAGTTCTGCATCCTGAGTGTAGGCAACACTTTACGGGAGTTCTGTAGCATGGGAGTAGTCTTACGCACTAAGCGGGTTTTCAGTAGTCTGAGTAAAAGAGAAGCAGCTTACAGGATTTCTGTACATTGGAAGTAGTGAGAGGCAGTGTAAAGGAGTTCTGCATCCTGAGTGTAGGCAACACTTTACGGGAGTTCTGTAGCATGGGAGTAGTCTTACGCACTAAGCGGGTTTTCAGTAGTCTGAGTAAAAGAGAAGCAGCTTACAGGATTTCTGTACATTGGAAGTAGTGAGAGGCAGTTTACAGGAGTTCTGCAGCATGGGAGTAGTCTTACGCACTAAGCGGGTTTTCAGTAGTCTGAGTAAAAGAGAAGCAGCTTACAGGATTTCTGTACATTGGAAGTAGTGAGAGGCAGTTTACAGGAGTTCTGCATCCTGAGTGTAGGAAACACTTTACGGGAGTTCTGTAGCATGGGAGTAGTCTTACGCACTATTCGGGTTTTCAGTAGTCTGAATAAAATAGAAGCAGCTTACAGGATTTCTGTACATTGGAAGTAGTGAGAGGCAGTTTACAGGAGTTCTGCATCCTGAGTGTCGGCAACACTTTACGGGAGTTCTGTAGCATGGGAGCACTCTTACGCACTATGCGGGTTTTCAGTAGTCTGAGTAAGAGAAGCAGCTTACAGGATTTCTGTACATTGGAAGTAGTGAGAGGAAGTTTACAGGAGTTCTGCATCCTGAGTGTAGGAAACACTTTACGGGAGTTCTGTAGCATGGGAGCACTCTTACGCACTATGCGGGTTTTCAGTAGTCTGAATAAAAGAGAAGCAGCTTACAGGATTTCTGTACATTGGAAGTAGTGAGAGGCAGTTTACAGGAGTTCTGCATCCTGAGTGTAGGAAACACTTTACGGGAGTTCTGTAGCATGGGAGCACTCTTACGCACTATGCGGGTTTTCAGTAGTCTGAGTAAAAGAGAAGCAGCTTACAGGATTTCTGTACATTGGAAGTAGTGAGAGGCAGTTTACAGGAGTTCTGCATCCTGAGTGTAGGAAACACTTTACGGGAGTTCTGTAGCATGGGAGTAGTCTTACGCACTATGCGGGTTTTCAGTAGTCTGAGTAAAAGAGAAGCAGCTTACAGGATTTCTGTACATTGGAAGTACTGAGAGGCATTTTACAGGAGTTCTGCACCCTGAGTGTAGGAAACACTTTACGGGAGTTCTGTAGCATGGGAGTAGTCTTAAGCACTATGCGGGTTTTCAGTAGTCTGAGTAAAAGAGAAGCAGCTTTCAGGATTTCTGTACATTGGAAGTAGTGAGAGGCAGTTTACAGGAGTTCTGCATCCTGAGTGCAGGAAATGCTTTAGCGGAGTTCTGTATCATGGGAGTAGTTACGCACTATGCGGGTTTTCAGTAGTCTGAGTAAAAGAGAAGCAGCTTACAGGATTTCTGTACATTGGAAGTAGTGAGAGGCAGTTTGCAGGAGTTCTGCATCCTGAGTGTAGGAAACACTTTACGGGAGTTCTGTAGCATGGGAGTAGTCTTACGCACTATGCGGGTTTTCAGTAGTCTGAGTAAAAGAGAAGCAGCTTACAGGATTTCTGTACATTGTAAGTAGTGAGAGGCAGTGTAAAGGAGTTCTGCATCCTGAGTATAGGAAACACTTTACGGGAGTTCTGTAGCATGGGAGCACTCTTACGCACTATGCGGGTTTTCAGTAGTCTGAGTAAAAGAGAAGCAGCTTACAGGATTTCTGTACATTGGAAGTAGTGAGAGGAAGTTTACAGGAGTTCTGCATCCTGAGTGTAGGAAACACTTTACGGGAGTTCTGTAGCATGGGAGTAGTCTTACGCACTATTCGGGTTTTCAGTAGTCTGAGTAAAAGAGTAGCAGCTTACAGGATTTCTGTACATTGGAAGTAGTGAGAGGCAGTTTACAGGAGTTCTGCATCCTGAGTGTAGGCAACACTTTACGGGAGTTCTGTAGCATGGGAGTAGTCTTACGCACTATGCGGGTTTTCAGTGGTCTGAATAAAAGAGAAGCAGCTTACAGGATTTCTGTACATTGGAAGTAGTGAGAGGCAGTTTACAGGAGTTCTGCATCCTGAGTGTAGGAAACACTTTACGGGAGTTCTGTAGCATGGGAGCACTTTTACGCACTATGCGGGTTTTCAGTAGTCTGAGTAAAAGAGAAGCAGCTTACAGGATTTCTGTACATTGGAAGTAGTGAGAGGCAGTTTACAGGAGTTCTGCATCCTGAGTGTAGGAAACACTTTACGGGAGTTCTGTAGCATGGGAGTAGTCTTACGCACTATTCGGGTTTTCAGTAGTCTGAGTAAAAGAGAAGCAGCTTACAGGATTTCTGTACATTGGAAGTAGTGAGAGGCAGTTTACAGGAGTTCTGCATCCTGAGTGTAGGAAACACTTTACGGGAGTTCTGTAGCATGGGAGTAGTCTTACGCACTATTCGGGTTTTCAGTAGTCTGAATAAAAGAGAAGCAGCTTACAGGATTTCTGTACATTGGAAGTAGTGAGAGGCAGTTTACAGGAGTTCTGCATCCTGAGTGTAGGAAACACTTTACGGGAGTTCTGTAGCATGGGAGTAGTCTTACGCACTATTCGGGTTTTCAGTAGTCTGAGTAAAAGAGAAGCAGCTTACAGGATTTCTGTACATTGGAAGTAGTGAGAGGCAGTTTACAGGAGTTCTGCATCCTGAGTGTAGCAGACAGTTTAAGGGAGTTCTGTAGCATGGGAGCACTCTTACGCACTATGCGGGTTTTCAGTAGTCTGAGTAAAAGAGAAGCAGCTTACAGGATTTCTGTACATTGGAAGTAGTGAGAGGAAGTTTACAGGAGTTCTGCATCCTGAGTGTAGGAAACACTTTACGGGAGTTCTGTAGCATGGGAGTAGTCTTACGCACTATTCGGGTTTTCAGTAGTCTGAGTAAAAGAGAAGCAGCTTACAGGATTTCTGTACATTGGAAGTAGTGAGAGGCAGTTTACAGGAGTTCTGCATCCTGAGTGCAGGAAATGCTTTACCGGAGTTCTGTAGCATGGGAGTAGTTACGCACTATGCGGGTTTTCAGTAGTCTGAGTAAAAGAGAAGCAGCTTACAGGATTTCTGTACATTGGAAGTAGTGAGAGGCAGTTTACAGGAGTTCTGCATCCTGAGTGTAGGCAACACTTTACGGGAGTTCTGTAGCATGGGAGTAGTCTTACGCAATATGCGGGTTTTCAGTAGTCTGAATAAAAGAGAAGCAGCTTACAGGATTTCTGTACATTGGAAGTAGTGAGAGGCAGTTTACAGGAGTTCTGCATCCTGAGTGTAGGAAACACTTTACAGGAGTTCTGTAGCATGGGAGCACTCTTACGCACTATGCGGGTTTTCAGTAGTCTGAGTAAAAGAGAAGCAGCTTACAGGATTTCTGTACATTGGAAGTAGTGAGAGGAAGTTTACAGGAGTTCTGCATCCTGAGTGTAGGAAACACTTTACGGGAGTTCTGTAGCATGGGAGTAGTCTTACGCACTATTCGGGTTTTCAGTAGTCTGAGTAAAAGAAGCAGCTTACAGGATTTCTGTACATTGGAAGTAGTGAGAGGCAGTTTACAGGAGTTCTGCATCCTGAGTGTAGGAAACACTTTACGGGAGTTCTGTAGCATGGGAGTAGTCTTACGCACTATGCGGGTTTTCAGTAGTCTGAGTAAAAGAGAAGCAGCTTACAGGATTTCTGTACATTGGAAGTAGCGAGAGGCAGTTTACAGGAGTTCTGCATCCTGAGTGTAGCAGACAGTTTAAGGGAGTTCTGTAGCATGGGAGCAGTCTTACGCACTATGCGGGTTTTCAATAGTCTGAGTAAAAGAGAAACAGCTTACAGGATTTCTGTACATTGGAAGTACTGAGAGGCATTTTACAGGAGTTCTGCACCCTGAGTGTAGGAAACACTTTACGGGAGTTCTGTAGCATGGGAGTAGTCTTAAGCACTATGCGGGTTTTCAGTAGTCTGAGTAAAAGAGAAGCAGCTTACAGGATTTCTGTACATTGGAAGTAGTGAGAGGCAGTTTACAGGAGTTCTGCATCCTGAGTGCAGGAAATGCTTTATCTGAGTTCTGTAGCATGGGAGTAGTTACGCACTATGCGGGTTTTCAGTAGTCTGAGTAAAAGAGAAGCAGCTTACAGGATTTCTGTACATTGGAAGTAGTGAGAGGCAGTTTGCAGGAGTTCTGCATCCTGAGTGTAGGAAACACTTTACGGGAGTTCTGTAGCATGGGAGTAGTCTTACGCACTAAGCGGGTTTTCAGTAGTCTGAGTAAAAGAGAAGCAGCTTACAGGATTTCTGTACATTGGAAGTAGTGAGAGGCAGTTTACAGGAGTTCTGCATCCTGAGTGTAGGAAACACTTTACGGGAGTTCTGTAGCATGGGAGTAGTCTTACGCACTATTCGGGTTTTCAGTAGTCTGAGTAAAAGAGAAGCAGCTTACAGGATTTCTGTACATTGGAAGTAGTGAGAGGAAGTTTACAGGAGTTCTGCATCCTGAGTGTAGGAAACACTTTACGGGAGTTCTGTAGCATGGGAGTAGTCTTACGCATTATGCGGGTTTTCAGTAGTCTGAGTAAAAGAGAAGCAGCTTACAGGATTTCTGTACATTGGAAGTAGTGAGAGGCAGTTTACAGGAGTTCTGCATCCTGAGTGTAGGAAACACTTTACGGGAGTTCTGTAGCATGGGAGTAGTCTTAAGCACTATGCGGGTTTTCAGTAGTCTGAGTAAAAGAGAAGCAGCTTTCAGGATTTCTGTACATTGGAAGTAGTGAGAGGCAGTTTAAAGGAGTTCTGCATCCTGAGTGCAGGAAATGCTTTACCGGAGTTCTGTAGCATGGGAGTAGTCTTACGCACTATGCGGGTTTTCAGTAGTCTGAGTAAAAGAGAAGCAGCTTACAGGATTTCTGTACATTGGAAATAGTGAGAGGCAGTTTACAGGAGTTCTGCATCCTGAGTGTAGCAGACAGTTTAAGGGAGTTCTGTAGCATGGGAGCAGTCTTACGCACTATGCGGGTTTTCAATAGTCTGAGTAAAAGAGAAACAGCTTACAGGATTTCTGTACATTGGAAGTACTGAGAGGCATTTTACAGGAGTTCTGCACCCTGAGTGTAGGAAACACTTTACGGGCGTTCTGTAGCATGGGAGTAGTCTTACGCACTATTCGGGTTTTCAGTAGTCTGAGTAAAAGAGAAGCAGCTTACAGGATTTCTGTACATTGGAAGTAGTGAGAGGAAGTTTACAGGAGTTCTGCATCCTGAGTGTAGGAAACACTTTACGGGAGTTCTGTAGCATGGGAGTAGTCTTACGCACTATTCGGGTTTTCAGTAGTCTGAGTAAAAGAGAAGCAGCTTACAGGATTTCTGTACATTGGAAGTAGTGAGAGGCAGTTTACAGGAGTTCTGCATCCTGAGTGTAGGCAACACTTTACGGGAGTTCTGTAGCATGGGAGTAGTCTTACGCACTAAGCGGGTTTTCAGTAGTCTGAGTAAAAGAGAAGCAGCTTACAGGATTTCTGTACATTGGAAGTAGTGAGAGGCAGTTTACAGGAGTTCTGCATCCTGAGTGTAGGAAACACTTTACGGGAGTTCTGTAGCATGGGAGTAGTCTTACGCACTATTCGGGTTTTCAGTAGTCTGAATAAAATAGAAGCAGCTTACAGGATTTCTGTACATTGGAAGTAGTGAGAGGCAGTTTACAGGAGTTCTGCATCCTGAGTGTAGGAAACACTTTACGGGAGTTCTGTAGCATGGGAGCACTCTTACGCACTATGCGGGTTTTCAGTAGTCTGAGTAAAAGAGAAGCAGCTTACAGGATTTCTGTACATTGGAAGTAGTGAGAGGAAGTTCACAGGAGTTCTGCATCCTGAGTGTAGGAAACACTTTACGGGAGTTCTGTAGCATGGGAGCACTCTTACGCACTATGCGGGTTTTCAGTAGTCTGAGTAAAAGAGAAGCAGCTTACAGGATTTCTGTACATTGGAAGTAGTGAGAGGAAGTTTACAGGAGTTCTGCATCCTGAGTGTAGGAAACACTTTACGGGAGTTCTGTAGCATGGGAGTAGTCTTACGCACTATTCGGGTTTTCAGTAGTCTGAATAAAAGAGAAGCAGCTTACAGGATTTCTGTACATTGGAAGTAGTGAGAGGCAGTTTACAGGAGTTCTGCATCCTGAGTGTAGGAAACACTTTACGGGAGTTCTGTAGCATGGGAGTAGTCTTACGCACTATGCGGGTTTTCAGTAGTCTGAGTAAAAGAGAAGCAGCTTACAGGATTTCTGTACATTGGAAGTAGTGAGAGGCAGTTTACAGGAGTTCTGCATCCTGAGTGTAGCAGACAGTTTAAGAGAGTTCTGTAGCATGGGAGCAGTCTTACGCACTATGCGGGTTTTCAATAGTCTGAGTAAAAGAGAAGCAGCTTACAGGATTTCTGTACATTGGAAGTACTGAGAGGCATTTTACAGGAGTTCTGCATCCTGAGTGTAGGAAACACTTTACGGGAGTTCTGTAGCATGGGAGTAGTCTTAAGCACTATGCGGGTTTTCAGTAGTCTGAGTAAAAGAGAAGCAGCTTACAGGATTTCTGTACATTGGAAGTAGTGAGAGGCAGTTTACAGGAGTTCTGCATCCTGAGTGCAGGAAATGCTTTACCGGAGTTCTGTAGCATGGGAGTAGTTACGCACTATGCGGGTTTTCAGTAGTCTGAGTAAAAGAGAAGCAGCTTTCAGGATTTCTGTACATTGGAAGTAGTGAGAGGCAGTTTACAGGAAATCTGCATCCTGAGTGTAGGAATCACTTTACGGGAGTTCTGTAGCATGGGAGTAGTCTTACGCACTATGCGGGTTTTCAGTAGTCTGAGTAAAAGAGAAGCAGCTTACAGGATTTCTGTACATTGGAAGTAGTGAGAGGCAGTTTACAGGAGTTCTGCATCCTGAGTGTAGCAGACAGTTTAAGGGAGTTCTGTAGCATGGGAGCAGTCTTACGCACTATGCGGGTTTTCAATAGTCTGAGTAAAAGAGAAGCAGCTTTCAGGATTTCTGTACATTGGAAGTACTGAGAGGCATTTTACAGGAGTTCTGCATCCTGAGTGTAGGAAACACTTTACGTGAGTTCTGTAGCATGGGAGTAGTCTTAAGCACTATGCGGGTTTTCAGTAGTCTGAGTAAAAGAGAAGCAGCTTACAGGATTTCTGTACTTTGGAAGTAGTGAGAGGCAGTTTACAGGAGTTCTGCATCCTGAGTGTAGGAAACACTTTACGGGAGTTCTGTAGCATGGGAGTAGTCTTACGCACTATTCGGGTTTTCAGTAGTCTGAGTAAAAGAGAAGCAGCTTACAGGATTTCTGTACATTGGAAGTAGTGAGAGGCAGTTTACAGGAGTTCTGCATCCTGAGTGTAGCAGACAGTTTAAGGGAGTTCTGTAGCATGGGAGCAGTCTTACGCACTATGCGGGTTTTCAATAGTCTGAGTAAAAGAGAAACAGCTTACAGGATTTCTGTACATTGGAAGTACTGAGAGGCATTTTACAGGAGTTCTGCACCCTGAGTGTAGGAAACACTTTACGGGAGTTCTGTAGCATGGGAGTAGTCTTAAGCACTATGCGGGTTTTCAGTAGTCTGAGTAAAAGAGAAGCAGCTTTCAGGATTTCTGTACATTGGAAGTAGTGAGAGGCAGTTTACAGGAGTTCTGCATCCTGAGTGCAGGAAATGCTTTACCGGAGTTCTGTATCTTGGGAGTAGTTACGCACTATGCGGGTTTTCAGTAGTCTGAGTAAAAGAGAAGCAGCTTACAGGATTTCTGTGCATTGGAAGTAGTGAGAGGCAGTTTGCAGGAGTTCTGCATCCTGAGTGTAGGAAACACTTTACGGGAGTTCTGTAGCATGGGAGTAGTCTTACGCACTAAGCGGGTTTTCACTAGTCTGAGTAAAAGAGAAGCAGCTTACAGGATTTCTGTACATTGGAAGTAGTGAGAGGCAGTTTACAGGAGTTCTGCATCCTGAGTGTAGCAGACAGTTTAAGGGAGTTCTGTAGCATGGGAGCAGTCTTACGCACTATGCGGGTTTTCAATAGTCTGAGTAAAAGAGAAACAGCTTACAGGATTTCTGTACATTGGAAGTACTGAGAGGCATTTTACAGGAGTTCTGCACCCTGAGTGTAGGAAACACTTTACGGGAGTTCTGTAGCATGGGAGTAGTCTTAAGCACTATGCGGGTTTTCAGTAGTCTGAGTAAAAGAGAAGCAGCTTTCAGGATTTCTGTACATTGGAAGTAGTGAGAGGCAGTTTACAGGAGTTCTGCATCCTGAGTGCAGGCAACACTTTACGGGAGTTCTGTAGCATGGGAGTAGTCTTACGTACTATGCGGGTTTTCAGTAGTCTGAATAAAAGAGAAGCAGCTTACAGGATTTCTGTACATTGGAAGTAGTGAGAGGCAGTTTACAGGAGTTCTGAATCCTGAGTGTAGGAAACACTTTACGGGAGTTCTGTAGCATGGGAGCACTCTTACGCACTATGCGGGTTTTCAGTAGTCTGAGTAAAAGAGAAGCAGCTTACAGGATTTCTGTACATTGGAAGTAGTGAGAGGAAGTTTACAGGAGTTCTGCATCCTGAGTGTAGGAAACACTTTACGGGAGTTCTGTAGCATGGGAGTAGTCTTACGCACTATTCGGGTTTTCAGTAGTCTGAGTAAAAGAGAAGCAGCTTACAGGATTTCTGTACATTGGAAGTAGTGAGAGGCAGTTTACAGGAGTTCTGCATCCTGAGTGTAGCAGACAGTTTAAGGGAGTTCTGTAGCATGGGAGCAGTCTTACGCACTATGCGGGTTTTCAATAGTCTGAGTAAAAGAGAAGCAGCTTACAGGATTTCTGTACATTGGAAGTAGTGAGAGGCAGTGTAAAGGAGTTCTGCATCCTGAGTGTAGGCAACACTTTACGGGAGTTCTTTAGCATGGGAGTAGTCTTACGCACTATTCGGGTTTTCAGTAGTCTGAGTAAAAGAGAAGCAGCTTACAGGATTTCTGTACATTGGAAGTAGTGAGAGGCAGTGTAAAGGAGTTCTGCATCCTGAGTGTAGGCAACACTTTACGGGAGTTCTTTAGCATGGGAGTAGTCTTACGCACTATGCGGGTTTTCAGTAGTCTGAATAAAAGAGAAGCAGCTTACAGGATTTCTGTACATTGGAAGTAGTGAGAGGCAGTTTACAGGAGTTCTGCATCCTGAGTGTAGGAAACACTTTACGGGAGTTCTGTAGCATGGGAGCACTCTTACGCACTATGCGGGTTTTCAGTAGTCTGAGTAAAAGAGAAGCAGCTTACAGGATTTCTGTATATTGGAAGTAGTGAGAGGCAGTTTACAGGAGTTCTGCATCCTGAGTGTAGGAAACACTTTACGGGAGTTCTGTAGCATGGGAGCACTCTTACGCACTATGCGGGTTTTCAGTAGTCTGAGTAAAAGAGAAGCAGCTTACAGGATTTCTGTACATTGGAAGTAGTGAGAGGCAGTTTACAGGAGTTCTGCATCCTGAGTGTAGGAAACACTTTACGGGAGTTCTGTAGCATGGGAGTAGTCTTACGCACTATGCGGGTTTTCAGTAGTCTGAATAAAAGAGAAGCAGCTTACAGGATTTCTGTACATTGGAAGTAGTGAGAGGCAGTTTACAGGAGTTCTGAATCCTGAGTGTAGGAAACACTTTACGGGAGTTCTGTAGCATGGGAGCACTCTTACGCACTATGCGGGTTTTCAGTAGTCTGAGTAAAAGAGAAGCAGCTTACAGGATTTCTGTACATTGGAAGTAGTGAGAGGCAGTTTACAGGAGTTCTGCATCCTGAGTGTAGCAGACAGTTTAAGGGAGTTCTGTAGCATGGGAGTAGTCTTACGCACTATGCGGGTTTTCAATAGTCTGAGTAAAAGAGAAGCAGCTTACAGGATTTCTGTACATTGGAAGTAGTGAGAGGCAGTTTACAGGAGTTCTGCATCCTGAGTGTAGGAAACACTTTACGGGAGTTCTGTAGCATGGGAGTAGTCTTAAGCACAATGTGTATTTTCAGTAGTCTGAGTAAAAGAGAAACAGCTTACAGGATTTCTGTACATTGGAAGTAGTGAGAGGCAGTTTACAGGAATTCTGCATCCTGAGTGTAGGAAACACTTTACGGGAGTTCTGTAGCATGGGAGTAGTCTTACGCACTATGTGTGTTTTCAGTAGTCTGAGTAAAAGAGAAGCAGCTTTCAGGATTTCTGTACATTGGAAGTAGTGAGAGGCAGTTTACAGGAATTCTGCATCCTGAGTGTAGGCAACACTTTACGGGAGTTCTGTAGCATGGGAGTAGTCTTACGCACTATGCGGGTTTTCAGTAGTCTGAGTAAAAGAGAAGCAGCTTACAGGATTTCTGTACATTGGAAGTAGTGAGAGGCAGTTTACAGGAGTTCTGCATCCTGAGTGTAGCAGACAGTTTAAGGGAGTTCTGTAGCATGGGAGCAGTCTTACGCACTATGCGGGTTTTCAGTAGTCTGAGTAAAAGAGAAGCAGCTTACAGGATTTCTGTACATTGGAAGTAGTGAGAGGAAGTTTACAGGAGTTCTGCATCCTGAGTGTAGGAAACACTTTACAGGAGTTCTGTAGCATGGGAGTAGTCTTACGCACTATTCGGGTTTTCAGTAGTCTGAGTAAAAGAGAAGCAGCTTACAGGATTTCTGTACATTGGAAGTAGTGAGAGGCAGTTTACAGGAGTTCTGCATCCTGAGTGTAGCAGACAGTTTAAGGGAGTTCTGTAGCATGGGAGCAGTCTTACGCACTATGCGGGTTTTCAATAGTCTGAGTAAAAGAGAAACAGCTTACAGGATTTCTGTACATTGGAAGTACTGAGAGGCATTTTACAGGAGTTCTGCACCCTGAGTGTAGGAAACACTTTACGGGAGTTCTGTAGCATGGGAGTAGTCTTAAGCACTATGCGGGTTTTCAGTAGTCTGAGTAAAAGAGAAGCAGCTTTCAGGATTTCTGTACATTGGAAGTAGTGAGAGGCAGTTTACAGGAGTTCTGCATCCTGAGTGCAGGAAATGCTTTACCGGAGTTCTGTATCTTGGGAGTAGTTACGCACTATGCGGGTTTTCAGTAGTCTGAGTAAAAGAGAAGCAGCTTACAGGATTTCTGTACATTGGAAGTAGTGAGAGGCAGTTTGCAGGAGTTCTGCATCCTGAGTGTAGGAAACACTTTACGGGAGTTCTGTAGCATGGGAGTAGTCTTACGCACTAAGCGGGTTTTCACTAGTCTGAGTAAAAGAGAAGCAGCTTACAGGATTTCTGTACATTGGAAGTAGTGAGAGGCAGTTTACAGGAGTTCTGAATCCTGAGTGTAGGAAACACTTTACGGGAGTTCTGTAGCATGGGAGCACTCTTACGCACTATGCGGGTTTTCAGTAGTCTGAGTAAAAGAGAAGCAGCTTACAGGATTTCTGTACATTGGAAGTAGTGAGAGGAAGTTTACAGGAGTTCTGCATCCTGAGTGTAGGAAACACTTTACGGGAGTTCTGTAGCATGGGAGTAGTCTTACGCACTATTCGGGTTTTCAGTAGTCTGAGTAAAAGAGAAGCAGCTTACAGGATTTCTGTACATTGGAAGTAGTGAGAGGCAGTTTACAGGAGTTCTGCATCCTGAGTGTAGGCAACACTTTACGGGAGTTCTGTAGCATGGGAGTAGTCTTACGCACTAAGCGGGTTTTCAGTAGTCTGAGTAAAAGAGAAGCAGCTTACAGGATTTCTGTACATTGGAAGTAGTGAGAGGCAGTGTAAAGGAGTTCTGCATCCTGAGTGTAGGCAACACTTTACGGGAGTTCTTTAGCCTGGGAGTAGTCTTACGCACTATTCGGGTTTTCAGTAGTCTGAGTAAAAGAGAAGCAGCTTACAGGATTTCTGTACATTGGAAGTAGTGAGAGGCAGTTTACAGGAGTTCTGCATCCTGAGTGTAGGAAACACTTTACGGGAGTTCTGTAGCATGGGAGTAGTCTTACGCACTATTCGGGTTTTCAGTAGTCTGAATAAAAGAGAAGCAGCTTACAGGATTTCTGTACATTGGAAGTAGTGAGAGGCAGTTTACAGGAGTTCTGCATCCTGAGTGTAGGAAACACTTTACGGGAGTTCTGTAGCATGGGAGTAGTCTTACGCACTATGCGGGTTTTCAGTAGTCTGAATAAAAGAGAAGCAGCTTACAGGATTTCTGTACATTGGAAGTAGTGAGAGGAAGTTTACAGGAGTTCTGAATCCTGAGTGTAGGAAACACTTTACGGGAGTTCTGTAGCATGGGAGCACTCTTACGCACTATGCGGGTTTTCAGTAGTCTGAGTAAAAGAGAAGCAGCTTACAGGATTTCTGTACATTGGAAGTAGTGAGAGGCAGTTTACAGGAGTTCTGCATCCTGAGTGTAGCAGACAGTTTAAGGGAGTTCTGTAGCATGGGAGTAGTCTTACGCACTATGCGGGTTTTCAATAGTCTGAGTAAAAGAGAAGCAGCTTACAGGATTTCTGTACATTGGAAGTAGTGAGAGGCAGTTTACAGGAGTTCTGCATCCTGAGTGTAGGAAACACTTTACGGGAGTTCTGTAGCATGGGAGTAGTCTTAAGCACTATGTGTGTTTTCAGTAGTCTGAGTAAAAGAGAAACAGCTTACAGGATTTCTGTACATTGGAAGTAGTGAGAGGCAGTTTACAGGAATTCTGCATCCTGAGTGTAGGAAACACTTTACGGGAGTTCTGTAGCATGGGAGTAGTCTTACGCACTATGTGTGTTTTCAGTAGTCTGAGTAAAAGAGAAGCAGCTTTCAGGATTTCTGTACATTGGAAGTAGTGAGAGGCAGTTTACAGGAATTCTGCATCCTGAGTGTCGGCAACACTTTACGGGAGTTCTGTAGCATGGGAGTAGTCTTACGCACTATGCGGGTTTTCAGTAGTCTGAGTAAAAGAGAAGCAGCTTACAGGATTTCTGTACATTGGAAGTAGTGAGAGGCAGTTTACAGGAGTTCTGCATCCTGAGTGTAGCAGACAGTTTAAGGGAGTTCTGTAGCATGGGAGCAGTCTTACGCACTATGCGGGTTTTCAATAGTCTGAGTAAAAGAGAAGCAGCTTACAGGATTTCTGTACATTGGAAGTACTGAGAGGCATTTTACAGGAGTTCTGCATCCTGAGTGTAGGAAACACTTTACGTGAGTTCTGTAGCATGGGAGTAGTCTTAAGCACTATGCGGGTTTTCAGTAGTCTGAGTAAAAGAGAAGCAGCTTACAGGATTTCTGTACATTGGAAGTAGTGAGAGGCAGTTTACAGGAGTTCTGCATCCTGAGTGTAGGCAACACTTTACGGGAGTTCTGTAGCATGGGAGTAGTCTTACGCACTATGCGGGTTTTCAGTAGTCTGAATAAAAGAGAAGCAGCTTACAGGATTTCTGTACATTGGAAGTAGTGAGAGGCAGTTTACAGGAGTTCTGCATCCTGAGTGTAGGAAACACTTTACGGGAGTTCTGTAGCATGCGAGCACTCTTACGCACTATGCGGGTTTTCAGTAGTCTGAGTAAAAGAGAAGCAGCTTACAGGATTTCTGTACATTGTAAGTAGTGAGAGGCAGTTTACAGGAGTTCTGCATCCTGAGTGTAGCAGACAGTTTAAGCGAGTTCTGTAGCATGGGAGTAGTCTTACGCACTATGCGGGTTTTCAATAGTCTGAGTAAAAGAGAAGCAGCTTACAGGATTTCTGTACATTGGAAGTACTGAGAGGCAGTTTACAGGAGTTCTGCATCCTGAGTGTAGGAAACACTTTACGGGAGTTCTGTAGCATGGGAGTAGTCTTAAGCACTATGTGTGTTTTCAGTAGTCTGAGTAAAAGAGAAACAGCTTACAGGATTTCTGTACATTGGAAGTAGTGAGAGGCAGTTTACAGGAATTCTGCATCCTGAGTGTAGGAAACACTTTACGGGAGTTCTGTAGCATGGGAGTAGTCTTACGCACTATGTGTGTTTTCAGTAGTCTGAGTAAAAGAGAAGCAGCTTTCAGGATTTCTGTACATTGGAAGTAGTGAGAGGCAGTTTACAGGAATTCTGCATCCTGAGTGTAGGAAACACTTTACGGGAGTTCTGTAGCATGGGAGTAGTCTTACGCACTATGCGGGTTTTCAGTAGTCTGAGTAAAAGAGAAGCAGCTTACAGGATTTCTGTACATTGGAAGTAGTGAGAGGCAGTGTAAAGGAGTTCTGCATCCTGAGTGTAGGCAACACTTTACGGGAGTTCTGTAGCATGGGAGTAGTCTTCAGCACTATGCGGGTTTTCAGTAGTCTGAGTAAAAGAGAAGCAGCTTTCAGGATTTCTGTACATTGGAAGTATTGAGAGGCAGTTTACAGGAGTTCTGCATCCTGAGTGCAGGAAATGCTTTATCGGAGTTCTGTAGCATGGGAGTAGTTACGCACTATGCGGGTTTTCAGTAGTCTGAGTAAAAGAGAAGCAGCTTACAGGATTTCTGTACATTGGAAGTAGTGAGAGGCAGTTTGCAGGAGTTCTGCATCCTGAGTGTAGGAAACACTTTACGGGAGTTCTGTAGCATGGGAGTAGTCTTACGCACTATGCGGGTTTTCAGTAGTCTGAGTAAAAGAGAAGCAGCTTACAGGATTTCTGTACATTGGAAGTAGTGAGAGGCAGTTTACAGGAGTTCTGCATCCTGAGTGCAGGAAATGCTTTACCGGAGTTCTGTAGCATGGGAGTAGTTACGCACTATGCGGGTTTTCAGTAGTCTGAGTAAAAGAGAAGCAGCTTACAGGATTTCTGTACATTGGAAGTAGTGAGAGGCAGTTTACAGGAGTTCTGCATCCTGAGTGTAGGCAACACTTTACGGGAGTTCTGTAGCATGGGAGTAGTCTTACGCACTATGCGGGTTTTCAGTAGTCTGAATAAAAGAGAAGCAGCTTACAGGATTTCTGTGCATTTGAAGTAGTGAGAAGCAGTTTACAGGAGTTCTGAATCCTGAGTGTAGGAAACACTTTACGGGAGTTCTGTAGCATGGGAGCACTCTTACGCACTATGCGGGTTTTCAGTAGTCTGAGTAAAAGAGAAGCAGCTTACAGGATTTCTGTACATTGGAAGTAGTGAGAGGCAGTTTACAGGAGTTCTGCATCCTGAGTGTAGCAGACAGTTTAAGGGAGTTCTGTAGCATGGGAGCAGTCTTACGCACTATGCGGGTTTTCAATAGTCTGAGTAAAAGAGAAACAGCTTACAGGATTTCTGTACATTGGAAGTACTGAGAGGCATTTTACAGGAGTTCTGCACCCTGAGTGTAGGAAACACTTTACGGGAGTTCTGTAGCATGGGAGTAGTCTTAAGCACTATGCGGGTTTTCAGTAGTCTGAGTAAAAGAGAAGCAGCTTACAGGATTTCTGTACATTGGAAGTAGTGAGAGGCAGTTTACAGGAGTTCTGCATCCTGAGTGCAGGAAATGCTTTATCGGAGTTCTGTAGCATGGGAGTAGTTACGCACTATGCGGGTTTTCAGTAGTCTGAGTAAAAGAGAAGCAGCTTACAGGATTTCTGTACATTGGAAGTAGTGAGAGGCAGTTTGCAGGAGTTCTGCATCCTGAGTGTAGGAAACACTTTACGGGAGTTCTGTAGCATGGGAGTAGTCTTACGCACTAAGCGGGTTTTCAGTAGTCTGAGTAAAAGAGAAGCAGCTTACAGGATTTCTGTACATTGGAAGTAGTGAGAGGCAGTGTAAAGGAGTTCTGCATCCTGAGTGTAGGCAACACTTTACGGGAGTTCTGTAGCATGGGAGTAGTCTTACGCACTATGCGGGTTTTCAGTAGTCTGAATAAAAGAGAAGCAGCTTACAGGATTTCTGTACATTGGAAGTAGTGAGAGGCAGTTTACAGGAGTTCTGAATCCTGAGTGTAGGAAACACTTTACGGGAGTTCTGTAGCATGGGAGCACTCTTACGCACTATGCGGGTTTTCAGTAGTCTGAGTAAAAGAGAAGCAGCTTACAGGATTTCTGTACATTGGAAGTAGTGAGAGGCAGTTTACAGGAGTTCTGCATCCTGAGTGTAGCAGACAGTTTAAGGGAGTTCTGTAGCATGGGAGCAGTCTTACGCACTATACGGGTTTTCAATAGTCTGAGTAAAAGAGAAGCAGCTTACAGGATTTCTGTACATTGGAAGTACTGAGAGGCATTTTACAGGAGTTCTGCATCCTGAGTGTAGGAAACACTTTACGGGAGTTCTGTAGCATGGGAGTAGTCTTAAGCACTATGCGGGTTTTCAGTAGTCTGAGTAAAAGAGAAGCAGCTTTCAGGATTTCTGTACATTGGAAGTAGTGAGAGGCAGTTTACAGGAGTTCTGCATCCTGAGTGCAGGAAATGCTTTACCGGAGTTCTGTAGCATGGGAGTAGTTACGCACTATGCGGGTTTTCAGTAGTCTGAGTAAAAGAGAAGCAGCTTACAGGATTTCTGTACATTGGAAGTAGTGAGAGGCAGTTTACAGGAGTTCTGCATCCTGAGTGTAGGCAACACTTTACGGGAGTTCTGTAGCATGGGAGTAGTCTTACGCACTATGCGGGTTTTCAGTAGTCTGAATAAAAGAGAAGCAGCTTACAGGATTTCTGTACATTGGAAGTAGTGAGAGGGAGTTTACAGGAGTTCTGAATACTGAGTGTAGGAAACACTTTACGGGAGTTCTGTAGCATGGGAGCACTCTTACGCACTATGCGGGTTTTCAGTAGTCTGAGTAAAAGAGAAGCAGCTTACAGGATTTCTGTACATTGGAAGTAGTGAGAGGAAGTTTACAGGAGTTCTGCATCCTGAGTGTAGGAAACACTTTACGGGAGTTCTGTAGCATGGGAGTAGTCTTACGCACTATTCGGGTTTTCAGTAGTCTGAGTAAAAGAGAAGCAGCTTACAGGATTTCTGTACATTGGAAGTAGTGAGAGGCAGTTTGCAGGAGTTCTGCATCCTGAGTGTAGGAAACACTTTACGGGAGTTCTGTAGCATGGGAGTAGTCTTACGCACTATGCGGGTTTTCAGTAGTCTGAGTAAAAGAGAAGCAGCTTACAGGATTTCTGTACATTGGAAGTAGTGAGAGGCAGTGTAAAGGAGTTCTCCATCCTGAGTGTAGGCAACACTTTACGGGAGTTCTGTAGCATGGGAGTAGTCTTAAGCACTATGCGGGTTTTCAGTAGTCTGAATAAAAGAGAAGCAGCTTACAGGATTTCTGTACATTGGAAGTAGTGAGAGGCAGTTTACAGGAGTTCTGAATCCTGAGTGTAGGAAACACTTTACGGGAGTTCTGTAGCATGGGAGCACTCTTACGCACTATGCGGGTTTTCAGTAGTCTGAGTAAAAGAGAAGCAGCTTACAGGATTTCTGTACATTGGAAGTAGTGAGAGGCAGTTTACAGGAGTTCTGCATCCTGAATGTAGGAAACACTTTACAGGAGTTCTGTAGCATGGGAGTAGTCTTACGCACTATGCGGGTTTTCAGTAGTCTGAGTAAAAGAGAAGCAGCTTACAGGATTTCTGTACATTGGAAGTAGTGAGAGGCAGTTTACAGGAGTTCTGCATCCTGAGTGTAGCAGACAGTTTAAGGGAGTTCTGTAGCATGGGAGCAGTCTTACGCACTATGCGGGTTTTCAATAGTCTGAGTAAAAGAGAAACAGCTTACAGGATTTCTGTACATTGGAAGTACTGAGAGGCATTTTACAGGAGTTCTGCACCCTGAGTGTAGGAAACACTTTACGGGAGTTCTGTAGCATGGGAGTAGTCTTAAGCACTATGCGGGTTTTCAGTAGTCTGAGTAAAAGAGAAGCAGCTTTCAGGATTTCTGTACATTGGAAGTAGTGAGAGGCAGTTTACAGGAGTTCTGCATCCTGAGTGCAGGAAATGCTTTATCGGAGTTCTGTAGCATGGGAGTAGTTACGCACTATGCGGGTTTTCAGTAGTCTGAGTAAAAGAGAAGCAGCTTACAGGATTTCTGTACATTGGAAGTAGTGAGAGGCAGTTTGCAGGAGTTCTGCATCCTGAGTGTAGGAAACACTTTACGGGAGTTCTGTAGCATGGGAGTAGTCTTACGCACTAAGCGGGTTTTCAGTAGTCTGAGTAAAAGAGAAGCAGCTTACAGGATTTCTGTACATTGGAAGTAGTGAGAGGCAGTTTACAGGAGTTCTGAATCCTGAGTGTAGGAAACACTTTACGGGAGTTCTCTAGCATGGGAGCACTCTTACGCACTATGCGGGTTTTCAGTAGTCTGAGTAAAAGAGAAGCAGCTTACAGGATTTCTGTACATTGGAAGTAGTGAGAGGCAGTTTACAGGAGTTCTGCATCCTGAGTGTAGGAAACACTTTACAGGAGTTCTGTAGCATGGGAGTAGTCTTACGCACTATGCGGGTTTTCAGTAGTCTGAGTAAAAGAGAAGCAGCTTACAGGATTTCTGTACATTGGAAGTAGTGAGAGGCAGTTTACAGGAGTTCTGCATCCTGAGTGTAGCAGACAGTTTAAGGGAGTTCTGTAGCATGGGAGCAGTCTTACGCACTATGCGGGTTTTCAATAGTCTGAGTAAAAGAGAAACAGCTTACAGGATTTCTGTACATTGGAAGTACTGAGAGGCACTTTACAGGAGTTCTGCACCCTGAGTGTAGGAAACACTTTACGGGAGTTCTGTAGCATGGGAGTAGTCTTAAGCACTATGCGGGTTTTCAGTAGTCTGAGTAAAAGAGAAGCAGCTTTCAGGATTTCTGTACATTGGAAGTAGTGAGAGGCAGTTTACAGGAGTTCTGCATCCTGAGTGCAGGAAATGCTTTATCGGAGTTCTGTAGCATGGGAGTAGTTACGCACTATGCGGGTTTTCAGTAGTCTGAGTAAAAGAGAAGCAGCTTACAGGATTTCTGTACATTGGAAGTAGTGAGAGGCAGTTTGCAGGAGTTCTGCATCCTGAGTGTAGGAAACACTTTACGGGAGTTCTGTAGCATGGGAGTAGTCTTACGCACTAAGCGGGTTTTCAGTAGTCTGAGTAAAAGAGAAGCAGCTTACAGGATTTCTGTACATTGGAAGTAGTGAGAGGCAGTTTACAGGAGTTCTGCATCCTGAGTGTAGGAAACACTTTACGGGAGTTCTGTAGCATGGGAGCACTCTTACGCACTATGCGGGTTTTCAGTAGTCTGTAAAAGAGAAGCAGCTTACAGGATTTCTGTACATTGGAAGTAGTGAGAGGCAGTTTACAGGAGTTCTGCATCCTGAGTGTAGGAAACACTTTACAGGAGTTCTGTAGCATGGGAGTAGTCTTACGCACTATGCGGGTTTTCAGTAGTCTGAGTAAAAGAGAAGCAGCTTACAGGATTTCTGTACATTGGAAGTAGTGAGAGGCAGTTTACAGGAGTTCTGAATCCTGAGTGTAGCAGACAGTTTAAGGGAGTTCTGTAGCATGGGAGCAGTCTTACGCACTATGCGGGTTTTCAATAGTCTGAGTAAAAGAGAAACAGCTTACAGGATTTCTGTACATTGGAAGTACTGAGAGGCATTTTACAGGTGTTCTGCACCCTGAGTGTAGGAAACACTTTACGGGAGTTCTGTAGCATGGGAGTAGTCTTAAGCACTATGCGGGTTTTCAGTAGTCTGAGTAAAAGAGAAGCAGCTTTCAGGATTTCTGTACATTGGAAGTAGTGAGAGGCAGTTTACAGGAGTTCTGCATCCTGAGTGCAGGAAATGCTTTACCGGAGTTCTGTATCATGGGAGTAGTTACGCACTATTCGGGTTTTCAGTAGTCTGAGTAAAAGAGAAGCAGCTTACAGGATTTCTGTACATTGGAAGTAGTGAGAGGCAGTTTACAGGAGTTCTGCATCCTGAGTGTAGGAAACACTTTACGTGAGTTCTGTAGCATGGGAGTAGTCTTACGCACTAAGCGGGTTTTCAGTAGTCTGAGTAAAAGAGAAGCAGCTTACAGGATTTCTGTACATTGGAAGTAGTGAGAGGCAGTTTGCAGGAGTTCTGCATCCTGAGTGTAGGAAACACTTTACGGGAGTTCTGTAGCATGGGAGCATTCTTACGCACTATGCGGGTTTTCAGTAGTCTGAGTAAAAGAGAAGCAGCTTACAGGATTTCTGTACATTGGAAGTAGTGAGAGGCAGTTTACAGGAGTTCTGCATCCTGAGTGTAGGAAACACTTTACAGGAGTTCTGTAGCATGGGAGTAGTCTTACGCACTATGCGGGTTTTCAGTAGTCTGAGTAAAAGAGAAGCAGCTTACAGGATTTCTGTACATTGGAAGTAGTGAGAGGCAGTTTACAGGAGTTCTGCATCCTGAGTGTAGCAGACAGTTTAAGGGAGTTCTGTAGCATGGGAGCAGTCTTACGCACTATGCGGGTTTTCAATAGTCTGAGTAAAAGAGAAACAGCTTACAGGATTTCTGTACATTGGAAGTACTGAGAGGCATTTTACAGGAGTTCTGCACCCTGAGTGCAGGAAACACTTTACGGGAGTTCTGTAGCATGGGAGTAGTCTTAAGCACTATGCGGGTTTTCAGTAGTCTGAGTAAAAGAGAAGCAGCTTTCAGGATTTCTGTACATTGGAAGTAGTGAGAGGCAGTTTACAGGAGTTCTGCATCCTGAGTGCAGGAAATGCTTTATCGGAGTTCTGTAGCATGGGAGTAGTTACGCACTATGCGGGTTTTCAGTAGTCTGAGTAAAAGAGAAGCAGCTTACAGGATTTCTGTACATTGGAAGTAGTGAGAGGCAGTTTGCAGGAGTTCTGCATCCTGAGTGTAGGAAACACTTTACGGGAGTTCTGTAGCGTGGGAGTAGTCTTACGCACTATTCGGGTTTTCAGTAGTCTGAGTAAAAGAGAAGCAGCTTACAGGATTTCTGTACATTGGAAGTAGTGAGAGGCAGTTTACAGGAGTTCTGCATCCTGAGTGTAGGCAACACTTTACGGGAGTTCTGTAGCATGGGAGCACTCTTACGCACTATGCGGGTTTTCAGTAGTCTGAGTAAAAGAGAAGCAGCTTACAGGATTTCTGTACATTGGAAGTAGTGAGAGGCAGTTTACAGGAGTTCTGCATCCTGAATGTAGGAAACACTTTACAGGAGTTCTGTAGCATGGGAGTAGTCTTACGCACTATGCGGGTTTTCAGTAGTCTGAGTAAAAGAGAAGCAGCTTACAGGATTTCTGTACATTGGAAGTAGTGAGAGGCAGTTTACAGGAGTTCTGCATCCTGAGTGTAGCAGACAGTTTAAGGGAGTTCTGTAGCATGGGAGTAGTCTTACGCACTATGCGGGTTTTCAATAGTCTGAGTAAAAGAGAAACAGCTTACAGGATTTCTGTACATTGGAAGTACTGAGAGGCATTTTACAGGAGTTCTGCACCCTGAGTGTAGGAAACACTTTACGGGAGTTCTGTAGCATGGGAGTAGTCTTAAGCACTATGCGGGTTTTCAGTAGTCTGAGTAAAAGAGAAGCAGCTTTCAGGATTTCTGTACATTGGAAGTAGTGAGAGGCAGTTTACAGGAGTTCTGCATCCTGAGTGCAGGAAATGCTTTATCGGAGTTCTGTAGCATGGGAGTAGTTACGCACTATGCGGGTTTTCAGTAGTCTGAGTAAAAGAGAAGCAGCTTACAGGATTTCTGTACATTGGAAGTAGTGAGAGGCAGTTTGCAGGAGTTCTGCATCCTGAGTGTAGGAAACACTTTACGGGAGTTCTGTAGCATGGGAGTAGTCTTACGCACTAAGCGGGTTTTCAGTAGTCTGAGTAAAAGAGAAGCAGCTTACAGGATTTCTGTACATTGGAAGTAGTGAGAGGCAGTTTACAGGAGTTCTGAATCCTGAGTGTAGGAAACACTTTACGGGAGTTCTCTAGCATGGGAGCACTCTTACGCACTATGCGGGTTTTCAGTAGTCTGAGTAAAAGAGAAGCAGCTTACAGGATTTCTGTACATTGGAAGTAGTGAGAGGCAGTTTACAGGAGTTCTGCATCCTGAGTGTAGGAAACACTTTACGGGAGTTCTGTAGCATGGGAGTAGTCTTACGCACTATGCGGGTTTTCAGTAGTCTGAGTAAAAGAGAAGCAGCTTACAGGATTTCTGTACATTGGAAGTAGTGAGAGGCAGTTTACAGGAGTTCTGCATCCTGAGTGTAGCAGACAGTTTAAGGGAGTTCTGTAGCATGGGAGCAGTCTTACGCACTATGCGGGTTTTCAATAGTCTGAGTAAAAGAGAAACAGCTTACAGGATTTCTGTACATTGGAAGTACTGAGAGGCACTTTACAGGAGTTCTGCACCCTGAGTGTAGGAAACACTTTACGGGAGTTCTGTAGCATGGGAGTAGTCTTAAGCACTATGCGGGTTTTCAGTAGTCTGAGTAAAAGAGAAGCAGCTTTCAGGATTTCTGTACATTGGAAGTAGTGAGAGGCAGTTTACAGGAGTTCTGCATCCTGAGTGCAGGAAATGCTTTATCGGAGTTCTGTAGCATGGGAGTAGTTACGCACTATGCGGGTTTTCAGTAGTCTGAGTAAAAGAGAAGCAGCTTACAGGATTTCTGTACATTGGAAGTAGTGAGAGGCAGTTTGCAGGAGTTCTGCATCCTGAGTGTAGGAAACACTTTACGGGAGTTCTGTAGCATGGGAGTAGTCTTACGCACTAACCGGGTTTTCAGTAGTCTGAGTAAAAGAGAAGCAGCTTACAGGATTTCTGTACATTGGAAGTAGTGAGAGGCAGTTTACAGGAGTTCTGAATCCTGAGTGTAGGAAACACTTTACGGGAGTTCTCTAGCATGGGAGCACTCTTACGCACTATGCGGGTTTTCAGTAGTCTGAGTAAAAGAGAAGCAGCTTACAGGATTTCTGTACATTGGAAGTAGTGAGAGGCAGTTTACAGGAGTTCTGCATCCTGAGTGTAGGAAACACTTTACAGGAGTTCTGTAGCATGGGAGTAGTCTTACGCACTATGCGGGTTTTCAGTAGTCTGAGTAAAAGAGAAGCAGCTTACAGGATTTCTGTACATTGGAAGTAGTGAGAGGCAGTTTACAGGAGTTCTGCATCCTGAGTGTAGCAGACAGTTTAAGGGAGTTCTGTAGCATGGGAGCAGTCTTACGCACTATGCGGGTTTTCAATAGTCTGAGTAAAAGAGAAACAGCTTACAGGATTTCTGTACATTGGAAGTACTGAGAGGCACTTTACAGGAGTTCTGCACCCTGAGTGTAGGAAACACTTTACGGGAGTTCTGTAGCATGGGAGTAGTCTTAAGCACTATGCGGGTTTTCAGTAGTCTGAGTAAAAGAGAAGCAGCTTTCAGGATTTCTGTACATTGGAAGTAGTGAGAGGCAGTTTACAGGAGTTCTGCATCCTGAGTGCAGGAAATGCTTTATCGGAGTTCTGTAGCATGGGAGTAGTTACGCACTATGCGGGTTTTCAGTAGTCTGAGTAAAAGAGAAGCAGCTTACAGGATTTCTGTACATTGGAAGTAGTGAGAGGCAGTTTGCAGGAGTTCTGCATCCTGAGTGTAGGAAACACTTTACGGGAGTTCTGTAGCATGGGAGTAGTCTTACGCACTAAGCGGGTTTTCAGTAGTCTGAGTAAAAGAGAAGCAGCTTACAGGATTTCTGTACATTGGAAGTAGTGAGAGGCAGTTTACAGGAGTTCTGCATCCTGAGTGTAGGAAACACTTTACGGGAGTTCTGTAGCATGGGAGCACTCTTACGCACTATGCGGGTTTTCAGTAGTCTGTAAAAGAGAAGCAGCTTACAGGATTTCTGTACATTGGAAGTAGTGAGAGGCAGTTTACAGGAGTTCTGCATCCTGAGTGTAGGAAACACTTTACAGGAGTTCTGTAGCATGGGAGTAGTCTTACGCACTATGCGGGTTTTCAGTAGTCTGAGTAAAAGAGAAGCAGCTTACAGGATTTCTGTACATTGGAAGTAGTGAGAGGCAGTTTACAGGAGTTCTGAATCCTGAGTGTAGCAGACAGTTTAAGGGAGTTCTGTAGCATGGGAGCAGTCTTACGCACTATGCGGGTTTTCAATAGTCTGAGTAAAAGAGAAACAGCTTACAGGATTTCTGTACATTGGAAGTACTGAGAGGCATTTTACAGGTGTTCTGCACCCTGAGTGTAGGAAACACTTTACGGGAGTTCTGTAGCATGGGAGTAGTCTTAAGCACTATGCGGGTTTTCAGTAGTCTGAGTAAAAGAGAAGCAGCTTTCAGGATTTCTGTACATTGGAAGTAGTGAGAGGCAGTTTACAGGAGTTCTGCATCCTGAGTGCAGGAAATGCTTTACCGGAGTTCTGTATCATGGGAGTAGTTACGCACTATGCGGGTTTTCAGTAGTCTGAGTAAAAGAGAAGCAGCTTACAGGATTTCTGTACATTGGAAGTAGTGAGAGGCAGTTTACAGGAGTTCTGCATCCTGAGTGTAGGAAACACTTTACGTGAGTTCTGTAGCATGGGAGTAGTCTTACGCACTAAGCGGGTTTTCAGTAGTCTGAGTAAAAGAGAAGCAGCTTACAGGATTTCTGTACATTGGAAGTAGTGAGAGGCAGTTTGCAGGAGTTCTGCATCCTGAGTGTAGGAAACACTTTACGGGAGTTCTGTAGCATGGGAGCATTCTTACGCACTATGCGGGTTTTCAGTAGTCTGAGTAAAAGAGAAGCAGCTTACAGGATTTCTGTACATTGGAAGTAGTGAGAGGCAGTTTACAGGAGTTCTGCATCCTGAGTGTAGGAAACACTTTACAGGAGTTCTGTAGCATGGGAGTAGTCTTACGCACTATGCGGGTTTTCAGTAGTCTGAGTAAAAGAGAAGCAGCTTACAGGATTTCTGTACATTGGAAGTAGTGAGAGGCAGTTTACAGGAGTTCTGCATCCTGAGTGTAGCAGACAGTTTAAGGGAGTTCTGTAGCATGGGAGCAGTCTTACGCACTATGCGGGTTTTCAATAGTCTGAGTAAAAGAGAAACAGCTTACAGGATTTCTGTACATTGGAAGTACTGAGAGGCATTTTACAGGAGTTCTGCACCCTGAGTGCAGGAAACACTTTACGGGAGTTCTGTAGCATGGGAGTAGTCTTAAGCACTATGCGGGTTTTCAGTAGTCTGAGTAAAAGAGAAGCAGCTTTCAGGATTTCTGTACATTGGAAGTAGTGAGAGGCAGTTTACAGGAGTTCTGCATCCTGAGTGCAGGAAATGCTTTATCGGAGTTCTGTAGCATGGGAGTAGTTACGCACTATGCGGGTTTTCAGTAGTCTGAGTAAAAGAGAAGCAGCTTACAGGATTTCTGTACATTGGAAGTAGTGAGAGGCAGTTTGCAGGAGTTCTGCATCCTGAGTGTAGGAAACACTTTACGGGAGTTCTGTAGCATGGGAGTAGTCTTACGCACTAAGCGGGTTTTCAGTAGTCTGAGTAAAAGAGAAGCAGCTTACAGGATTTCTGTACATTGGAAGTAGTGAGAGGCAGTTTACAGGAGTTCTGCATCCTGAGTGTAGGCAACACTTTACGGGAGTTCTGTAGCATGGGAGCACTCTTACGCACTATGCGGGTTTTCAGTAGTCTGAGTAAAAGAGAAGCAGCTTACAGGATTTCTGTACATTGGAAGTAGTGAGAGGCAGTTTACAGGAGTTCTGCATCCTGAATGTAGGAAACACTTTACAGGAGTTCTGTAGCATGGGAGTAGTCTTACGCACTATGCGGGTTTTCAGTAGTCTGAGTAAAAGAGAAGCAGCTTACAGGATTTCTGTACATTGGAAGTAGTGAGAGGCAGTTTACAGGAGTTCTGCATCCTGAGTGTAGCAGACAGTTTAAGGGAGTTCTGTAGCATGGGAGCAGTCTTACGCACTATGCGGGTTTTCAATAGTCTGAGTAAAAGAGAAACAGCTTACAGGATTTCTGTACATTGGAAGTACTGAGAGGCATTTTACAGGAGTTCTGCACCCTGAGTGTAGGAAACACTTTACGGGAGTTCTGTAGCATGGGAGTAGTCTTAAGCACTATGCGGGTTTTCAGTAGTCTGAGTAAAAGAGAAGCAGCTTTCAGGATTTCTGTACATTGGAAGTAGTGAGAGGCAGTTTACAGGAGTTCTGCATCCTGAGTGCAGGAAATGCTTTATCGGAGTTCTGTAGCATGGGAGTAGTTACGCACTATGCGGGTTTTCAGTAGTCTGAGTAAAAGAGAAGCAGCTTACAGGATTTCTGTACATTGGAAGTAGTGAGAGGCAGTTTGCAGGAGTTCTGCATCCTGAGTGTAGGAAACACTTTACGGGAGTTCTGTAGCATGGGAGTAGTCTTACGCACTAAGCGGGTTTTCAGTAGTCTGAGTAAAAGAGAAGCAGCTTACAGGATTTCTGTACATTGGAAGTAGTGAGAGGCAGTTTACAGGAGTTCTGAATCCTGAGTGTAGGAAACACTTTACGGGAGTTCTCTAGCATGGGAGCACTCTTACGCACTATGCGGGTTTTCAGTAGTCTGAGTAAAAGAGAAGCAGCTTACAGGATTTCTGTACATTGGAAGTAGTGAGAGGCAGTTTACAGGAGTTCTGCATCCTGAGTGTAGGAAACACTTTACGGGAGTTCTGTAGCATGGGAGTAGTCTTACGCACTATGCGGGTTTTCAGTAGTCTGAGTAAAAGAGAAGCAGCTTACAGGATTTCTGTACATTGGAAGTAGTGAGAGGCAGTTTACAGGAGTTCTGCATCCTGAGTGTAGCAGATAGTTTAAGGGAGTTCTGTAGCATGGGAGCAGTCTTACGCACTATGCGGGTTTTCAATAGTCTGAGTAAAAGAGAAACAGCTTACAGGATTTCTGTACATTGGAAGTACTGAGAGGCATTTTACAGGTGTTCTGCACCCTGAGTGTAGGAAACACTTTACGGGAGTTCTGTAGCATGGGAGTAGTCTTAAGCACTATGCGGGTTTTCAGTAGTCTGAGTAAAAGAGAAGCAGCTTTCAGGATTTCTGTACATTGGAAGTAGTGAGAGGCAGTTTACAGGAGTTCTGCATCCTGAGTGCAGGAAATGCTTTATCGGAGTTCTGTAGCATGGGAGTAGTTACGCACTATGCGGGTTTTCAGTAGTCTGAGTAAAAGAGAAGCAGCTTACAGGATTTCTGTACATTGGAAGTAGTGAGAGGCAGTTTGCAGGAGTTCTGCATCCTGAGTGTAGGAAACACTTTACGGGAGTTCTGTAGCATGGGAGTAGTCTTACGCACTAAGCGGGTTTTCAGTAGTCTGAGTAAAAGAGAAGCAGCTTACAGGATTTCTGTACATTGGAAGTAGTGAGAGGCAGTGTAAAGGAGTTCTGCATCCTGAGTGTAGGCAACACTTTACGGGAGTTCTGTAGCATGGGAGTAGTCTTAAGCACTATGCGGGTTTTCAGTAGTCTGAATAAAAGAGAAGCAGCTTACAGGATTTCTGTACATTGGAAGTAGTGAGAGGCAGTTTACAGGAGTTCTGAATCCTGAGTGTAGGAAACACTTTACGGGAGTTCTGTAGCATGGGAGCATTCTTACGCACTATGCGGGTTTTCAGTAGTCTGAGTAAAAGAGAAGCAGCTTACAGGATTTCTGTACATTGGAAGTAGTGAGAGGCAGTTTACAGGAGTTCTGCATCCTGAGTGTAGGAAACACTTTACAGGAGTTCTGTAGCATGGGAGTAGTCTTACGCACTATGCGGGTTTTCAGTAGTCTGAGTAAAAGAGAAGCAGCTTACAGGATTTCTGTACATTGGAAGTAGTGAGAGGCAGTTTACAGGAGTTCTGCATCCTGAGTGTAGCAGACAGTTTAAGGGAGTTCTGTAGCATGGGAGCAGTCTTACGCACTATGCGGGTTTTCAATAGTCTGAGTAAAAGAGAAACAGCTTACAGGATTTCTGTACATTGGAAGTACTGAGAGGCACTTTACAGGAGTTCTGCACCCTGAGTGTAGGAAACACTTTACGGGAGTTCTGTAGCATGGGAGTAGTCTTAAGCACTATGCGGGTTTTCAGTAGTCTGAGTAAAAGAGAAGCAGCTTTCAGGATTTCTGTACATTGGAAGTAGTGAGAGGCAGTTTACAGGAGTTCTGCATCCTGAGTGCAGGAAATGCTTTATCGGAGTTCTGTAGCATGGGAGTAGTTACGCACTATGCGGGTTTTCAGTAGTCTGAGTAAAAGAGAAGCAGCTTACAGGATTTCTGTACATTGGAAGTAGTGAGAGGCAGTTTGCAGGAGTTCTGCATCCTGAGTGTAGGAAACACTTTACGGGAGTTCTGTAGCATGGGAGTAGTCTTACGCACTAAGCGGGTTTTCAGTAGTCTGAGTAAAAGAGAAGCAGCTTACAGGATTTCTGTACATTGGAAGTAGTGAGAGGCAGTTTACAGGAGTTCTGAATCCTGAGTGTAGGAAACACTTTACGGGAGTTCTGTAGCATGGGAGCATTCTTACGCACTATGCGGGTTTTCAGTAGTCTGAGTAAAAGAGAAGCAGCTTACAGGATTTCTGTACATTGGAAGTAGTGAGAGGCAGTTTACAGGAGTTCTGCATCCTGAGTGTAGGAAACACTTTACAGGAGTTCTGTAGCATGGGAGTAGTCTTACGCACTATGCGGGTTTTCAGTAGTCTGAGTAAAAGAGAAGCAGCTTACAGGATTTCTGTACATTGGAAGTAGTGAGAGGCAGTTTACAGGAGTTCTGCATCCTGAGTGTAGCAGACAGTTTAAGGGAGTTCTGTAGCATGGGAGCAGTCTTACGCACTATGCGGGTTTTCAATAGTCTGAGTAAAAGAGAAACAGCTTACAGGATTTCTGTACATTGGAAGTACTGAGAGGCACTTTACAGGAGTTCTGCACCCTGAGTGTAGGAAACACTTTACGGGAGTTCTGTAGCATGGGAGTAGTCTTAAGCACTATGCGGGTTTTCAGTAGTCTGAGTAAAAGAGAAGCAGCTTTCAGGATTTCTGTACATTGGAAGTAGTGAGAGGCAGTTTACAGGAGTTCTGCATCCTGAGTGCAGGAAATGCTTTATCGGAGTTCTGTAGCATGGGAGTAGTTACGCACTATGCGGGTTTTCAGTAGTCTGAGTAAAAGAGAAGCAGCTTACAGGATTTCTGTACATTGGAAGTAGTGAGAGGCAGTTTGCAGGAGTTCTGCATCCTGAGTGTAGGAAACACTTTACGGGAGTTCTGTAGCATGGGAGTAGTCTTACGCACTAAGCGGGTTTTCAGTAGTCTGAGTAAAAGAGAAGCAGCTTACAGGATTTCTGTACATTGGAAGTAGTGAGAGGCAGTTTACAGGAGTTCTGCATCCTGAGTGTAGGAAACACTTTACGGGAGTTCTGTAGCATGGGAGTAGTCTTACGCACTATGCGGGTTTTCAGTAGTCTGTAAAAGAGAAGCAGCTTACAGGATTTCTGTACATTGGAAGTAGTGAGAGGCAGTTTACAGGAGTTCTGCATCCTGAGTGTAGGAAACACTTTACAGGAGTTCTGTAGCATGGGAGTAGTCTTACGCACTATGCGGGTTTTCAGTAGTCTGAGTAAAAGAGAAGCAGCTTACAGGATTTCTGTACATTGGAAGTACTGAGAGGCAGTTTACAGGAGTTCTGCATCCTGAGTGTAGCAGACAGTTTAAGGGAGTTCTGTAGCATGGGAGCAGTCTTACGCACTATGCGGGTTTTCAATAGTCTGAGTAAAAGAGAAACAGCTTACAGGATTTCTGTACATTGGAAGTACTGAGAGGCATTTTACAGGTGTTCTGCACCCTGAGTGTAGGAAACACTTTACGGGAGTTCTGTAGCATGGGAGTAGTCTTAAGCACTATGCGGGTTTTCAGTAGTCTGAGTAAAAGAGAAGCAGCTTTCAGGATTTCTGTACATTGGAAGTAGTGAGAGGCAGTTTACAGGAGTTCTGCATCCTGAGTGCAGGAAATGCTTTACCGGAGTTCTGTATCATGGGAGTAGTTACGCACTATGCGGGTTTTCAGTAGTCTGAGTAAAAGAGAAGCAGCTTACAGGATTTCTGTACATTGGAAGTAGTGAGAGGCAGTTTACAGGAGTTCTGCATCCTGAGTGTAGGAAACACTTTACGTGAGTTCTGTAGCATGGGAGTAGTCTTACGCACTAAGCGGGTTTTCAGTAGTCTGAGTAAAAGAGAAGCAGCTTACAGGATTTCTGTACATTGGAAGTAGTGAGAGGCAGTTTGCAGGAGTTCTGCATCCTGAGTGTAGGAAACACTTTACGGGAGTTCTGTAGCATGGGAGCATTCTTACGCACTATGCGGGTTTTCAGTAGTCTGAGTAAAAGAGAAGCAGCTTACAGGATTTCTGTACATTGGAAGTAGTGAGAGGCAGTTTACAGGAGTTCTGCATCCTGAGTGTAGGAAACACTTTACAGGAGTTCTGTAGCATGGGAGTAGTCTTACGCACTATGCGGGTTTTCAGTAGTCTGAGTAAAAGAGAAGCAGCTTACAGGATTTCTGTACATTGGAAGTAGTGAGAGGCAGTTTACAGGAGTTCTGCATCCTGAGTGTAGCAGACAGTTTAAGGGAGTTCTGTAGCATGGGAGCAGTCTTACGCACTATGCGGGTTTTCAATAGTCTGAGTAAAAGAGAAACAGCTTACAGGATTTCTGTACATTGGAAGTACTGAGAGGCACTTTACAGGAGTTCTGCACCCTGAGTGTAGGAAACACTTTACGGGAGTTCTGTAGCATGGGAGTAGTCTTAAGCACTATGCGGGTTTTCAGTAGTCTGAGTAAAAGAGAAGCAGCTTTCAGGATTTCTGTACATTGGAAGTAGTGAGAGGCAGTTTACAGGAGTTCTGCATCCTGAGTGCAGGAAATGCTTTATCGGAGTTCTGTAGCATGGGAGTAGTTACGCACTATGCGGGTTTTCAGTAGTCTGAGTAAAAGAGAAGCAGCTTACAGGATTTCTGTACATTGGAAGTAGTGAGAGGCAGTTTGCAGGAGTTCTGCATCCTGAGTGTAGGAAACACTTTACGGGAGTTCTGTAGCATGGGAGTAGTCTTACGCACTAAGCGGGTTTTCAGCAGTCTGAGTAAAAGAGAAGCAGCTTACAGGATTTCTGTACATTGGAAGTAGTGAGAGGCAGTTTACAGGAGTTCTGCATCCTGAGTGTAGGAAACACTTTACGGGAGTTCTGTAGCATGGGAGCACTCTTACGCACTATGCGGGTTTTCAGTAGTCTGAGTAAAAGAGAAGCAGCTTACAGGATTTCTGTACATTGGAAGTAGTGAGAGGCAGTTTACAGGAGTTCTGCATCCTGAATGTAGGAAACACTTTACAGGAGTTCTGTAGCATGGGAGTAGTCTTACGCACTATGCGGGTTTTCAGTAGTCTGAGTAAAAGAGAAGCAGCTTACAGGATTTCTGTACATTGGAAGTAGTGAGAGGCATTTTACAGGAGTTCTGCACCCTGAGTGTAGGAAACACTTTACGGGAGTTCTGTAGCATGGGAGTAGTCTTAAGCACTATGCGGGTTTTCAGTAGTCTGAGTAAAAGAGAAGCAGCTTTCAGGATTTCTGTACATTGGAAGTACTGAGAGGCATTTTACAGGAGTTCTGCACCCTGAGTGTAGGAAACACTTTACGGGAGTTCTGTAGCATGGGAGTAGTCTTAAGCACTATGCGGGTTTTCAGTAGTCTGAGTAAAAGAGAAGCAGCTTTCAGGATTTCTGTACATTGGAAGTAGTGAGAGGCAGTTTACAGGAGTTCTGCATCCTGAGTGCAGGAAATGCTTTATCGGAGTTCTGTAGCATGGGAGTAGTTACGCACTATGCGGGTTTTCAGTAGTCTGAGTAAAAGAGAAGCAGCTTACAGGATTTCTGTACATTGGAAGTAGTGAGAGGCAGTTTACAGGAGTTCTGCATCCTGAGTGTAGGAAACACTTTACGGGAGTTCTGTAGCATGGGAGTAGTCTTACGCACTAAGCGGGTTTTCAGTAGTCTGAGTAAAAGAGAAGCAGCTTACAGGATTTCTGTACATTGGAAGTAGTGAGAGGCAGTTTACAGGAGTTCTGAATCCTGAGTGTAGGAAACACTTTACGGGAGTTCTGTAGCATGGGAGCACTCTTACGCACTATGCGGGTTTTCAGTAGTCTGAGTAAAAGAGAAGCAGCTTACAGGATTTCTGTACATTGGAAGTAGTGAGAGGCAGTTTACAGGAGTTCTGCATCCTGAGTGTAGGAAACACTTTACAGGAGTTCTGTAGCATGGGAGTAGTCTTACGCACTATGCGGGTTTTCAGTAGTCTGAGTAAAAGAGAAGCAGCTTACAGGATTTCTGTACATTGGAAGTAGTGAGAGGCAGTTTACAGGAGTTCTGCATCCTGAGTGTAGCAGACAGTTTAAGGGAGTTCTGTAGCATGGGAGCAGTCTTACGCACTATGCGGGTTTTCAATAGTCTGAGTAAAAGAGAAAGAGCTTACAGGATTTCTGTACATTGGAAGTACTGAGAGGCATTTTACAGGTGTTCTGCACCCTGAGTGTAGGAAACACTTTACGGGAGTTCTGTAGCATGGGAGTAGTCTTAAGCACTATGCGGGTTTTCAGTAGTCTGAGTAAAAGAGAAGCAGCTTTCAGGATTTCTGTACATTGGAAGTAGTGAGAGGCAGTTTACAGGAGTTCTGCATCCTGAGTGCAGGAAATGCTTTATCGGAGTTCTGTATCATGGGAGTAGTTACGCACTATGCGGGTTTTCAGTAGTCTGAGTAAAAGAGAAGCAGCTTACAGGATTTCTGTACATTGGAAGTAGTGAGAGGCAGTTTGCAGGAGTTCTGCATCCTGAGTGTAGGAAACACTTTACGGGAGTTCTGTAGCATGGGAGTAGTCTTACGCACTAAGCGGGTTTTCAGTAGTCTGAGTAAAAGAGAAGCAGCTTACAGGATTTCTGTACATTGGAAGTAGTGAGAGGCAGTGTAAAGGAGTTCTGCATCCTGAGTTTAGGCAACACTTTACGGGAGTTCTGTAGCATGGGAGCATTCTTACGCACTATGCGGGTTTTCAGTAGTCTGAGTAAAAGAGAAGCAGCTTACAGGATTTCTGTACATTGGAAGTAGTGAGAGGCAGTTTACAGGAGTTCTGCATCCTGAGTGTAGGAAACACTTTACAGGAGTTCTGTAGCATGGGAGTAGTCTTACGCACTATGCGGGTTTTCAGTAGTCTGAGTAAAAGAGAAGCAGCTTACAGGATTTCTGTACATTGGAAGTAGTGAGAGGCAGTTTACAGGAGTTCTGCATCCTGAGTGTAGCAGACAGTTTAAGGGAGTTCTGTAGCATGGGAGCAGTCTTACGCACTATGCGGGTTTTCAATAGTCTGAGTAAAAGAGAAACAGCTTACAGGATTTCTGTACATTGGAAGTACTGAGAGGCACTTTACAGGAGTTCTGCACCCTGAGTGTAGGAAACACTTTACGGGAGTTCTGTAGCATGGGAGTAGTCTTAAGCACTATGCGGGTTTTCAGTAGTCTGAGTAAAAGAGAAGCAGCTTTCAGGATTTCTGTACATTGGAAGTAGTGAGAGGCAGTTTACAGGAGTTCTGCATCCTGAGTGCAGGAAATGCTTTATCGGAGTTCTGTAGCATGGGAGTAGTTACGCACTATGCGGGTTTTCAGTAGTCTGAGTAAAAGAGAAGCAGCTTACAGGATTTCTGTACATTGGAAGTAGTGAGAGGCAGTTTGCAGGAGTTCTGCATCCTGAGTGTAGGAAACACTTTACGGGAGTTCTGTAGCATGGGAGTAGTCTTACGCACTAAGCGGGTTTTCAGCAGTCTGAGTAAAAGAGAAGCAGCTTACAGGATTTCTGTACATTGGAAGTAGTGAGAGGCAGTTTACAGGAGTTCTGCATCCTGAGTGTAGGAAACACTTTACGGGAGTTCTGTAGCATGGGAGCACTCTTACGCACTATGCGGGTTTTCAGTAGTCTGAGTAAAAGAGAAGCAGCTTACAGGATTTCTGTACATTGGAAGTAGTGAGAGGCAGTTTACAGGAGTTCTGCATCCTGAATGTAGGAAACACTTTACAGGAGTTCTGTAGCATGGGAGTAGTCTTACGCACTATGCGGGTTTTCAGTAGTCTGAGTAAAAGAGAAGCAGCTTACAGGATTTCTGTACATTGGAAGTAGTGAGAGGCAGTTTACAGGAGTTCTGCATCCTGAGTGTAGCAGACAGTTTAAGGGAGTTCTGTAGCATGGGAGTAGTCTTAAGCACTATGCGGGTTTTCAGTAGTCTGAGTAAAAGAGAAGCAGCTTTCAGGATTTCTGTACATTGGAAGTAGTGAGAGGCAGTTTACAGGAGTTCTGCATCCTGAGTGCAGGAAATGCTTTATCGGAGTTCTGTAGCATGGGAGTAGTTACGCACTATGCGGGTTTTCAGTAGTCTGAGTAAAAGAGAAGCAGCTTACAGGATTTCTGTACATTGGAAGTAGTGAGAGGCAGTTTGCAGGAGTTCTGCATCCTGAGTGTAGGAAACACTTTACGGGAGTTCTGTAGCATGGGAGTAGTCTTACGCACTAAGCGGGTTTTCAGTAGTCTGAGTAAAAGAGAAGCAGCTTACAGGATTTCTGTACATTGGAAGTAGTGAGAGGCAGTTTACAGGAGTTCTGAATCCTGAGTGTAGGAAACACTTTACGGGAGTTCTCTAGCATGGGAGCACTCTTACGCACTATGCGGGTTTTCAGTAGTCTGAGTAAAAGAGAAGCAGCTTACAGGATTTCTGTACATTGGAAGTAGTGAGAGGCAGTTTACAGGAGTTCTGCATCCTGAGTGTAGGAAACACTTTACAGGAGTTCTGTAGCATGGGAGTAGTCTTACGCACTATGCGGGTTTTCAGTAGTCTGAGTAAAAGAGAAGCATCTTACAGGATTTCTGTACATTGGAAGTAGTGAGAGGCAGTTTACAGGAGTTCTGCATCCTGAGTGTAGCAGACAGTTTAAGGGAGTTCTGTAACATGGGAGCAGTCTTACGCACTATGCGGGTTTTCAATAGTCTGAGTAAAAGAGAAACAGCTTACAGGATTTCTGTACATTGGAAGTACTGAGAGTCATTTTACAGGTGTTCTGCACCCTGAGTGTAGGAAACACTTTACGGGAGTTCTGTAGCATGGGAGTAGTCTTAAGCACTATGCGGGTTTTCAGTAGTCTGAGTAAAAGAGAAGCAGCTTTCAGGATTTCTGTACATTGGAAGTAGTGAGAGGCAGTTTACAGGAGTTCTGCATCCTGAGTGCAGGAAATGCTTTATCGGAGTTCTGTATCATGGGAGTAGTTACGCACTATGCGGGTTTTCAGTAGTCTGAGTAAAAGAGAAGCAGCTTACAGGATTTCTGTACATTGGAAGTAGTGAGAGGCAGTTTGCAGGAGTTCTGCATCCTGAGTGTAGGAAACACTTTACGGGAGTTCTGTAGCATGGGAGTAGTCTTACGCACTAAGCGGGTTTTCAGTAGTCTGAGTAAAAGAGAAGCAGCTTACAGGATTTCTGTACATTGGAAGTAGTGAGAGGCAGTGTAAAGGAGTTCTGCATCCTGAGTTTAGGCAACACTTTACGGGAGTTCTGTAGCATGGGAGCATTCTTACGCACTATGCGGGTTTTCAGTAGTCTGAGTAAAAGAGAAGCAGCTTACAGGATTTCTGTACATTGGAAGTAGTGAGAGGCAGTTTACAGGAATTCTGCATCCTGAGTGTAGGAAACACTTTACGGGAGTTCTGTAGCATGGGAGTAGTCTTACGCACTATGCGGGTTTTCAGTAGTCTGAGTAAAAGAGAAGCGGCTTACAGGATTTCTGTCCATTGGAAGTAGTGAGAGGCAGTTTACAGGAGTTCTGCATCCTGAGTGTAGCAGACAGTTTAAGGGAGTTCTGTAGCATGGGAGCAGTCTTACGCACTATGCGGGTTTTCAATAGTCTGAGTAAAAGAGAAACAGCTTACAGGATTTCTGTACATTGGAAGTACTGAGAGGCACTTTACAGGAGTTCTGCACCCTGAGTGTAGGAAACACTTTACGGGAGTTCTGTAGCATGGGAGTAGTCTTAAGCACTATGCGGGTTTTCAGTAGTCTGAGTAAAAGAGAAGCAGCTTTCAGGATTTCTGTACATTGGAAGTAGTGAGAGGCAGTTTACAGGAGTTCTGCATCCTGAGTGCGGGAAATGCTTTACCGGAGTTCTGTAGCATGGGAGTAGTTACGCACTATGCGGGTTTTCAGTAGTCTGAGTAAAAGAGAAGCAGCTTACAGGATTTCTGTACATTGGAAGTAGTGAGAGGCAGTTTGCAGGAGTTCTGCATCCTGAGTGTAGGAAACACTTTACGGGAGTTCTGTAGCATGGGAGTAGTCTTACGCACTAAGCGGGTTTTCAGTAGTCTGAGTAAAAGAGAAGCAGCTTACAGGATTTCTGTACATTGGAAGTACTGAGAGGCATTTTACAGGTGTTCTGCACCCTGAGTGTAGGAAACACTTTACGGGAGTTCTGTAGCATGGGAGTAGTCTTAAGCACTATGCGGGTTTTCAGTAGTCTGAGTAAAAGAGAAGCAGCTTTCAGGATTTCTGTACATTGGAAGTAGTGAGAGGCAGTTTACAGGAGTTCTGCATCCTGAGTGCAGGAAATGCTTTACCGGAGTTCTGTATCATGGGAGTAGTTACGCACTATGCGGGTTTTCAGTAGTCTGAGTAAAAGAGAAGCAGCTTACAGGATTTCTGTACATTGGAAGTAGTGAGAGGCAGTTTGCAGGAGTTCTGCATCCTGAGTGTAGGAAACACTTTACGGGAGTTCTGTAGCATGGGAGTAGTCTTACGCACTAAGCGGGTTTTCAGTAGTCTGAGTAAAAGAGAAGCAGCTTACAGGATTTCTGTACATTGGAAGTAGTGAGAGGCAGTTTGCAGGAGTTCTGCATCCTGAGTGTAGGAAACACTTTACGGTAGTTCTGTAGCATGGGAGCATTCTTACGCACTATGCGGGTTTTCAGTAGTCTGAGTAAAAGAGAAGCAGCTTACAGGATTTCTGTACATTGGAAGTAGTGAGAGGCAGTTTACAGGAGTTCTGCATCCTGAGTGCAGGAAATGCTTTACCGGAGTTCTGTATCATGGGAGTAGTTACGCACTATGCGGGTTTTCAGTAGTCTGAGTAAAAGAGAAGCAGCTTACAGGATTTCTGTACATTGGAAGTAGTGAGAGGCAGTTTGCAGGAGTTCTGCATCCTGAGTGTAGGAAACACTTTACGGGAGTTCTGTAGCATGGGAGTAGTCTTACGCACTAAGCGGGTTTTCAGTAGTCTGAGTAAAAGAGAAGCAGCTTACAGGATTTCTGTACATTGGAAGTAGTGAGAGGCAGTGTAAAGGAGTTCTGCATCCTGAGTGTAGCAGACAGTTTAAGGGAGTTCTGTAGCATGGGAGCATTCTTACGCACTATGCGGGTTTTCAGTAGTCTGAGTAAAAGAGAAGCAGCTTACAGGATTTCTGTACATTGGAAGTAGTGAGAGGCAGTTTACAGGAGTTCTGCATCCTGAGTGTAGGAAACACTTTACAGGAGTTCTGTAGCATGGGAGTAGTCTTACGCACTATGCGGGTTTTCAGTAGTCTGAGTAAAAGAGAAGCAGCTTACAGGATTTCTGTACATTGGAAGTAGTGAGAGGCAGTTTACAGGAGTTCTGCATCCTGAGTGTAGCAGACAGTTTAAGGGAGTTCTGTAGCATGGGAGCAGTCTTACGCACTATGCGGGTTTTCAATAGTCTGAGTAAAAGAGAAGCAGCTTACAGGATTTCTGTACATTGGAAGTAGTGAGAGGCACTTTACAGGAGTTCTGCACCCTGAGTGTAGGAAACACTTTACGGGAGTTCTGTAGCATGGGAGTAGTCTTAAGCACTATGCGGGTTTTCAGTAGTCTGAGTAAAAGAGAAGCAGCTTTCAGGATTTCTGTACATTGGAAGTAGTGAGAGGCAGTTTACAGGAGTTCTGCATCCTGAGTGCAGGAAATGCTTTATCAGAGTTCTGTAGCATGGGAGTAGTTACGCACTATGCGGGTTTTCAGTAGTCTGAGTAAAAGAGAAGCAGCTTACAGGATTTCTGTACATTGGAAGTAGTGAGAGGCAGTTTGCAGGAGTTCTGCATCCTGAGTGTAGGCAACACTTTACGGGAGTTCTGTATCATGGGAGCACTCTTACGCACTATGCGGGTTTTCAGTAGTCTGAGTAAAAGAGAAGCAGCTTACAGGATTTCTGTACATTGGAAGTAGTGAGAGGCAGTTTACAGGAGTTCTGCATCCTGAGTGTAGGAAACACTTTACGGGAGTTCTGTACCATGGGAGTAGTCTTACGCACTATGCGGGTTTTCAGTAGTCTGAATAAAAGAGAAGCAGCTTACAGGATTTCTGTACTTTGGAAGTAGTGAGAGGCAGTTTACAGGAGTTCTGCATCCTGAGTGTAGGAAACACTTTACAGGAGTTCTGTAGCATGGGAGCAGTCTTACGCACTATGCGGGTTTTCAATAGTCTGAGTAAAAGAGAAACAGCTTACAGGATTTCTGTACATTGGAAGTACTGAGAGGCATTTTACAGGAGTTCTGCACCCTGAGTGTAGGAAACACTTTACGGGAGTTCTGTAGCATGGGAGTAGTTACGCACTATGCGGGTTTTCAGTAGTCTGAGTAAAAGAGAAGCAGCTTACAGGATTTCTGTACATTGGAAGTAGTGAGAGGCAGTTTGCAGGAGTTCTGCATCCTGAGTGTAGGAAACACTTTACGGGAGTTCTGTAGCATGGGAGTAGTCTTACGCACTATGCGGGTTTTCAGTAGTCTGAGTAAAAGAGAAGCAGCTTACAGGATTTCTGTACATTGGAAGTAGTGAGAGGCAGTTTACAGGAGTTCTGCGTCCTGAGTGTAGGAAACACTTTACGGGAGTTCTGTAGCATGGGAGCACTCTTACGCACTATGCGGGTTTTCAGTAGTCTGAGTAAAAGAGAAGCAGCTTACAGGATTTCTGTACATTGGAAGTAGTGAGAGGCAGTTTACAGGAGTTCTGCATCCTGAGTGTAGGAAACACTTTACGGGAGTTCTGTAGCATGGGAGTAGTCTTACGCACTATTCGGGTTTTCAGTAGGCTGAGTAAAAGAGAAGCAGCTTACAGGATTTCTGTACATTGGAAGTAGTGAGAGGCAGTTTACAGGAGTTCTGCATCCTGAGTGTAGGCAACACTTTACAGGAGTTCTGTAGCATGGGAGTAGTCTTACGCACTATGCGGGTTTTCAGTAGTCTGAGTAAAAGAGAAGCAGCTTACAGGATTTCTGTACATTGGAAGTAGTGAGAGGCAGTGTAAAGGAGTTCTGCATCCTGAGTGTAGGCAACACTTTACGGGAGTTCTTTAGCATGTTAGTAGTCTTACGCACTATGCGGGTTTTCAGTAGTCTGAATAAAAGAGAAGCAGCTTACAGGATTTCTGTACATTGGAAGTAGTGAGAGGCAGTTTACAGGAGTTCTGCATCCTGAGTGTAGGAAACACTTTACGGGAGTTCTGTAGCATGGGAGCACTCCTACGCACTATGCGGGTTTTCAGTAGTCTGAGTAAAAGAGAAGCAGCTTACAGGATTTCTGTACATTGGAAGTAGTGAGAGGCAGTTTACAGGAATTCTGCATCCTGAGTGTAGGAAACACTTTACGGGAGTTCTGTAGCATGGGAGTAGTCTTACGCACTATGTGTGTTTTCAGTAGTCTGAGTAAAAGAGAAGCAGCTTTCAGGATTTCTGTACATTGGAAGTAGTGAGAGGCAGTTTACAGGAAATCTGCATCCTGAGTGTAGGAAACACTTTACGGGAGTTCTGTAGCATGGGAGTAGTCTTACGCACTATGCGGGTTTTCAGTAGTCTGAGTAAAAGAGAAGCAGCTTACAGGATTTCTGTACATTGGAAGTAGTGAGAGGCAGTTTACAGGAGTTCTGCATCCTGAGTGTAGGAAACACTTTACGGGAGTTCTCTAGCATGGGAGCACTCTTACGCACTATGCGGGTTTTCAGTAGTCTGAGTAAAAGAGAAGCAGCTTACAGGATTTCTGTACATTGGAAGTAGTGAGAGGCAGTTTACAGGAGTTCTGCATCCTGAGTGTAGCAGACAGTTTAAGGGAGTTCTGTAGCATGGGAGTAGTCTTACGCACTATGCGGGTTTTCAGTAGTCTGAGTAAAAGAGAAGCAGCTTACAGGATTTCTGTACATTGGAAGTAGTGAGAGGCAGTTTACAGGAGTTCTGCATCCTGAGTGTAGGAAACACTTTACGGGAGTTCTGTAGCATGGGAGTAGTCTTAAGCACTATGTGTGTTTTCAGTAGTCTGAGTAAAAGAGAAACAGCTTACAGGATTTCTGTACATTGGAAGTAGTGAGAGGCAGTTTACAGGAATTCTGCATCCTGAGTGTAGGAAACACTTTACGGGAGTTCTGTAGCATGGGAGTAGTCTTACGCACTATGTGTGTTTTCAGTAGTCTGAGTAAAAGAGAAGCAGCTTTCAGGATTTCTGTACATTGGAAGTAGTGAGAGGCAGTTTACAGGAATTCTGCATCCTGAGTGTAGGCAACACTTTACGGGAGTTCTGTAGCATGGGAGCAGTCTTACGCACTATGCGGGTTTTCAGTAGTCTGAGTAAAAGAGAAGCAGCTTACAGGATTTCTGTACATTGGAAGTAGTGAGAGGCAGTTTACAGGAGTTCTGCATCCTGTGTGTAGCAGACAGTTTAAGGGAGTTCTGTAGCATGGGAGCAGTCTTACGCACTATGCGGGTTTTCAATAGTCTGAGTAAAAGAGAAGCAGCTTACAGGATTTCTGTACATTGGAAGTACTGAGAGGCATTTTACAGGAGTTCTGCATCCTGAGTGTAGGAAACACTTTACGTGAGTTCTGTAGCATGGGAGTAGTCTTAAGCACTATGCGGGTTTTCAGTAGTCTGAGTAAAAGAGAAGCAGCTTACAGGATTTCTGTACATTGGAAGTAGTGAGAGGCAGTTTACAGGAGTTCTGCATCCTGAGTGTAGCAGACAGTTTAAGGGAGTTCTGTAGCATGGGAGTAGTCTTACGCACTATGCGGGTTTTCAATAGTCTGAGTAAAAGAGAAGCAGCTTACAGGATTTCTGTACATTGGAAGTAGTGAGAGGGAGTTTACAGGAGTTCTGCATCCTGAATGTAGGAAACACTTTACGGGAGTTCTGTAGCATGGGAGTAGTCTTAAGCACTATGTGTGTTTTCAGTAGTCTGAGTAAAAGAGAAACAGCTTACAGGATTTCTGTACATTGGAAGTAGTGAGAGGCAGTTTACAGGAATTCTGCATCCTGAGTGTAGGAAACACTTTACGGGAGTTCTGTAGCATGGGAGTAGTCTTAAGCACTATGCGGGTTTTCAGTAGTCTGAGTAAAAGAGAAGCAGCTTTCAGGATTTCTGTACATTGGAAGTAGTGAGAGGCAGTTTACAGGAGTTCTGCATCCTGAGTGCAGGAAATGCTTTACCGGAGTTCTGTAGCATGGGAGTAGTTACGCACTATGCGGGTTTTCAGTAGTCTGAGTAAAAGAGAAGCAGCTTACAGGATTTCTGTACATTGGAAGTAGTGAGAGGCAGTTTACAGGAGTTCTGCATCCTGAGTGTAGGCAACACTTTACGGGAGTTCTGTAGCATGGGAGTAGTCTTACGCACTATGCGGGTTTTCAGTAGTCTGAATAAAAGAGAAGCAGCTTACAGGATTTCTGTGCATTGGAAGTAGTGAGAAGCAGTTTACAGGAGTTCTGAATCCTGAGTGTAGGAAACACTTTACGGGAGTTCTGTAGCATGGGAGCACTCTTACGCACTATGCGGATTTTCAGTAGTCTGAGTAAAAGAGAAGCAGCTTACAGGATTTCTGTACATTGGAAGTAGTGAGAGGCAGTTTACAGGAGTTCTGCATCCTGAGTGTAGCAGACAGTTTAAGGGAGTTCTGTAGCATGGGAGCAGTCTTACGCACTATGCGGGTTTTCAATAGTCTGAGTAAAAGAGAAACAGCTTACAGGATTTCTGTACATTGGAAGTACTGAGAGGCATTTTACAGGAGTTCTGCACCCTGAGTGTAGGAAACACTTTACGGGAGTTCTGTAGCATGGGAGTAGTCTTAAGCACTATGCGGGTTTTCAGTAGTCTGAGTAAAAGAGAAGCAGCTTTCAGGATTTCTGTACATTGGAAGTAGTGAGAGGCAGTTTACAGGAGTTCTGCATCCTGAGTGCAGGAAATGCTTTATCGGAGTTCTGTAGCATGGGAGTAGTTACGCACTATGCGGGTTTTCAGTAGTCTGAGTAAAAGAGAAGCAGCTTACAGGATTTCTGTACATTGGAAGTAGTGAGAGGCAGTTTGCAGGAGTTCTGCATCCTGAGTGTAGGAAACACTTTACGGGAGTTCTGTAGCATGGGAGTAGTCTTACGCACTAAGCGGGTTTTCAGTAGTCTGAGTAAAAGAGAAGCAGCTTACAGGATTTCTGTACATTGGAAGTAGTGAGAGGCAGTGTAAAGGAGTTCTGCATCCTGAGTGTAGGCAACACTTTACGGGAGTTCTGTAGCATGGGAGTAGTCTTACGCACTATGCGGGTTTTCAGTAGTCTGAATAAAAGAGAAGCAGCTTACAGGATTTCTGTACATTGGAAGTAGTGAGAGGCAGTTTACAGGAGTTCTGAATCCTGAGTGTAGGAAACACTTTACGGGAGTTCTGTAGCATGGGAGCACTCTTACGCACTATGCGGGTTTTCAGTAGTCTGAGTAAAAGAGAAGCAGCTTACAGGATTTCTGTACATTGGAAGTAGTGAGAGGCAGTTTACAGGAGTTCTGCATCCTGAGTGTAGCAGACAGTTTAAGGGAGTTCTGTAGCATGGGAGCAGTCTTACGCACTATACGGGTTTTCAATAGTCTGAGTAAAAGAGAAGCAGCTTACAGGATTTCTGTACATTGGAAGTAGTGAGAGGCAGTTTACAGGAGTTCTGCATCCTGAGTGTAGCAGACAGTTTAAGGGAGTTCTGTAGCATGGGAGCAGTCTTACGCACTATGCGGGTTTTCAATAGTCTGGGTAAAAGAGAAACAGCTTACAGGATTTCTGTACATTGGAAGTACTGAGAGGCATTTTACAGGAGTTCTGCACCCTGAGTGTAGGAAACACTTTACGGGAGTTCTGTAGCATGGGAGTAGTCTTAAGCACTATGCGGGTTTTCAGTAGTCTGAGTAAAAGAGAAGCAGCTTTCAGGATTTCTGTACATTGGAAGTAGTGAGAGGCAGTTTACAGGAGTTCTGCATCCTGAGTGCAGGAAATGCTTTATCGGAGTTTTGTAGCATGGGAGTAGTTACGCACTATGCGGGTTTTCAGTAGTCTGAGTAAAAGAGAAACAGCTTACAGGATTTCTGTACATTGGAAGTAGTGAGAGGCAGTTTGCAGGAGTTCTGCATCCTGAGTGTAGGAAACACTTTACGGGAGTTCTGTAGCATGGGAGTAGTCTTACGCACTATGCGGGTTTTCAGTAGTCTGAGTAAAAGAGAAGCAGCTTACAGGATTTCTGTACATTGGAAGTAGTGAGAGGCAGTTTACAGGAGTTCTGCATCCTGAGTGTAGCAGACAGTTTAAGGGAGTTCTGTAGCATGGGAGCAGTCTTACGCACTATGCGGGTTTTCAATAGTCTGAGTAAAAGAGAAGCAGCTTACAGGATTTCTGTACATTGGAAGTACTGAGAGGCATTTTACAGGAGTTCTGCATCCTGAGTGTAGGAAACACTTTACGGGAGTTCTGTAGCATGGGAGTAGTCTTAAGCACTATGCGGGTTTTCAGTAGTCTGAGTAAAAGAGAAGCAGCTTTCAGGATTTCTGTACATTGGAAGTAGTGAGAGGCAGTTTACAGGAGTTCTGCATCCTGAGTGCAGGAAATGCTTTACCGGAGTTCTGTAGCATGGGAGTAGTTACGCACTATGCGGGTTTTCAGTAGTCTGAGTAAAAGAGAAGCAGCTTACAGGATTTCTGTACATTGGAAGTAGTGAGAGGCAGTTTACAGGAGTTCTGCATCCTGAGTGTAGGCAACACTTTACGGGAGTTCTGTAGCATGGGAGTAGTCTTACGCACTATGCAGGTTTTCAGTAGTCTGAATAAAAGAGAAGCAGCTTACAGGATTTCTGTACATTGGAAGTAGTGAGAGGGAGTTTACAGGAGTTCTGAATCCTGAGTGTAGGAAACACTTTACGGGAGTTCTGTAGCATGGGAGCACTCTTACGCACTATGCGGGTTTTCAGTAGTCTGAGTAAAAGAGAAGCAGCTTACAGGATTTCTGTACATTGGAAGTAGTGAGAGGAAGTTTACAGGAGTTCTGCATCCTGAGTGTAGGAAACACTTTACGGGAGTTCTGTAGCATGGGAGTAGTCTTACGCACTATTCGGGTTTTCAGTAGTCTGAGTAAAAGAGAAGCAGCTTACAGGATTTCTGTACATTGGAAGTAGTGAGAGGCAGTTTGCAGGAGTTCTGCATCCTGAGTGTAGGAAACACTTTACGGGAGTTCTGTAGCATGGGAGTAGTCTTACGCACTATGCGGGTTTTCAGTAGTCTGAGTAAAAGAGAAGCAGCTTACAGGATTTCTGTACATTGGAAGTAGTGAGAGGCAGTGTAAAGGAGTTCTCCATCCTGAGTGTAGGCAACACTTTACGTGAGTTCTGTAGCATGGGAGTAGTCTTAAGCACTATGCGGGTTTTCAGTAGTCTGAGTAAAAGAGAAGCAGCTTACAGGATTTCTGTACATTGGAAGTAGTGAGAGGCAGTTTACAGGAGTTCTGCATCCTGAGTGTAGGCAACACTTTACGGGAGTTCTGTAGCATGGGAGTAGTCTTACGCACTATGCGGGTTTTCAGTAGTCTGAGTAAAAGAGAAGCAGCTTACAGGATTTCTGTACATTGGAAGTAGTGAGAGGAAGTTTACAGGAGTTCTGCATCCTGAGTGTAGCAGACAGTTTAAGGGAGTTCTGTAGCATGGGAGTAGTCTTACGCACTATGCGGGTTTTCAATAGTCTGAGTAAAAGAGAAGCAGCTTACAGGATTTCTGTACATTGGAAGTAGTGAGAGGCAGTTTACAGGAGTTCTGCATTCTGAATGTAGGAAACACTTTACGGGAGTTCTGTAGCATGGGAGTAGTCTTAAGCACTATGTGTGTTTTCAGTAGTCTGAGTAAAAGAGAAACAGCTTACAGGATTTCTGTACATTGGAAGTAGTGAGAGGCAGTTTACAGGAATTCTGCATCCTGAGAGTAGGAAACACTTTACGGGAGTTCTGTAGCATGGGAGTAGTCTTACGCACTATGTGTGTTTTCAGTAGTCTGAGTAAAAGAGAAGCAGCTTTCAGGATTTCTGTACATTGGAAGTAGTGAGAGGCAGTTTACAGGAATTCTGCATCCTGAGTGTAGGAAACACTTTACGGGAGTTCTGTAGCATGGGAGTAGTTACGCACTATGCGGGTTTTCAGTAGTCTGAGTAAAAGAGAAGCAGCTTACAGGATTTCTGTACATTGGAAGTAGTGAGAGGCAGTTTGCAGGAGTTCTGCATCCTGAGTGTATTAAACACTTTACGGGAGTTCTGTAGCATGGGAGTAGTCTTCAGCACTATGCGGGTTTTCAGTAGTCTGAGTAAAAGAGAAGCAGCTTACAGGATTTCTGTACATTGGAAGTAGTGAGAGGCAGTTTACAGGAGTTCTGCATCCTGAGTGCAGGAAATGCTTTATCGGAGTTCTGTAGCATGGGAGTAGTTACGCACTATGCGGGTTTTCAGTAGTCTGAGTAAAAGAGAAGCAGCTTACAGGATTTCTGTACATTGGAAGTAGTGAGAGGCAGTTTACAGGAGTTCTGCATCCTGAGTGTAGGAAACACTTTACAGGAGTTCTGTAGCATGGGAGTAGTCTTACGCACTATGCGGGTTTTCAGTAGTCTGAGTAAAAGAGAAGCAGCTTACAGGATTTCTGTACATTGGAAGTAGTGAGAGGCAGTTTACAGGAGTTCTGCATCCTGAGTGTAGCAGACAGTTTAAGGGAGTTCTGTAGCATGGGAGCAGTCTTACGCACTATGCGGGTTTTCAATAGTCTGAGTAAAAGAGAAGCAGCTTACAGGATTTCTGTACATTGGAAGTACTGAGAGGCATTTTACAGGAGTTCTGCATCCTGAGTGTAGGAAACACTTTACGGGAGTTCTGTAGCATGGGAGTAGTCTTAAGCACTATGCGGGTTTTCAGTAGTCTGAGTAAAAGAGAAGCAGCTTTCAGGATTTCTGTACATTGGAAGTAGTGAGAGGCAGTTTACAGGAGTTCTGCATCTTGAGTGCAGGAAATGCTTTACCGGAGTTCTGTAGCATGGGAGCACTCTTACGCACTATGCGGGTTTTCAGTAGTCTGAGTAAAAGAGAAGCAGCTTACAGGATTTCTGTACATTGGAAGTAGTGAGAGGCAGTTTACAGGAGTTCTGCATCCTGAGTGTAGCAGACAGTTTAAGGGAGTTCTGTAGCATGGGAGTAGTCTTACGCACTATGCGGGTTTTCAGTAGTCTGAGTAAAAGAGAAGCAGCTTACAGGATTTCTGTACATTGGAAGTAGTGAGAGGCAGTTTACAGGAGTTCTGCATCCTGAGTGTAGGAAACACTTTACGGGAGTTCTGTAGCATGGGAGTAGTCTTACGCACTATGCGGGTTTTCAGTAGTCTGAGTAAAAGAGAAGCAGCTTACAGGATTTCTGTACTTTGGAAGTAGTGAGAGGCAGTTTACAGGAGTTCTGCATCCTGAGTGTAGCAGACAGTTTAAGGGAGTTCTGTAGCATGGGAGCAGTCATACGCACTATGCGGGTTTTCAATAGTCTGGGTAAAAGAGAAACAGCTTACAGGATTTCTGTACATTGGAAGTACTGAGAGGCATTTTACAGGAGTTCTGCATCCTGAGTGTAGGAAACACTTTACGGGAGTTCTGTAGCATGGGAGTAGTCTTAAGCACTATGCGGGTTTTCAGTAGTCTGAGTAAAAGAGAAGAAGCTTTCAGGATTTCTGTACATTGGAAGTAGTGAGAGGCAGTTTACAGGAGTTCTGCATCCTGAGTGCAGGAAATGCTTTACCGGAGTTCTGTAGCATGGGAGTAGTTACGCACTATGCGGGTTTTCAGTAGTCTGAGTAAAAGAGAAGCAGCTTACAGGATTTCTGTACATTGGAAGTAGTGAGAGGCAGTGTAAAGGAGTTCTGCATCCTGTGTGTAGGCAACACTTTACGGGAGTTCTGTAGCATGGGAGTAGTCTTACGCACTATGCGGGTTTTCTGTAGTCTGAATAAAAGAGAAGCAGCTTACAGAATTTCTGTACATTGGAAGTAGTGAGAGGGAGTTTACAGGAGTTCTGAATCCTGAGTGTAGGAAACACTTTACGGGAGTTCTGTAGCATGGGAGCACTCTTACGCACTATGCGGGTTTTCAGTAGTCTGAGTAAAAGAGAAGGAGCTTACAGGATTTCTGTACATTGGAAGTAGTGAGAGGCAGTTTACAGGAGTTCTGCATCCTGAGTGTAGGAAACACTTTACGGGAGTTCTGTAGCATGGGAGTAGTCTTACGCACTATTCGGGTTTTCAGTAGTCTGAGTAAAAGAGAATCAGCTTACAGGATTTCTGTACATTGGAAGTAGTGAGAGGCAGTTTACAGGAGTTCTGCATCCTGAGTGTAGCAGACAGTTTAAGGGAGTTCTGTAGCATGGGAGCAGTCTTACGCACTATGCGGGTTTTCAATAGTCTGAGTAAAAGAGAAACAGCTTACAGGATTTCTGTACATTGGAAGTAGTGAGAGGCATTTTACAGGAGTTCTGCACCCTGAGTGTAGGAAACACTTTACGGGAGTTCTGTAGCATGGGAGTAGTCTTAAGCACTATGCGGGTTTTCAGTAGTCTGAGTAAAAGAGAAGCAGCTTTCAGGGTTTCTGTACATTGGAAGTAGTGAGAGGCAGTTTACAGGAGTTCTGCATCCTGAGTGCAGGAAATGCTTTATCGGAGTTCTGTAGCATGGGAGTAGTTACGCACTATGCGGGTTTTCAGTAGTCTGAGTAAAAGAGAAGCAGCTTACAGGATTTCTGTACATTGGAAGTAGTGAGAGGCAGTGTAAAGGAGTTCTGCATCCTGAGTGTAGCAGACAGTTTAAGGGAGTTCTGTAGCATGGGAGCAAACTTACGCACTATGCGGGTTTTCAGTAGTCTGAGTAAAAGAGAAGCAGCTTACAGGATTTCTGTACATTGGAAGTAGTGAGAGGCAGTGTAAAGGAGTTCTGCATCCTGAGTGTAGGCAACACTTTACGGGAGTTCTGTAGCATGGGAGTAGTCTTACGCACTATTCGGGTTTTCAGTAGTCTGAATAAAAGAGAAGCAGCTTACAGGATTTCTGTACATTGGAAGTAGTGAGAGGCAGTTTACAGGAGTTCTGCATCCTGAGTGTAGGCAACACTTTACGGGAGTTCTGTAGCATGGGAGTAGTCTTACGCACTATTCGGGTTTTCAGTAGTCTGAGTAAAAGAGAAGCAGCTTACAGGATTTCTGTACATTGGAAGTAGTGAGAGGCAGTTTACAGGAGTTCTGCATCCTGAGTGTAGGAAACACTTTACGGAAGTTCTGCAGCATGGGAGTAGTCTTACGCACTATGCGGGTTTTCAGTAGTCTGAGTAAAAGAGAAGCAGCTTACAGGATTTCTGTACATTGGAAGTAGTGAGAGGCAGTTTACAGGAGTTCTGCATCCTGAGTGTAGGAAACACTTTACGGGAGTTCTGTAGCATGGGAGTAGTCTTATGCACTATGCGGGTTTTCAGTAGTCTGAGTAAAAGAGAAGCAGCTTACAGGATTTCTGTACATTGGAAGTAGTGAGAGGCAGTTTACAGGAGTTCTGCATCCTGAGTGTAGCAGACAGTTTAAGGGAGTTCTGTAGCATGGGAGCAGTCTTACGCACTATGCGGGTTTTCAGTAGTCTGAGTAAAAGAGAAGCAGCTTTCAGGATTTCTGTACATTGGAAGTAGTGAGAGGCAGTTTACAGGAGTTCTGCATCCTGAGTGCAGGAAATGCTTTATCGGAGTTCTGTGGCATGGGAGTAGTTACGCACTATGCGGGTTTTCAGTAGTCTGAATAAAAGAGAAGCAGCTTACAGGATTTCTGTACATTGGAAGTAGTGAGAGGCAGTTTGCAGGAGTTCTGCATCCTGAGTGTAGGAAACACTTTACGGGAGTTCTGTAGCATGGGAGCACTCTTACGCACTATGCGGGATTTCAGTAGTCTGAGTAAAAGAGAAGCAGCTTACAGGATTTCTGTACATTGGAAGTAGTGAGAGGCAGTTTACAGGAGTTCTGCATCCTGAGTGTAGGAAACACTTTACAGGAGTTCTGTAGCATGGGAGTAGTCTTACGCACTATGCGGGTTTTCAGTAGTCTGAGTAAAAGAGAAGCAGCTTTCAGGATTTCTGTACATTGGAAGTAGTGAGAGGCAGTTTACAGGAGTTCTGCATCCTGAGTGTAGGAAACACTTTACGGGACTTCTGTAGCATGGGAGTAGTCTTACGCACTATTCGGGTTTTCAGTAGTCTGAGTAAAAGAGAAGCAGCTTACAGGATTTCTGTACATTGGAAGTAGTGAGAGGCAGTTTACAGGAGTTCTGCATCCTGAGTGTAGGAAACACTTTACGGGAGTTCTGTAGCATGGGAGTAGTCTTACGCACTATGCGGGTTTTCAGTAGTCTGAGTAAAAGAGAAGCAGCTTACAGGATTTCTGTACATTGGAAGTAGTGAGAGGCAGTTTACAGGAGTTCTGCATCCTGAGTGTAGCAGACAGTTTAAGGGAGTTCTGTAGCATGGGAGCAGTCTTACGCACTATGCGGGTTTTCAATAGTCTGAGTAAAAGAGAAACAGCTTACAAGAATTTTGTACATTGGAAGTAGTGAGAGGCATTTTACAGGAGTTCTGCACCCTGAGTGTAGGAAACACTTTACGGGAGTTCTGTAGCATGGGAGTAGTCTTAAGCACTATGCGGGTTTTCAGTAGTCTGAGTAAAAGAGAAGCAGCTTTCAGGATTTCTGTACATTGGAAGTAGTGAGAGGCAGTTTACAGGAGTTCTGCATCCTGAGTGTAGGAAATGCTTTATCGGAGTTCTGTAGCATGGGAGTAGTTACGCACTATGCGGGTTTTCAGTAGTCTGAGTAAAAGAGAAGCAGCTTACAGGATTTCTGTACATTGGAAGTAGTGAGAGGCAGTTTGCAGGAGTTCTGCATCCTGAGTGTAGGAAACACTTTACGGGAGTTCTGTAGCATGGGAGTAGTCTTACGCACTAAGCGGGTTTTCAGTAGTCTGAGTAAAAGAGAAGCAGCTTACATGATTTCTGTACATTGGAAGTAGTGAGAGGCAGTGTAAAGGAGTTCTGCATCCTGAGTGTAGGCAACACTTTACGGGAGTTCTGTAGCATGGGAGTAGTCTTACACACTATGCGGGTTTTCAGTAGTCTGAATAAAAGAGAAGCAGCTTACAGGATTTCTGTACATTGGAAGTAGTGAGAGCCAGTTTACAGGAGTTCTGAATCCTGAGTGTAGGAAACACTTTACGGGAGTTCTGTAGCATGGGAGCACTCTTACGCACTATGCGGGTTTTCAGTAGTCTGAGTAAAAGAGAAGCAGCTTACAGGATTTCTGTACATTGGAAGTAGTGAGAGGCAGTTTACAGGAGTTCTGCATCCTGAGTGTAGCAGACAGTTTAAGGGAGTTCTGTAGCATGGGAGCAGTCTTATGCACTATGCGGGTTTTCAATAGTCTGAGTAAAAGAGAAACAGCTTACAGGATTTCTGTACATTGGAAGTACTGAGAGGCACTTTACAGGAGTTCTGCACCCTGAGTGTAGGAAACACTTTACGGGAGTTCTGTAGCATGGGAGTAGTCTTAAGCACTATGCGGGTTTTCAGTAGTCTGAGTAAAAGAGAAGCAGCTTTCAGGATTTCTGTACATTGGAAGTAGTGAGAGGCAGTTTACAGGAGTTCTGCATCCTGAGTGCAGGAAATGCTTTATCGGAGTTCTGTAGCATGGGAGTAGTTACGCACTATGCGGGTTTTCAGTAGTCTGAGTAAAAGAGAAGCAGCTTACAGGATTTCTGTACATTGGAAGTAGTGAGAGGCAGTTTGCAGGAGTTCTGCATCCTGAGTGTAGGAAACACTTTACGGGAGTTCTGTAGCATGGGAGTAGTCTTACGCACTAAGCGGGTTTTCAGCAGTCTGAGTAAAAGAGAAGCAGCTTACAGGATTTCTGTACATTGGAAGTAGTGAGAGGCAGTTTACAGGAGTTCTGCATCCTGAGTGTAGGAAACACTTTACGGGAGTTCTGTAGCATGGGAGCACTCTTACGCACTATGCGGGTTTTCAGTAGTCTGAGTAAAAGAGAAGCAGCTTACAGGATTTCTGTACATTGGAAGTAGTGAGAGGCAGTTTACAGGAGTTCTGCATCCTGAATGTAGGAAACACTTTACAGGAGTTCTGTAGCATGGGAGTAGTCTTACGCACTATGCGGGTTTTCAGTAGTCTGAGTAAAAGAGAAGCAGCTTACAGGATTTCTGTACATTGGAAGTAGTGAGAGGCAGTTTACAGGAGTTCTGCATCCTGAGTGTAGCAGACAGTTTAAGGGAGTTCTGTAGCATGGGAGCAGTCTTACGCACTATGCGGGTTTTCAATAGTCTGAGTAAAAGAGAAACAGCTTACAGGATTTCTGTACATTGGAAGTACTGAGAGGCATTTTACAGGAGTTCTGCACCCTGAGTGTAGGAAACACTTTACGGGAGTTCTGTAGCATGGGAGTAGTCTTAAGCACTATGCGGGTTTTCAGTAGTCTGAGTAAAAGAGAAGCAGCTTTCAGGATTTCTGTACATTGGAAGTAGTGAGAGGCAGTTTACAGGAGTTCTGCATCATGAGTGCAGGAAATGCTTTATCGGAGTTCTGTAGCATGGGAGTAGTTACGCACTATGCGGGTTTTCAGTAGTCTGAGTAAAAGAGAAGCAGCTTACAGGATTTCTGTACATTGGAAGTAGTGAGAGGCAGTTTGCAGGAGTTCTGCATCCTGAGTGTAGGAAACACTTTACGGGAGTTCTGTAGCATGGGAGTAGTCTTACGCACTAAGCGGGTTTTCAGTAGTCTGAGTAAAAGAGAAGCAGCTTACAGGATTTCTGTACATTGGAAGTAGTGAGAGGCAGTTTACAGGAGTTCTGAATCCTGAGTGTAGGAAACACTTTACGGGAGTTCTCTAGCATGGGAGCACTCTTACGCACTATGCGGGTTTTCAGTAGTCTGAGTAAAAGAGAAGCAGCTTACAGGATTTCTGTACATTGGAAGTAGTGAGAGGCAGTTTACAGGAGTTCTGCATCCTGAGTGTAGGAAACACTTTACAGGAGTTCTGTAGCATGGGAGTAGTCTTACGCACTATGCGGGTTTTCAGTAGTCTGAGTAAAAGAGAAGCATCTTACAGGATTTCTGTACATTGGAAGTAGTGAGAGGCAGTTTACAGGAGTTCTGCATCCTGAGTGTAGCAGACAGTTTAAGGGAGTTCTGTAACATGGGAGCAGTCTTACGCACTATGCGGGTTTTCAATAGTCTGAGTAAAAGAGAAACAGCTTACAGGATTTCTGTACATTGGAAGTACTGAGAGTCATTTTACAGGTGTTCTGCACCCTGAGTGTAGGAAACACTTTACGGGAGTTCTGTAGCATGGGAGTAGTCTTAAGCACTATGCGGGTTTTCAGTAGTCTGAGTAAAAGAGAAGCAGCTTTCAGGATTTCTGTACATTGGAAGTAGTGAGAGGCAGTTTACAGGAGTTCTGCATCCTGAGTGCAGGAAATGCTTTATCGGAGTTCTGTATCATGGGAGTAGTTACGCACTATGCGGGTTTTCAGTAGTCTGAGTAAAAGAGAAGCAGCTTACAGGATTTCTGTACATTGGAAGTAGTGAGAGGCAGTTTGCAGGAGTTCTGCATCCTGAGTGTAGGAAACACTTTACGGGAGTTCTGTAGCATGGGAGTAGTCTTACGCACTAAGCGGGTTTTCAGTAGTCTGAGTAAAAGAGAAGCAGCTTACAGGATTTCTGTACATTGGAAGTAGTGAGAGGCAGTGTAAAGGAGTTCTGCATCCTGAGTTTAGGCAACACTTTACGGGAGTTCTGTAGCATGGGAGCATTCTTACGCACTATGCGGGTTTTCAGTAGTCTGAGTAAAAGAGAAGCAGCTTACAGGATTTCTGTACATTGGAAGTAGTGAGAGGCAGTTTACAGGAATTCTGCATCCTGAGTGTAGGAAACACTTTACGGGAGTTCTGTAGCATGGGAGTAGTCTTACGCACTATGCGGGTTTTCAGTAGTCTGAGTAAAAGAGAAGCGGCTTACAGGATTTCTGTCCATTGGAAGTAGTGAGAGGCAGTTTACAGGAGTTCTGCATCCTGAGTGTAGCAGACAGTTTAAGGGAGTTCTGTAGCATGGGAGCAGTCTTACGCACTATGCGGGTTTTCAATAGTCTGAGTAAAAGAGAAACAGCTTACAGGATTTCTGTACATTGGAAGTACTGAGAGGCACTTTACAGGAGTTCTGCACCCTGAGTGTAGGAAACACTTTACGGGAGTTCTGTAGCATGGGAGTAGTCTTAAGCACTATGCGGGTTTTCAGTAGTCTGAGTAAAAGAGAAGCAGCTTTCAGGATTTCTGTACATTGGAAGTAGTGAGAGGCAGTTTACAGGAGTTCTGCATCCTGAGTGCGGGAAATGCTTTACCGGAGTTCTGTAGCATGGGAGTAGTTACGCACTATGCGGGTTTTCAGTAGTCTGAGTAAAAGAGAAGCAGCTTACAGGATTTCTGTACATTGGAAGTAGTGAGAGGCAGTTTGCAGGAGTTCTGCATCCTGAGTGTAGGAAACACTTTACGGGAGTTCTGTAGCATGGGAGTAGTCTTACGCACTAAGCGGGTTTTCAGTAGTCTGAGTAAAAGAGAAGCAGCTTACAGGATTTCTGTACATTGGAAGTACTGAGAGGCATTTTACAGGTGTTCTGCACCCTGAGTGTAGGAAACACTTTACGGGAGTTCTGTAGCATGGGAGTAGTCTTAAGCACTATGCGGATTTTCAGTAGTCTGAGTAAAAGAGAAGCAGCTTTCAGGATTTCTGTACATTGGAAGTAGTGAGAGGCAGTTTACAGGAGTTCTGCATCCTGAGTGTAGGAAATGCTTTATCGGAGTTCTGTAGCATGGGAGTAGTTACGCACTATGCGGGTTTTCAGTAGTCTGAGTAAAAGAGAAGCAGCTTACAGGATTTCTGTACATTGGAAGTAGTGAGAGGCAGTTTGCAGGAGTTCTGCATCCTGAGTGTAGGAAACACTTTACGGGAGTTCTGTAGCATGGGAGTAGTCTTACGCACTAAGCGGGTTTTCAGTAGTCTGAGTAAAAGAGAAGCAGCTTACATGATTTCTGTACATTGGAAGTAGTGAGAGGCAGTGTAAAGGAGTTCTGCATCCTGAGTGTAGGCAACACTTTACGGGAGTTCTGTAGCATGGGAGTAGTCTTACACACTATGCGGGTTTTCAGTAGTCTGAATAAAAGAGAAGCAGCTTACAGGATTTCTGTACATTGGAAGTAGTGAGAGCCAGTTTACAGGAGTTCTGAATCCTGAGTGTAGGAAACACTTTACGGGAGTTCTGTAGCATGGGAGCACTCTTACGCACTATGCGGGTTTTCAGTAGTCTGAGTAAAAGAGAAGCAGCTTACAGGATTTCTGTACATTGGAAGTAGTGAGAGGCAGTTTACAGGAGTTCTGCATCCTGAGTGTAGCAGACAGTTTAAGGGAGTTCTGTAGCATGGGAGCAGTCTTATGCACTATGCGGGTTTTCAATAGTCTGAGTAAAAGAGAAACAGCTTACAGGATTTCTGTACATTGGAAGTACTGAGAGGCACTTTACAGGAGTTCTGCACCCTGAGTGTAGGAAACACTTTACGGGAGTTCTGTAGCATGGGAGTAGTCTTAAGCACTATGCGGGTTTTCAGTAGTCTGAGTAAAAGAGAAGCAGCTTTCAGGATTTCTGTACATTGGAAGTAGTGAGAGGCAGTTTACAGGAGTTCTGCATCCTGAGTGCAGGAAATGCTTTATCGGAGTTCTGTAGCATGGGAGTAGTTACGCACTATGCGGGTTTTCAGTAGTCTGAGTAAAAGAGAAGCAGCTTACAGGATTTCTGTACATTGGAAGTAGTGAGAGGCAGTTTGCAGGAGTTCTGCATCCTGAGTGTAGGAAACACTTTACGGGAGTTCTGTAGCATGGGAGTAGTCTTACGCACTAAGCGGGTTTTCAGCAGTCTGAGTAAAAGAGAAGCAGCTTACAGGATTTCTGTACATTGGAAGTAGTGAGAGGCAGTTTACAGGAGTTCTGCATCCTGAGTGTAGGAAACACTTTACGGGAGTTCTGTAGCATGGGAGCACTCTTACGCACTATGCGGGTTTTCAGTAGTCTGAGTAAAAGAGAAGCAGCTTACAGGATTTCTGTACATTGGAAGTAGTGAGAGGCAGTTTACAGGAGTTCTGCATCCTGAATGTAGGAAACACTTTACAGGAGTTCTGTAGCATGGGAGTAGTCTTACGCACTATGCGGGTTTTCAGTAGTCTGAGTAAAAGAGAAGCAGCTTACAGGATTTCTGTACATTGGAAGTAGTGAGAGGCAGTTTACAGGAGTTCTGCATCCTGAGTGTAGCAGACAGTTTAAGGGAGTTCTGTAGCATGGGAGCAGTCTTACGCACTATGCGGGTTTTCAATAGTCTGAGTAAAAGAGAAACAGCTTACAGGATTTCTGTACATTGGAAGTACTGAGAGGCATTTTACAGGAGTTCTGCACCCTGAGTGTAGGAAACACTTTACGGGAGTTCTGTAGCATGGGAGTAGTCTTAAGCACTATGCGGGTTTTCAGTAGTCTGAGTAAAAGAGAAGCAGCTTTCAGGATTTCTGTACATTGGAAGTAGTGAGAGGCAGTTTACAGGAGTTCTGCATCATGAGTGCAGGAAATGCTTTATCGGAGTTCTGTAGCATGGGAGTAGTTACGCACTATGCGGGTTTTCAGTAGTCTGAGTAAAAGAGAAGCAGCTTACAGGATTTCTGTACATTGGAAGTAGTGAGAGGCAGTTTGCAGGAGTTCTGCATCCTGAGTGTAGGAAACACTTTACGGGAGTTCTGTAGCATGGGAGTAGTCTTACGCACTAAGCGGGTTTTCAGTAGTCTGAGTAAAAGAGAAGCAGCTTACAGGATTTCTGTACATTGGAAGTAGTGAGAGGCAGTTTACAGGAGTTCTGAATCCTGAGTGTAGGAAACACTTTACGGGAGTTCTCTAGCATGGGAGCACTCTTACGCACTATGCGGGTTTTCAGTAGTCTGAGTAAAAGAGAAGCAGCTTACAGGATTTCTGTACATTGGAAGTAGTGAGAGGCAGTTTACAGGAGTTCTGCATCCTGAGTGTAGGAAACACTTTACAGGAGTTCTGTAGCATGGGAGTAGTCTTACGCACTATGCGGGTTTTCAGTAGTCTGAGTAAAAGAGAAGCATCTTACAGGATTTCTGTACATTGGAAGTAGTGAGAGGCAGTTTACAGGAGTTCTGCATCCTGAGTGTAGCAGACAGTTTAAGGGAGTTCTGTAACATGGGAGCAGTCTTACGCACTATGCGGGTTTTCAATAGTCTGAGTAAAAGAGAAACAGCTTACAGGATTTCTGTACATTGGAAGTACTGAGAGTCATTTTACAGGTGTTCTGCACCCTGAGTGTAGGAAACACTTTACGGGAGTTCTGTAGCATGGGAGTAGTCTTAAGCACTATGCGGGTTTTCAGTAGTCTGAGTAAAAGAGAAGCAGCTTTCAGGATTTCTGTACATTGGAAGTAGTGAGAGGCAGTTTACAGGAGTTCTGCATCCTGAGTGCAGGAAATGCTTTATCGGAGTTCTGTATCATGGGAGTAGTTACGCACTATGCGGGTTTTCAGTAGTCTGAGTAAAAGAGAAGCAGCTTACAGGATTTCTGTACATTGGAAGTAGTGAGAGGCAGTTTGCAGGAGTTCTGCATCCTGAGTGTAGGAAACACTTTACGGGAGTTCTGTAGCATGGGAGTAGTCTTACGCACTAAGCGGGTTTTCAGTAGTCTGAGTAAAAGAGAAGCAGCTTACAGGATTTCTGTACATTGGAAGTAGTGAGAGGCAGTGTAAAGGAGTTCTGCATCCTGAGTTTAGGCAACACTTTACGGGAGTTCTGTAGCATGGGAGCATTCTTACGCACTATGCGGGTTTTCAGTAGTCTGAGTAAAAGAGAAGCAGCTTACAGGATTTCTGTACATTGGAAGTAGTGAGAGGCAGTTTACAGGAATTCTGCATCCTGAGTGTAGGAAACACTTTACGGGAGTTCTGTAGCATGGGAGTAGTCTTACGCACTATGCGGGTTTTCAGTAGTCTGAGTAAAAGAGAAGCGGCTTACAGGATTTCTGTCCATTGGAAGTAGTGAGAGGCAGTTTACAGGAGTTCTGCATCCTGAGTGTAGCAGACAGTTTAAGGGAGTTCTGTAGCATGGGAGCAGTCTTACGCACTATGCGGGTTTTCAATAGTCTGAGTAAAAGAGAAACAGCTTACAGGATTTCTGTACATTGGAAGTACTGAGAGGCACTTTACAGGAGTTCTGCACCCTGAGTGTAGGAAACACTTTACGGGAGTTCTGTAGCATGGGAGTAGTCTTAAGCACTATGCGGGTTTTCAGTAGTCTGAGTAAAAGAGAAGCAGCTTTCAGGATTTCTGTACATTGGAAGTAGTGAGAGGCAGTTTACAGGAGTTCTGCATCCTGAGTGCGGGAAATGCTTTACCGGAGTTCTGTAGCATGGGAGTAGTTACGCACTATGCGGGTTTTCAGTAGTCTGAGTAAAAGAGAAGCAGCTTACAGGATTTCTGTACATTGGAAGTAGTGAGAGGCAGTTTGCAGGAGTTCTGCATCCTGAGTGTAGGAAACACTTTACGGGAGTTCTGTAGCATGGGAGTAGTCTTACGCACTAAGCGGGTTTTCAGTAGTCTGAGTAAAAGAGAAGCAGCTTACAGGATTTCTGTACATTGGAAGTACTGAGAGGCATTTTACAGGTGTTCTGCACCCTGAGTGTAGGAAACACTTTACGGGAGTTCTGTAGCATGGGAGTAGTCTTAAGCACTATGCGGATTTTCAGTAGTCTGAGTAAAAGAGAAGCAGCTTTCAGGATTTCTGTACATTGGAAGTAGTGAGAGGCAGTTTACAGGAGTTCTGCATCCTGAGTGCAGGAAATGCTTTACCGGAGTTCTGTATCATGGGAGTAGTTACGCACTATGCGGGTTTTCAGTAGTCTGAGTAAAAGAGAAGCAGCTTACAGGATTTCTGTACATTGGAAGTAGTGAGAGGCAGTTTGCAGGAGTTCTGCATCCTGAGTGTAGGAAACACTTTACGGGAGTTCTGTAGCATGGGAGTAGTCTTACGCACTAAGCGGGTTTTCAGTAGGCTGAGTAAAAGAGAAGCAGCTTACAGGATTTCTGTACATTGGAAGTAGTGAGAGGCAGTTTACAGGAGTTCTGCATCCTGAGTGTAGGAAACACTTTACGGGAGTTCTGTAGCATGGGAGTAGTCTTACGCACTATGCGGGTTTTCAGTAGGCTGAGTAAAAGAGAAGCAGCTTACAGGATTTCTGTACATTGGAAGTAGTGAGAGGCAGTTTACAGCAGTTCTGCATCCTGAGTGTAGGCAACACTTTACAGGAGTTCTGTAGCATGGGAGTAGTCTTACGCACTATGCGGGTTTTCAGTAGTCTGAGTAAAAGAGAAGCAGCTTACAGGATTTCTGTACATTGGAAGTAGTGAGAGGCAGTGTAAAGGAGTTCTGCATCCTGAGTGTAGGCAACACTTTACGGGAGTTCTTTAGCATGTTAGTAGTCTTACGCACTATGCGGGTTTTCAGTAGTCTGAATAAAAGAGAAGCAGCTTACAGGATTTCTGTACATTGGAAGTAGTGAGAGGCAGTTTACAGGAGTTCTGCATCCTGAGTGTAGGAAACACTTTACGGGAGTTCTGTAGCATGGGAGCACTCCTACGCACTATGCGGGTTTTCAGTAGTCTGAGTAAAAGAGAAGCAGCTTACAGGATTTCTGTACATTGGAAGTAGTGAGAGGCAGTTTACAGGAATTCTGCATCCTGAGTGTAGGAAACACTTTACGGGAGTTCTGTAGCATGGGAGTAGTCTTACGCACTATGTGTGTTTTCAGTAGTCTGAGTAAAAGAGAAGCAGCTTTCAGGATTTCTGTACATTGGAAGTAGTGAGAGGCAGTTTACAGGAAATCTGCATCCTGAGTGTAGGAAACACTTTACGGGAGTTCTGTAGCATGGGAGTAGTCTTACGCACTATGCGGGTTTTCAGTAGTCTGAGTAAAAGAGAAGCAGCTTACAGGATTTCTGTACATTGGAAGTAGTGAGAGGCAGTTTACAGGAGTTCTGCATCCTGAGTGTAGGAAACACTTTACGGGAGTTCTGTAGCATGGGAGCAGTCTTACGCACTATGCGGGTTTTCAGTAGTCTGAGTAAAAGAGAAGCAGCTTACAGGATTTCTGTACATTGGAAGTAGTGAGAGGCAGTTTACAGGAGTTCTGCATCCTGAGTGTAGGCAACACTTTACAGGAGTTCTGTAGCATGGGAGTAGTCTTACGCACTATGCGGGTTTTCAGTAGTCTGAGTAAAAGAGAAGCAGCTTACAGGATTTCTGTACATTGGAAGTAGTGAGAGGCAGTGTAAAGGAGTTCTGCATCCTGAGTGTAGGCAACACTTTACGGGAGTTCTTTAGCATGTTAGTAGTCTTACGCACTATGCGGGTTTTCAGTAGTCTGAATAAAAGAGAAGCAGCTTACAGGATTTCTGTACATTGGAAGTAGTGAGAGGCAGTTTACAGGAGTTCTGCATCCTGAGTGTAGGAAACACTTTACGGGAGTTCTGTAGCATGGGAGCACTCCTACGCACTATGCGGGTTTTCAGTAGTCTGAGTAAAAGAGAAGCAGCTTACAGGATTTCTGTACATTGGAAGTAGTGAGAGGCAGTTTACAGGAATTCTGCATCCTGAGTGTAGGAAACACTTTACGGGAGTTCTGTAGCATGGGAGTAGTCTTACGCACTATGTGTGTTTTCAGTAGTCTGAGTAAAAGAGAAGCAGCTTTCAGGATTTCTGTACATTGGAAGTAGTGAGAGGCAGTTTACAGGAAATCTGCATCCTGAGTGTAGGAAACACTTTACGGGAGTTCTGTAGCATGGGAGTAGTCTTACGCACTATGCGGGTTTTCAGTAGTCTGAGTAAAAGAGAAGCAGCTTACAGGATTTCTGTACATTGGAAGTAGTGAGAGGCAGTTTACAGGAGTTCTGCATCCTGAGTGTAGGAAACACTTTACGGGAGTTCTGTAGCATGGGAGCAGTCTTACGCACTATGCGGGTTTTCAGTAGTCTGAGTAAAAGAGAAGCAGCTTACAGGATTTCTGTACATTGGAAGTAGTGAGAGGCAGTTTACAGGAGTTCTGCATCCTGAGTGTAGCAGACAGTTTAAGGGAGTTCTGTAGCATGGGAGTAGTCTTACGCACTATGCGGGTTTTCAGTAGTCTGAGTAAAAGAGAAGCAGCTTACAGGATTTCTGTACATTGGAAGTAGTGAGAGGCAGTTTACAGGAGTTCTGCATCCTGAGTGTAGGAAACACTTTACGGGAGTTCTGTAGCATGGGAGTAGTCTTAAGCACTATGTGTGTTTTCAGTAGTCTGAGTAAAAGAGAAACAGCTTACAGGATTTCTGTACATTGGAAGTACTGAGAGGCATTTTACAGGAGTTCTGCACCCTGAGTGTAGGAAACACTTTACGGGAGTTCTGTAGCATGGGAGTAGTCTTAAGCACTATGCGGGTTTTCAGTAGTCTGAGTAAAAGAGAAGCAGCTTTCAGGGTTTCTGTACATTGGAAGTAGTGAGAGGCAGTTTACAGGAGTTCTGCATCCTGAGTGCAGGAAATGCTTTATCGGAGTTCTGTAGCATGGGAGTAGTTACGCACTATGCGGGTTTTCAGTAGTCTGAGTAAAAGAGAAGCAGCTTACAGGATTTCTGTACATTGGAAGTAGTGAGAGGCAGTTTACAGGAGTTCTGCATCCTGAGTGTAGGAAACACTTTACGGAAGTTCTGCAACATGGGAGTAGTCTTACGCACTATGCGGGTTTTCAGTAGTCTGAGTAAAAGAGAAGCAGCTTACAGGATTTCTGTACATTGGAAGTAGTGAGAGGCAGTTTACAGGAGTTCTGCATCCTGAGTGTAGGAAACACTTTACGGGAGTTCTGTAGCATGGGAGTAGTCTTACGCACTATGCGGGTTTTCAGTAGTCTGAGTAAAAGAGAAGCAGCTTACAGGATTTCTGTACATTGGAAGTAGTGAGAGGCAGTTTACAGGAGTTCTGCATCCTGAGTGTAGCAGACAGTTTAAGGGAGTTCTGTAGCATGGGAGCAGTCTTACGCACTATGCGGGTTTTCAATAGTCTGGGTAAAAGAGAAACAGCTTACAGGATTTCTGTACATTGGAAGTACTGAGAGGCATTTTACAGGAGTTCTGCACCCTGAGTGTAGGAAACACTTTACGGGAGTTCTGTAGCATGGGAGTAGTCTTAAGCACTATGCGGGTTTTCAGTAGTCTGAGTAAAAGAGAAGCAGCTTTCAGGATTTCTGTACATTGGAAGTAGTGAGAGGCAGTTTACAGGAGTTCTGCATCCTGAGTGCAGGAAATGCTTTATCGGAGTTCTGTAGCATGGGAGTAGTTATGCACTATGCGGGTTTTCAGTAGTCTGAGTAAAAGAGAAACAGCTTACAGGATTTCTGTACATTGGAAGTAGTGAGAGGCAGTTTGCAGGAGTTCTGCATCCTGAGTGTAGGAAACACTTTACGGGAGTTCTGTAGCATGGGAGCACTCTTACGCACTATGCGGGATTTCAGTAGTCTGAGTAAAAGAGAAGCAGCTTACAGGATTTCTGTACATTGGAAGTAGTGAGAGGCAGTTTACAGGAGTTCTGCATCCTGAGTGTAGGAAACACTTTACAGGAGTTCTGTAGCATGGGAGCACTCTTACGCACTATGCGGGTTTTCAGTAGTCTGAGTAAAAGAGAAGCAGCTTTCAGGATTTCTGTACATTGGAAGTAGTGAGAGGCAGTTTACAGGAGTTCTGCATCCTGAGTGTAGGAAACACTTTACGGGAGTTCTGTAGCATGGGAGTAGTCTTACGCACTATGTGTGTTTTCAGTAGTCTGAATAAAAGAGAAGCAGCTTACAGGATTTCTGTACATTGGAAGTAGTGAGAGGCAGTTTACAGGAGTTCTGCATCCTGAGTGTAGGAAACACTTTACGGGAGTTCTGTAGCATGGGAGTAGTCTTACGCACTATTCGGGTTTTCAGTAGTCTGAATAAAAGAGAAGCAGCTTACAGGATTTCTGTACATTGGAAGTAGTGAGAGGCAGTTTACAGGAGTTCTGCATCCTGAGTGTAGGAAACACTTTACGGGAGTTCTGTAGCATGGGAGTAGTCTTAAGCACTATGCGGGTTTTCAGTAGTCTGAGTAAAAGAGAAGCAGCTTACAGGATTTCTGTACATTGGAAGTAGTGAGAGGGAGTTTACAGGAGTTCTGCATCCTGAGTGTAGCAGACAGTTTAAGGGAGTTCTGTAGCATGGGAGCAGTCTTACGCACTATGCGGGTTTTCAATAGTCTGAGTAAAAGAGAAGCAGCTTACAGGATTTCTGTACATTGGAAGTAGTGAGAGGCAGTTTACAGGAGTTCTGAATCCTGAGTGTAGGAAACACTTTACGGGAGTTCTGTAGCATGGGAGCACTCTTACGCACTATGCGGGTTTTCAGTAGTCTGAGTAAAAGAGAAGCAGCTTACAGGATTTCTGTACATTGGAAGTAGTGAGAGGAAGTTTACAGGAGTTCTGCATCCTGAGTGTAGGAAACACTTTACGGGAGTTCTGTAGCATGGGAGTAGTCTTACGCACTATGCGGGTTTTCAGTAGTCTGAGTAAAAGAGAAACAGCTTACAGGATTTCTGTACATTGGAAGTAGTGAGAGGCAGTTTACAGGAGTTCTGCATCCTGAGTGTAGGAAACACTTTACGGGAGTTCTGTAGCATGGGAGTAGTCTTACGCACTATACGGGTTTTCAGTAGTCTGAGTAAAAGAGAAGCAGCTTACAGGATTTCTGTACATTGGAAGTAGTGAGAGGCAGTTTACAGGAGTTCTGCATCCTGAGTGTAGCAGACAGTTTAAGGGAGTTCTGTAGCATGGGAGCAGTCTTACGCACTATGCGGGTTTTCAATAGTCTGAGTAAAAGAGAAACAGCTTACAGGATTTCTGTACATTGGAAGTACTGAGAGGCATTTTACAGGAGTTCTGCACCCTGAGTGTAGGAAACACTTTACAGGAGTTCTGTAGCATGGGAGTAGTCTTAAGCACTATGAGGGTTTTCAGTAGTCTGAGTAAAAGAGAAGCAGCTTTCAGGATTTCTGTACATTGGAAGTAGTGAGAGGCAGTTTACAGGAGTTCTGCATCCTGAGTGCAGGAAATGCTTTGCCGGAGTTCTGTAACATGGGAGTAGTTACGCACTATGCGGGTTTTCAGTAGTCTGAGTAAAAGAGAAGCAGCTTACAGGATTTCTGTACATTGGAAGTAGTGAGAGGCAGTTTGCAGGAGTTCTGCATCCTGAGTGTAGGAAACACTTTACGGGAGTTCTGTAGCATGGGAGTAGTCTTACGCACTATGCGGGTTTTCAGTAGTCTGAATAAAAGAGAAGCAGCTTACAGGATTTCTGTACATTGGAAGTAGTGAGAGGCAGTTTACAGGAGTTCTGCATCCTGAGTGTAGGAAACACTTTACGGGAGTTCTGTAGCATGGGAGCACTCTTACGCACTATGCGGGTTTTCAGTAGTCTGAGTAAAAGAGAAGCAGCTTACAGGATTTCTGTACATTGGAAGTAGTGAGAGGCAGTTTACAGGAGTTCTGCATCCTGAGTGTAGCAGAGAGTTTAAGGGAGTTCTGTAGCATGGGAGCAGTCTTACGCACTATGCGGGTTTTCAGTAGTCTGAGTAAAAGAGAAACAGCTTACAGGATTTCTGTACATTGGAAGTACTGAGAGGCATTTTACAGGAGTTCTGCACCCTGAGTGTAGGAAACACTTTACGGGAGTTCTGTAGCATGGGAGTAGTCTTAAGCACTATGCGGGTTTTCAGTAGTCTGAGTAAAAGAGAAGCAGCTTTCAGGGTTTCTGTACATTGGAAGTAGTGAGAAGCAGTTTACAGGAGTTCTGCATCCTGAGTGCAGGAAATGCTTTATCGGAGTTCTGTAGCATGGGAGTAGTTACGCACTATGCGGGTTTTCAGTAGTCTGAGTAAAAGAGAAGCAGCTTACAGGATTTCTGTACATTGGAAGTAGTGAGAGGCAGTTTGCAGGAGTTCTGCATCCTGAGTGTAGGAAACACTTTACGGGAGTTCTGTAGCATGGGAGTAGTCTTACGCACTAAGCGGGTTTTCAGTAGTCTGAGTAAAAGAGAAGCAGCTTACAGGATTTCTGTACATTGGAAGTAGTGAGAGGCAGTGTAAAGTAGTTCTGCATCCTGAGTGTAGGCAACACTTTACGGGAGTTCTGTAGCATGGGAGTAGTCTTACGCACTATGCGGGTTTTCAGTAGTCTGAATAAAAGAGAAGCAGCTTACAGGATTTCTGTACATTGGAAGTAGTGAGAGGCAGTTTACAGGAGTTCTGCATCCTGAGTGTAGGCAACACTTTACGGGAGTTCTGTAGCATGGGAGTAGTCTTACGCACTATTCGGGTTTTCAGTAGTCTGAGTAAAAGAGAAGCAGCTTACAGGATTTCTGTACATTGGAAGTAGTGAGAGGCAGTTTACAGGAGTTCTGCATCCTGAGTGTAGGAAACACTTTACGGAAGTTCTGCAGCATGGGAGTAGTCTTACGCACTATGCGGGTTTTCAGTAGTCTGAGTAAAAGAGAAGCAGCTTACAGGATTTCTGTACATTGGAAGTAGTGAGAGGCAGTTTACAGGAGTTCTGCATCCTGAGTGTAGGAAACACTTTACGGGAGTTCTGTAGCATGGGAGTAGTCTTACGCACTATGCGGGTTTTCAGTAGTCTGAGTAAAAGAGAAGCAGCTTACAGGATTTCTGTACTTTGGAAGTAGTGAGAGGCAGTTTACAGGAGTTCTGCATCCTGAGTGTAGCAGACAGTTTAAGGGAGTTCTGTAGCATGGGAGCAGTCATACGCACTATGCGGGTTTTCAATAGTCTGGGTAAAAGAGAAACAGCTTACAGGATTTCTGTACATTGGAAGTACTGAGAGGCATTTTACAGGAGTTCTGCATCCTGAGTGTAGGAAACACTTTACGGGAGTTCTGTAGCATGGGAGTAGTCTTAAGCACTATGCGGGTTTTCAGTAGTCTGAGTAAAAGAGAAGAAGCTTTCAGGATTTCTGTACATTGGAAGTAGTGAGAGGCAGTTTACAGGAGTTCTGCATCCTGAGTGCAGGAAATGCTTTACCGGAGTTCTGTAGCATGGGAGTAGTTACGCACTATGCGGGTTTTCAGTAGTCTGAGTAAAAGAGAAGCAGCTTACAGGATTTCTGTACATTGGAAGTAGTGAGAGGCAGTGTAAAGGAGTTCTGCATCCTGTGTGTAGGCAACACTTTACGGGAGTTCTGTAGCATGGGAGTAGTCTTACGCACTATGCGGGTTTTCTGTAGTCTGAATAAAAGAGAAGCAGCTTACAGAATTTCTGTACATTGGAAGTAGTGAGAGGGAGTTTACAGGAGTTCTGAATCCTGAGTGTAGGAAACACTTTACGGGAGTTCTGTAGCATGGGAGCACTCTTACGCACTATGCGGGTTTTCAGTAGTCTGAGTAAAAGAGAAGCAGCTTACAGGATTTCTGTACATTGGAAGTAGTGAGAGGAAGTTTACAGGAGTTCTGCATCCTGAGTGTAGGAAACACTTTACGGGAGTTCTGTAGCATGGGAGTAGTCTTACGCACTATTCGGGTTTTCAGTAGTCTGAGTAAAAGAGAATCAGCTTACAGGATTTCTGTACATTGGAAGTAGTGAGAGGCAGTTTACAGGAGTTCTGCATCCTGAGTGTAGCAGACAGTTTAAGGGAGTTCTGTAGCATGGGAGCAGTCTTACGCACTATGCGGGTTTTCAATAGTCTGAGTAAAAGAGAAACAGCTTACAGGATTTCTGTACATTGGAAGTAGTGAGAGGCATTTTACAGGAGTTCTGCACCCTGAGTGTAGGAAACACTTTACGGGAGTTCTGTAGCATGGGAGTAGTCTTAAGCACTATGCGGGTTTTCAGTAGTCTGAGTAAAAGAGAAGCAGCTTTCAGGGTTTCTGTACATTGGAAGTAGTGAGAGGCAGTTTACAGGAGTTCTGCATCCTGAGTGCAGGAAATGCTTTATCGGAGTTCTGTAGCATGGGAGTAGTTACGCACTATGCGGGTTTTCAGTAGTCTGAGTAAAAGAGAAGCAGCTTACAGGATTTCTGTACATTGGAAGTAGTGAGAGGCAGTGTAAAGGAGTTCTGCATCCTGAGTGTAGCAGACAGTTTAAGGGAGTTCTGTAGCATGGGAGCAAACTTACGCACTATGCGGGTTTTCAGTAGTCTGAGTAAAAGAGAAGCAGCTTACAGGATTTCTGTACATTGGAAGTAGTGAGAGGCAGTGTAAAGGAGTTCTGCATCCTGAGTGTAGGCAACACTTTACGGGAGTTCTGTAGCATGGGAGTAGTCTTACGCACTATTCGGGTTTTCAGTAGTCTGAATAAAAGAGAAGCAGCTTACAGGATTTCTGTACATTGGAAGTAGTGAGAGGCAGTTTACAGGAGTTCTGCATCCTGAGTGTAGGCAACACTTTACGGGAGTTCTGTAGCATGGGAGTAGTCTTACGCACTATTCGGGTTTTCAGTAGTCTGAGTAAAAGAGAAGCAGCTTACAGGATTTCTGTACATTGGAAGTAGTGAGAGGCAGTTTACAGGAGTTCTGCATCCTGAGTGTAGGAAACACTTTACGGAAGTTCTGCAGCATGGGAGTAGTCTTACGCACTATGCGGGTTTTCAGTAGTCTGAGTAAAAGAGAAGCAGCTTACAGGATTTCTGTACATTGGAAGTAGTGAGAGGCAGTTTACAGGAGTTCTGCATCCTGAGTGTAGGAAACACTTTACGGGAGTTCTGTAGCATGGGAGTAGTCTTATGCACTATGCGGGTTTTCAGTAGTCTGAGTAAAAGAGAAGCAGCTTACAGGATTTCTGTACATTGGAAGTAGTGAGAGGCAGTTTACAGGAGTTCTGCATCCTGAGTGTAGCAGACAGTTTAAGGGAGTTCTGTAGCATGGGAGCAGTCTTACGCACTATGCGGGTTTTCAGTAGTCTGAGTAAAAGAGAAGCAGCTTTCAGGATTTCTGTACATTGGAAGTAGTGAGAGGCAGTTTACAGGAGTTCTGCATCCTGAGTGCAGGAAATGCTTTATCGGAGTTCTGTGGCATGGGAGTAGTTACGCACTATGCGGGTTTTCAGTAGTCTGAATAAAAGAGAAGCAGCTTACAGGATTTCTGTACATTGGAAGTAGTGAGAGGCAGTTTGCAGGAGTTCTGCATCCTGAGTGTAGGAAACACTTTACGGGAGTTCTGTAGCATGGGAGCACTCTTACGCACTATGCGGGATTTCAGTAGTCTGAGTAAAAGAGAAGCAGCTTACAGGATTTCTGTACATTGGAAGTAGTGAGAGGCAGTTTACAGGAGTTCTGCATCCTGAGTGTAGGAAACACTTTACAGGAGTTCTGTAGCATGGGAGTAGTCTTACGCACTATGCGGGTTTTCAGTAGTCTGAGTAAAAGAGAAGCAGCTTTCAGGATTTCTGTACATTGGAAGTAGTGAGAGGCAGTTTACAGGAGTTCTGCATCCTGAGTGTAGGAAACACTTTACGGGACTTCTGTAGCATGGGAGTAGTCTTACGCACTATTCGGGTTTTCAGTAGTCTGAGTAAAAGAGAAGCAGCTTACAGGATTTCTGTACATTGGAAGTAGTGAGAGGCAGTTTACAGGAGTTCTGCATCCTGAGTGTAGGAAACACTTTACGGGAGTTCTGTAGCATGGGAGTAGTCTTACGCACTATGCGGGTTTTCAGTAGTCTGAGTAAAAGAGAAGCAGCTTACAGGATTTCTGTACATTGGAAGTAGTGAGAGGCAGTTTACAGGAGTTCTGCATCCTGAGTGTAGCAGACAGTTTAAGGGAGTTCTGTAGCATGGGAGCAGTCTTACGCACTATGCGGGTTTTCAATAGTCTGAGTAAAAGAGAAACAGCTTACAAGAATTTTGTACATTGGAAGTAGTGAGAGGCATTTTACAGGAGTTCTGCACCCTGAGTGTAGGAAACACTTTACGGGAGTTCTGTAGCATGGGAGTAGTCTTAAGCACTATGCGGGTTTTCAGTAGTCTGAGTAAAAGAGAAGCAGCTTTCAGGATTTCTGTACATTGGAAGTAGTGAGAGGCAGTTTACAGGAGTTCTGCATCCTGAGTGTAGGAAATGCTTTATCGGAGTTCTGTAGCATGGGAGTAGTTACGCACTATGCGGGTTTTCAGTAGTCTGAGTAAAAGAGAAGCAGCTTACAGGATTTCTGTACATTGGAAGTAGTGAGAGGCAGTTTGCAGGAGTTCTGCATCCTGAGTGTAGGAAACACTTTACGGGAGTTCTGTAGCATGGGAGTAGTCTTACGCACTAAGCGGGTTTTCAGTAGTCTGAGTAAAAGAGAAGCAGCTTACATGATTTCTGTACATTGGAAGTAGTGAGAGGCAGTGTAAAGGAGTTCTGCATCCTGAGTGTAGGCAACACTTTACGGGAGTTCTGTAGCATGGGAGTAGTCTTACACACTATGCGGGTTTTCAGTAGTCTGAATAAAAGAGAAGCAGCTTACAGGATTTCTGTACATTGGAAGTAGTGAGAGCCAGTTTACAGGAGTTCTGAATCCTGAGTGTAGGAAACACTTTACGGGAGTTCTGTAGCATGGGAGCACTCTTACGCACTATGCGGGTTTTCAGTAGTCTGAGTAAAAGAGAAGCAGCTTACAGGATTTCTGTACATTGGAAGTAGTGAGAGGCAGTTTACAGGAGTTCTGCATCCTGAGTGCAGGAAATGCTTTATCGGAGTTCTGTAGCATGGGAGTAGTTACGCACTATGCGGGTTTTCAGTAGTCTGAGTAAAAGAGAAGCAGCTTACAGGATTTCTGTACATTGGAAGTAGTGAGAGGCAGTTTACAGGAGTTCTGCATCCTGAGTGTAGGAAACACTTTACGGGAGTTCTGTAGCATGGGAGTAGTCTTAAGCACTATGTGTGTTTTCAGTAGTCTGAGTAAAAGAGAAACAGCTTACAGGATTTCTGTACATTGGAAGTAGTGAGAGGCAGTTTACAGGAATTCTGCATCCTGAGTGTAGGAAACACTTTACGGGAGTTCTGTAGCATGGGAGTAGTCTTACACACTATGTGTGTTTTCAGTAGTCTGAGTAAAAGAGAAGCAGCTTTCAGGATTTCTGTACATTGGAAGTAGTGAGAGGCAGTTTACAGGAATTCTGTATCCTGAGTGTAGGAAACACTTTACGGGAGTTCTGTAGCATGGGAGCACTCTTACGCACTATGCGGGTTTTCAATAGTCTGAGTAAAAGAGAAGCAGCTTACAGGATTTCTGTACATTGGAAGTAGTGAGAGGCAGTTTACAGGAGTTCTGCATCCTGAGTGTAGGAAACACTTTACGGGAGTTCTGTAGCATGGGAGCAGGGTTAAGCACTATGTGTGTTTTCAGTAGTCTGAGTAAAAGAGAAACAGCTTACAGGATTTCTGTACATTGGAAGTAGTGAGAGGCAGTTTACAGGAGTTCTGCATCCTGAGTGTAGGAAACACTTTACGGGAGTTCTGTAGCATGGGAGTAGTCTTACGCACTATGCGGGTTTTCAGTAGTCTGAGTAAAAGAGAAGCAGCTTACAGGATTTCTGTACTTTGGAAGTAGTGAGAGGCAGTTTACAGGAGTTCTGCATCCTGAGTGTAGCAGACAGTTTAAGGGAGTTCTGTAGCATGGGAGCAGTCATACGCACTATGCGGGTTTTCAATAGTCTGGGTAAAAGAGAAACAGCTTACAGGATTTCTGTACATTGGAAGTACTGAGAGGCATTTTACAGGAGTTCTGCATCCTGAGTGTAGGAAACACTTTACGGGAGTTCTGTAGCATGGGAGTAGTCTTAAGCACTATGCGGGTTTTCAGTAGTCTGAGTAAAAGAGAAGAAGCTTTCAGGATTTCTGTACATTGGAAGTAGTGAGAGGCAGTTTACAGGAGTTCTGCATCCTGAGTGCAGGAAATGCTTTACCGGAGTTCTGTAGCATGGGAGTAGTTACGCACTATGCGGGTTTTCAGTAGTCTGAGTAAAAGAGAAGCAGCTTACAGGATTTCTGTACATTGGAAGTAGTGAGAGGCAGTGTAAAGGAGTTCTGCATCCTGTGTGTAGGCAACACTTTACGGGAGTTCTGTAGCATGGGAGTAGTCTTACGCACTATGCGGGTTTTCTGTAGTCTGAATAAAAGAGAAGCAGCTTACAGAATTTCTGTACATTGGAAGTAGTGAGAGGGAGTTTACAGGAGTTCTGAATCCTGAGTGTAGGAAACACTTTACGGGAGTTCTGTAGCATGGGAGCACTCTTACGCACTATGCGGGTTTTCAGTAGTCTGAGTAAAAGAGAAGCAGCTTACAGGATTTCTGTACATTGGAAGTAGTGAGAGGAAGTTTACAGGAGTTCTGCATCCTGAGTGTAGGAAACACTTTACGGGAGTTCTGTAGCATGGGAGTAGTCTTACGCACTATTCGGGTTTTCAGTAGTCTGAGTAAAAGAGAATCAGCTTACAGGATTTCTGTACATTGGAAGTAGTGAGAGGCAGTTTACAGGAGTTCTGCATCCTGAGTGTAGCAGACAGTTTAAGGGAGTTCTGTAGCATGGGAGCAGTCTTACGCACTATGCGGGTTTTCAATAGTCTGAGTAAAAGAGAAACAGCTTACAGGATTTCTGTACATTGGAAGTAGTGAGAGGCATTTTACAGGAGTTCTGCACCCTGAGTGTAGGAAACACTTTACGGGAGTTCTGTAGCATGGGAGTAGTCTTAAGCACTATGCGGGTTTTCAGTAGTCTGAGTAAAAGAGAAGCAGCTTTCAGGGTTTCTGTACATTGGAAGTAGTGAGAGGCAGTTTACAGGAGTTCTGCATCCTGAGTGCAGGAAATGCTTTATCTGAGTTCTGTAGCATGGGAGTAGTTACGCACTATGCGGGTTTTCAGTAGTCTGAGTAAAAGAGAAGCAGCTTACAGGATTTCTGTACATTGGAAGTAGTGAGAGGCAGTGTAAAGGAGTTCTGCATCCTGAGTGTAGCAGACAGTTTAAGGGAGTTCTGTAGCATGGGAGCAAACTTACGCACTATGCGGGTTTTCAGTAGTCTGAGTAAAAGAGAAGCAGCTTACAGGATTTCTGTACATTGGAAGTAGTGAGAGGCAGTTTACAGGAGTTCTGCATCCTGAGTGTAGGCAACACTTTACGGGAGTTCTGTAGCATGGGAGTAGTCTTACGCACTATTCGGGTTTTCAGTAGTCTGAATAAAAGAGAAGCAGCTTACAGGATTTCTGTACATTGGAAGTAGTGAGAGGCAGTTTACAGGAGTTCTGCATCCTGAGTGTAGGCAACACTTTACGGGAGTTCTGTAGCATGGGAGTAGTCTTACGCACTATTCGGGTTTTCAGTAGTCTGAGTAAAAGAGAAGCAGCTTACAGGATTTCTGTACATTGGAAGTAGTGAGAGGCAGTTTACAGGAGTTCTGCATCCTGAGTGTAGGAAACACTTTACGGAAGTTCTGCAGCATGGGAGTAGTCTTACGCACTATGCGGGTTTTCAGTAGTCTGAGTAAAAGAGAAGCAGCTTACAGGATTTCTGTACATTGGAAGTAGTGAGAGGCAGTTTACAGGAGTTCTGCATCCTGAGTGTAGGAAACACTTTACGGGAGTTCTGTAGCATGGGAGTAGTCTTATGCACTATGCGGGTTTTCAGTAGTCTGAGTAAAAGAGAAGCAGCTTACAGGATTTCTGTACATTGGAAGTAGTGAGAGGCAGTTTACAGGAGTTCTGCATCCTGAGTGTAGCAGACAGTTTAAGGGAGTTCTGTAGCATGGGAGCAGTCTTACGCACTATGCGGGTTTTCAGTAGTCTGAGTAAAAGAGAAGCAGCTTTCAGGATTTCTGTACATTGGAAGTAGTGAGAGGCAGTTTACAGGAGTTCTGCATCCTGAGTGCAGGAAATGCTTTATCGGAGTTCTGTGGCATGGGAGTAGTTACGCACTATGCGGGTTTTCAGTAGTCTGAATAAAAGAGAAGCAGCTTACAGGATTTCTGTACATTGGAAGTAGTGAGAGGCAGTTTGCAGGAGTTCTGCATCCTGAGTGTAGGAAACACTTTACGGGAGTTCTGTAGCATGGGAGCACTCTTACGCACTATGCGGGATTTCAGTAGTCTGAGTAAAAGAGAAGCAGCTTACAGGATTTCTGTACATTGGAAGTAGTGAGAGGCAGTTTACAGGAGTTCTGCATCCTGAGTGTAGGAAACACTTTACAGGAGTTCTGTAGCATGGGAGTAGTCTTACGCACTATGCGGGTTTTCAGTAGTCTGAGTAAAAGAGAAGCAGCTTTCAGGATTTCTGTACATTGGAAGTAGTGAGAGGCAGTTTACAGGAGTTCTGCATCCTGAGTGTAGGAAACACTTTACGGGACTTCTGTAGCATGGGAGTAGTCTTACGCACTATTCGGGTTTTCAGTAGTCTGAGTAAAAGAGAAGCAGCTTACAGGATTTCTGTACATTGGAAGTAGTGAGAGGCAGTTTACAGGAGTTCTGCATCCTGAGTGTAGGAAACACTTTACGGGAGTTCTGTAGCATGGGAGTAGTCTTACGCACTATGCGGGTTTTCAGTAGTCTGAGTAAAAGAGAAGCAGCTTACAGGATTTCTGTACATTGGAAGTAGTGAGAGGCAGTTTACAGGAGTTCTGCATCCTGAGTGTAGCAGACAGTTTAAGGGAGTTCTGTAGCATGGGAGCAGTCTTACGCACTATGCGGGTTTTCAATAGTCTGAGTAAAAGAGAAACAGCTTACAAGAATTTTGTACATTGGAAGTAGTGAGAGGCATTTTACAGGAGTTCTGCACCCTGAGTGTAGGAAACACTTTACGGGAGTTCTGTAGCATGGGAGTAGTCTTAAGCACTATGCGGGTTTTCAGTAGTCTGAGTAAAAGAGAAGCAGCTTTCAGGATTTCTGTACATTGGAAGTAGTGAGAGGCAGTTTACAGGAGTTCTGCATCCTGAGTGTAGGAAATGCTTTATCGGAGTTCTGTAGCATGGGAGTAGTTACGCACTATGCGGGTTTTCAGTAGTCTGAGTAAAAGAGAAGCAGCTTACAGGATTTCTGTACATTGGAAGTAGTGAGAGGCAGTTTGCAGGAGTTCTGCATCCTGAGTGTAGGAAACACTTTACGGGAGTTCTGTAGCATGGGAGTAGTCTTACGCACTAAGCGGGTTTTCAGTAGTCTGAGTAAAAGAGAAGCAGCTTACATGATTTCTGTACATTGGAAGTAGTGAGAGGCAGTGTAAAGGAGTTCTGCATCCTGAGTGTAGGCAACACTTTACGGGAGTTCTGTAGCATGGGAGTAGTCTTACACACTATGCGGGTTTTCAGTAGTCTGAATAAAAGAGAAGCAGCTTACAGGATTTCTGTACATTGGAAGTAGTGAGAGCCAGTTTACAGGAGTTCTGAATCCTGAGTGTAGGAAACACTTTACGGGAGTTCTGTAGCATGGGAGCACTCTTACGCACTATGCGGGTTTTCAGTAGTCTGAGTAAAAGAGAAGCAGCTTACAGGATTTCTGTACATTGGAAGTAGTGAGAGGCAGTTTACAGGAGTTCTGCATCCTGAGTGCAGGAAATGCTTTATCGGAGTTCTGTAGCATGGGAGTAGTTACGCACTATGCGGGTTTTCAGTAGTCTGAGTAAAAGAGAAGCAGCTTACAGGATTTCTGTACATTGGAAGTAGTGAGAGGCAGTTTACAGGAGTTCTGCATCCTGAGTGTAGGAAACACTTTACGGGAGTTCTGTAGCATGGGAGTAGTCTTAAGCACTATGTGTGTTTTCAGTAGTCTGAGTAAAAGAGAAACAGCTTACAGGATTTCTGTACATTGGAAGTAGTGAGAGGCAGTTTACAGGAATTCTGCATCCTGAGTGTAGGAAACACTTTACGGGAGTTCTGTAGCATGGGAGTAGTCTTACACACTATGTGTGTTTTCAGTAGTCTGAGTAAAAGAGAAGCAGCTTTCAGGATTTCTGTACATTGGAAGTAGTGAGAGGCAGTTTACAGGAATTCTGTATCCTGAGTGTAGGAAACACTTTACGGGAGTTCTGTAGCATGGGAGCACTCTTACGCACTATGCGGGTTTTCAATAGTCTGAGTAAAAGAGAAGCAGCTTACAGGATTTCTGTACATTGGAAGTAGTGAGAGGCAGTTTACAGGAGTTCTGCATCCTGAGTGTAGGAAACACTTTACGGGAGTTCTGTAGCATGGGAGCAGGGTTAAGCACTATGTGTGTTTTCAGTAGTCTGAGTAAAAGAGAAACAGCTTACAGGATTTCTGTACATTGGAAGTAGTGAGAGGCAGTTTACAGGAGTTCTGCATCCTGAGTGTAGGCAACACTTTACGGGAGTTCTGTAGCATGGGAGTAGTCTTACGCACTATGCGGGTTTTCAGTAGTCTGAGTAAAAGAGAAGCATGTAACAGGATTTCTGTACATTGGAAGTAGTGAGAGGCAGTTTACAGGAGTTCTGCATCCTGAGTGTAGGAAACACTTTACGGGAGTTCTGTAGCATGGGAGTAGTCTTACGCACTATGCGGGTTTTCAGTAGTCTGAGTAAAAGAGAAGCAGCTTACAGGATTTCTGTACATTGGAAGTAGTGAGAGGAAGTTTACAGGAGTTCTGCATCCTGAGTGTAGGAAACACTTTACGGGACTTCTGTAGCATGGGAGTAGTCTTACGCACTATTCGGGTTTTCAGTAGTCTGAGTAAAAGAGAAGCAGCTTACAGGATTTCTGTACATTGGAAGTAGTGAGAGGCATTTTACAGGAGTTCTGCACCCTGAGTGTAGGAAACACTTTACGGGAGTTCTGTAGCATGGGAGTAGTCTTACGCACTATTCGGGTTTTCAGTAGTCTGAATAAAAGAGAAGCAGCTTACAGGATTTCTGTACATTGGAAGTAGTGAGAGGCAGTTTACAGGAGTTCTGCATCCTGAGTGTAGGAAACACTTTACGGGAGTTCTGTAGCATGGGAGTAGTCTTACGCACTATGCGGGTTTTCAGTAGTCTGAGTAAAAGAGAAGCAGCTTACAGGATTTCTGTACATTGGAAGTAGTGAGAGGCAGTTTACAGGAGTTCTGCATCCTGAGTGTAGCAGACAGTTTAAGGGAGTTCTGTATCATGGGAGTAGTTACGCACTATGCGGGTTTTCAGTAGTCTGAGTAAAAGAGAAGCAGCTTACAGGATTTCTGTACATTGGAAGTAGTGAGAGGAAGTTTACAGGAGTTCTGCATCCTGAGTGTAGGAAACACTTTACGGGAGTTCTGTAGCATGGGAGTAGTCTTACGCACTATGCGGGTTTTCAGTAGTCTGAATAAAAGAGAAGCAGCTTACAGGATTTCTGTACATTGGAAGTAGTGAGAGGCAGTTTACAGGAGTTCTGCATCCTGAGTGTAGGAAACACTTTACGGGAGTTCTGTAGCATGGGAGCACTCTTACGCACTATGCGGGTTTTCAGTAGTCTGAGTAAAAGAGAAGCAGCTTACAGGATTTCTGTACATTGGAAGTAGTGAGAGGAAGTTTACAGGAGTTCTGCATCCTGAGTGTAGGAAACACTTTACGGGAGTTCTGTAGCATGGGAGTAGTCTTACGCACTAAGCGGGTTTTCAGTAGTCTGAGTAAAAGAGAAGCAGCTTACAGGATTTCTGTACATTGGAAGTAGTGAGAGGCAGTGTAAAGGAGTTCTGCATCCTGAGTGTAGGCAACACTTTACGGGAGTTCTGTAGCATGGGAGTAGTCTTACGCACTATGCGGGTTTTCAGTAGTCTGAATAAAAGAGAAGCAGCTTACAGGATTTCTGTACATTGGAAGTAGTGAGAGGCAGTTTACAGGAGTTCTGCATCCTGAGTGTAGGAAACACTTTACAGGAGTTCTGTAGCAAGGGAGCACTCTTACGCACTATGCGGGTTTTCAGTAGTCTGAGTAAAAGAGAAGCAGCTTACAGGATTTCTGTACATTGGAAGTAGTGAGAGGCAGTTTACAGGAGTTCTGCATCCTGAGTGTATGAAACACTTTACGGGACTTCTGTAGCATGGGAGTAGTCTTACGCACTATTCGGGTTTTCAGTAGTCTGAGTAAAAGAGAAGCAGCTTACAGGATTTCTGTACATTGGAAGTAGTGAGAGGCAGTTTACAGGAGTTCTGCATCCTGAGTGTAGGAAACACTTTACGGGAGTTCTGTAGCATGGGAGTAGTCTTACACACTATGCGGGTTTTCAGTAGTCTGAGTAAAAGAGAAGCAGCTTACAGGATTTCTGTACATTGGAAGTAGTGAGAGGCAGTTTACAGGAGTTCTGCATCCTGAGTGTAGCAGACAGTTTAAGGGAGTTCTGTAGCATGGGAGTAGTCTTACGCACTATGCGGGTTTTCAGTAGTCTGAGTAAAAGAGAAGCAGCTTACAGGATTTCTGTACATTGGAAGTAGTGAGAGGCAGTTTACAGGAGTTCTGCATCCTGAGTGTAGCAGACAGTTTAAGGGAGTTCTGTAGCATGGGAGCAGTCTTACGCACTATGCGGGTTTTCAATAGTCTGAGTAAAAGAGAAGCAGCTTACAGGATTTCTGTACATTGGAAGTACTGAGAGGCATTTTACAGGAGTTCTGCATCCTGAGTGTAGGAAACACTTTACGGGAGTTCTGTAGCATGGGAGTAGTCTTAAGCACTATGCGGGTTTTCAGTAGTCTGAATAAAAGAGAAGCAGCTTACAGGATTTCTGTACATTGGAAGTAGTGAGAGGCAGTTTACAGGAGTTCTGCATCCTGAGTGCAGGAAATGCTTTACCGGAGTTCTGTAGCATGGGAGTAGTTACGCACTATGCGGGTTTTCAGTAGTCTGAGTAAAAGAGAAGCAGCTTACAGGATTTCTGTACATTGGAAGTAGTGAGAGGCAGTTTACAGGAGTTCTGCATCCTGAGTGTAGGCAACACTTTACGGGAGTTCTGTAGCATGGGAGTAGTCTTACGCACTATGCGGGTTTTCAGTAGTCTGAATAAAAGAGAAGCAGCTTACAGGATTTCTGTACATTGGAAGTAGTGAGAGGCAGTTTACAGGAGTTCTGCATCCTGAGTGTAGGAAACACTTTACGGGAGTTCTGTAGCATGGGAGTAGTCTTACACACTATGCGGGTTTTCAGTAGTCTGAGTAAAAGAGAAGCAGCTTACAGGATTTCTGTACATTGGAAGTAGTGAGAGGAAGTTTACAGGAGTTCTGCATCCTGAGTGTAGGAAACACTTTACGGGAGTTCTGTAGCATGGGAGTAGTCTTACGCACTATTTGGGTTTTCAGTAGTCTGAGTAAAAGAGAAGCAGCTTACAGGATTTCTGTACATTGGAAGTAGTGAGAGGCAGTTTACAGGAGTTCTGCATCCTGAGTGTAGGAAACACTTTACGGGAGTTCTGTAGCATGGGAGTAGTCTTACGCACTATGCGGGTTTTCAGTAGTCTGAGTAAAAGAGAAGCAGCTTACAGGATTTCTGTACATTGGAAGTAGTGAGAGGCAGTTTACAGGAGTTCTGCATCCTGAGTGTAGCAGACAGTTTAAGGGAGTTCTGTAGCATGGGAGCAGTCTTACGCACTATGCGGGTTTTCAATAGTCTGAGTAAAAGAGAAACAGCTTACAAGAATTTTGTACATTGGAAGTAGTGAGAGGCATTTTACAGGAGTTCTGCACCCTGAGTGTAGGAAACACTTTACGGGAGTTCTGTAGCATGGGAGTAGTCTTAAGCACTATGCGGGTTTTCAGTAGTCTGAGTAAAAGAGAAGCAGCTTTCAGGATTTCTGTACATTGGAAGTAGTGAGAGGCAGTTTACAGGAGTTCTGCATCCTGAGTGTAGGAAATGCTTTATCGGAGTTCTGTAGCATGGGAGTAGTTACGCACTATGCGGGTTTTCAGTAGTCTGAGTAAAAGAGAAGCAGCTTACAGGATTTCTGTACATTGGAAGTAGTGAGAGGCAGTTTGCAGGAGTTCTGCATCCTGAGTGTAGGAAACACTTTACGGGAGTTCTGTAGCATGGGAGTAGTCTTACGCACTAAGCGGGTTTTCAGTAGTCTGAGTAAAAGAGAAGCAGCTTACAGGATTTCTGTACATTGGAAGTAGTGAGAGGCAGTGTAAAGGAGTTCTGCATCCTGAGTGTAGGCAACACTTTACGGGAGTTCTGTAGCATGGGAGTAGTCTTACGCACTATGCGGGTTTTCAGTAGTCTGAATAAAAGAGAAGCAGCTTACAGGATTTCTGTACATTGGAAGTAGTGAGAGGCAGTTTACAGGAGTTCTGCATCCTGAGTGTAGGAAACACTTTACGGGAGTTCTGTAGCATGGGAGTAGTCTTACACACTATGCGGGTTTTCAGTAGTCTGAGTAAAAGAGAAGCAGCTTACAGGATTTCTGTACATTGGAAGTAGTGAGAGGAAGTTTACAGGAGTTCTGCATCCTGAGTGTAGGAAACACTTTACGGGAGTTCTGTAGCATGGGAGTAGTCTTACGCACTATTTGGGTTTTCAGTAGTCTGAGTAAAAGAGAAGCAGCTTACAGGATTTCTGTACATTGGAAGTAGTGAGAGGCAGTTTACAGGAGTTCTGCATCCTGAGTGTAGGAAACACTTTACGGGAGTTCTGTAGCATGGGAGTAGTCTTACGCACTATGCGGGTTTTCAGTAGTCTGAGTAAAAGAGAAGCAGCTTACAGGATTTCTGTACATTGGAAGTAGTGAGAGGCAGTTTACAGGAGTTCTGCATCCTGAGTGTAGCAGACAGTTTAAGGGAGTTCTGTAGCATGGGAGCAGTCTTACGCACTATGCGGGTTTTCAATAGTCTGAGTAAAAGAGAAACAGCTTACAAGAATTTTGTACATTGGAAGTAGTGAGAGGCATTTTACAGGAGTTCTGCACCCTGAGTGTAGGAAACACTTTACGGGAGTTCTGTAGCATGGGAGTAGTCTTAAGCACTATGCGGGTTTTCAGTAGTCTGAGTAAAAGAGAAGCAGCTTTCAGGATTTCTGTACATTGGAAGTAGTGAGAGGCAGTTTACAGGAGTTCTGCATCCTGAGTGTAGGAAATGCTTTATCGGAGTTCTGTAGCATGGGAGTAGTTACGCACTATGCGGGTTTTCAGTAGTCTGAGTAAAAGAGAAGCAGCTTACAGGATTTCTGTACATTGGAAGTAGTGAGAGGCAGTTTGCAGGAGTTCTGCATCCTGAGTGTAGGAAACACTTTACGGGAGTTCTGTAGCATGGGAGTAGTCTTACGCACTAAGCGGGTTTTCAGTAGTCTGAGTAAAAGAGAAGCAGCTTACAGGATTTCTGTACATTGGAAGTAGTGAGAGGCAGTGTAAAGGAGTTCTGCATCCTGAGTGTAGGCAACACTTTACGGGAGTTCTGTAGCATGGGAGTAGTCTTACGCACTATGCGGGTTTTCAGTAGTCTGAATAAAAGAGAAGCAGCTTACAGGATTTCTGTACATTGGAAGTAGTGAGAGGCAGTTTACAGGAGTTCTGAATCCTGAGTGTAGGAAACACTTTACGGGAGTTCTGTAGCATGGGAGCACTCTTACGCACTATGCGGGTTTTCAGTAGTCTGAGTAAAAGAGAAGCAGCTTACAGGATTTCTGTACATTGGAAGTAGTGAGAGGCAGTTTACAGGAGTTCTGCATCCTGAGTGCAGGAAATGCTTTATCGGAGTTCTGTAGCATGGGAGTAGTTACGCACTATGCGGGTTTTCAGTAGTCTGAGTAAAAGAGAAGCAGCTTACAGGATTTCTGTACATTGGAAGTAGTGAGAGGCAGTTTACAGGAGTTCTGCATCCTGAGTGTAGGAAACACTTTACGGGAGTTCTGTAGCATGGGAGTAGTCTTAAGCACTATGTGTGTTTTCAGTAGTCTGAGTAAAAGAGAAACAGCTTACAGGATTTCTGTACATTGGAAGTAGTGAGAGGCAGTTTACAGGAATTCTGCATCCTGAGTGTAGGAAACACTTTACGGGAGTTCTGTAGCATGGGAGTAGTCTTACACACTATGTGTGTTTTCAGTAGTCTGAGTAAAAGAGAAGCAGCTTTCAGGATTTCTGTACATTGGAAGTAGTGAGAGGCAGTTTACAGGAATTCTGCATCCTGAGTGTAGGAAACACTTTACGGGAGTTCTGTAGCATGGGAGCAGGGTTAAGCACTATGTGTGTTTTCAGTAGTCTGAGTAAAAGAGAAACAGCTTACAGGATTTCTGTACATTGGAAGTAGTGAGAGGCAGTTTACAGGAATTCTGCATCCTGAGTGTAGGAAACACTTTACGGGAGTTCTGTAGCATGGGAGTAGTCTTACACACTATGTGTGTTTTCAGTAGTCTGAGTAAAAGAGAAGCAGCTTACAGGATTTCTGTACATTGGAAGTACTGAGAGGCATTTTACAGGAGTTCTGCATCCTGAGTGTAGGAAACACTTTACGGGAGTTCTGTAGCATGGGAGTAGTCTTAAGCACTATGCGGGTTTTCGGTAGTCTGAGTAAAAGAGAAGCAGCTTACAGGATTTCTGTACATTGGAAGTACTGAGAGGCATTTTACAGGAGTTCTGCATCCTGAGTGTAGGAAACACTTTACGGGAGTTCTGTAGCATGGGAGTAGTCTTACGCACTATGCGGGTTTTCAGTAGTCTGAGTAAAAGAGAAGCAGCTTACAGGATTTCTGTACATTGGAAGTAGTGAGAGGCAGTTTACAGGAGTTCTGCATCCTGAGTGTAGGAAACACTTTACGGGAGTTCTGTAGCATGGGAGTAGTCTTACGCACTATGCGGGTTTTCAATAGTCTGAGTAAAAGAGAAGCAGCTTACAGGATTTCTGTACATTGGAAGTACTGAGAGGCATTTTACAGGAGTTCTGCATCCTGAGTGTAGGAAACACTTTACGGGAGTTCTGTAGCATGGGAGTAGTCTTAAGCACTATGCGGGTTTTCAGTAGTCTGAGTAAAGGAGAAGCAGCTTTCAGGATTTCTGTACATTGGAAGTAGTGAGAGGCAGTTTACAGGAGTTCTGCATCCTGAGTGCAGGAAATGCTTTACCGGAGTTCTGTAGCATGGGAGTAGTTACGCACTATGCGGGTTTTCAGTAGTCTGAGTAAAAGAGAAGCAGCTTACAGGATTTCTGTACATTGGAAGTAGTGAGAGGCAGTTTACAGGAGTTCTGCATCCTGAGTGTAGGCAACACTTTACGGGAGTTCTGTAGCATGGGAGTAGTCTTACGCACTATGCGGGTTTTCAGTAGTCTGAATAAAAGAGAAGCAGCTTACAGGATTTCTGTACATTGGAAGTAGTGAGAGGCAGTTTACAGGAGTTCTGCATCCTGAGTGTAGGAAACACTTTACGGGAGTTCTGTAGCATGGGAGTAGTCTTACACACTATGCGGGTTTTCAGTAGTCTGAGTAAAAGAGAAGCAGCTTACAGGATTTCTGTACATTGGAAGTAGTGAGAGGAAGTTTACAGGAGTTCTGCATCCTGAGTGTAGGAAACACTTTACGGGAGTTCTGTAGCATGGGAGTAGTCTTACGCACTATTTGGGTTTTCAGTAGTCTGAGTAAAAGAGAAGCAGCTTACAGGATTTCTGTACATTGGAAGTAGTGAGAGGCAGTTTACAGGAGTTCTGCATCCTGAGTGCAGGAAATGCTTTATCGGAGTTCTGTAGCATGGGAGTAGTTACGCACTATGCGGGTTTTCAGTAGTCTGAGTAAAAGAGAAGCAGCTTACAGGATTTCTGTACATTGGAAGTAGTGAGAGGAAGTTTACAGGAGTTCTGCATCCTGAGTGTAGGAAACACTTTACGGGAGTTCTGTAGCATGGGAGTAGTCTTAAGCACTATGTGTGTTTTCAGTAGTCTGAGTAAAAGAGAAACAGCTTACAGGATTTCTGTACATTGGAAGTAGTGAGAGGCAGTTTACAGGAATTCTGCATCCTGAGTGTAGGAAACACTTTACGGGAGTTCTGTAGCATGGGAGTAGTCTTACACACTATGTGTGTTTTCAGTAGTCTGAGTAAAAGAGAAGCAGCTTTCAGGATTTCTGTACATTGGAAGTAGTGAGAGGCAGTTTACAGGAATTCTGCATCCTGAGTGTAGGAAACACTTTACGGGAGTTCTGTAGCATGGGAGCACTCTTACGCACTATGCGGGTTTTCAATAGTCTGAGTAAAAGAGAAGCAGCTTACAGGATTTCTGTACATTGGAAGTAGTGAGAGGCAGTTTACAGGAGTTCTGCATCCTGAGTGTAGGAAACACTTTACGGGAGTTCTGTAGCATGGGAGCAGGGTTAAGCACTATGTGTGTTTTCAGTAGTCTGAGTAAAAGAGAAACAGCTTACAGGATTTCTGTACATTGGAAGTAGTGAGAGGCAGTTTACAGGAATTCTGCATCCTGAGTGTAGGAAACACTTTACGGGAGTTCTGTAGCATGGGAGTAGTCTTACACACTATGTGTGTTTTCAGTAGTCTGAGTAAAAGAGAAGCAGCTTACAGGATTTCTGTACATTGGAAGTACTGAGAGGCATTTTACAGGAGTTCTGCATCCTGAGTGTAGGAAACACTTTACGGGAGTTCTGTAGCATGGGAGTAGTCTTAAGCACTATGCGGGTTTTCAGTAGTCTGAGTAAAAGAGAAGCAGCTTTCAGGATTTCTGTACATTGGAAGTAGTGAGAGGCAGTTTACAGGAGTTCTGCATCCTGAGTGCAGGAAATGCTTTACCGGAGTTCTGTAGCATGGGAGTAGTTACGCACTATGCGGGTTTTCAGTAGTCTGAGTAAAAGAGAAGCAGCTTACAGGATTTCTGTACATTGGAAGTAGTGAGAGGCAGTTTACAGGAGTTCTGCATCCTGAGTGTAGGAAACACTTTACGGGAGTTCTGTAGCATGGGAGTAGTCTTAAGCACTATGCGGGTTTTCAGTAGTCTGAGTAAAAGAGAAGCAGCTTACAGGATTTCTGTACATTGGAAGTAGTGAGAGGCAGTTTACAGGAGTTCTGCATCCTGAGTGTAGGAAACACTTTACGGGAGTTCTGTAGCATGGGAGTAGTCTTACGCACTATTCGGGTTTTCAGTAGTCTGAATAAAAGAGAAGCAGCTTACAGGATTTCTGTACATTGGAAGTAGTGAGAGGCAGTTTACAGGAGTTCTGCATCCTGAGTGTAGGAAACACTTTACGGGAGTTCTGTAGCATGGGAGTAGTCTTACGCACTATGCGGGTTTTCAGTAGTCTGAGTAAAAGAGAAGCAGCTTACAGGATTTCTGTACATTGGAAGTAGTGAGAGGCAGTTTACAGGAGTTCTGCATCCTGAGTGTAGCAGACAGTTTAAGGGAGTTCTGTAGCATGGGAGCAGTCTTACGCACTATGCGGGTTTTCAATAGTCTGAGTAAAAGAGAAGCAGCTTACAGGATTTCTGTACATTGGAAGTACTGAGAGACATTTTACAGGAGTTCTGCACCCTGAGTGTAGGAAACACTTTACGGGAGTTCTGTAGCATGGGAGTAGTCTTAAGCACTATGCGGGTTTTCAGTAGTCTGAATAAAAGAGAAGCAGCTTTCAGGATTTCTGTACATTGGAAGTAGTGAGAGGCAGTTTACAGGAGTTCTGCATCCTGAGTGCAGGAAATGCTTTATCGGAGTTCTGTAGCATGGGAGTAGTTACGCACTATGCGGGTTTTCAGTAGTCTGAGTAAAAGAGAAGCAGCTTACAGGATTTCTGTACATTGAAAGTAGTGAGAGGCAGTTTGCAGGAGTTCTGCATCCTGAGTGTAGGAAACACTTTACGGGAGTTCTGTAGCATGGGAGTAGTCTTACGCACTATGCGGGTTTTCAGTAGTCTGAGTAAAAGAGAAGCAGCTTACAGGATTTCTGTACATTGGAAGTAGTGAGAGGCAGTTTACAGGAGTTCTGCATCCTGAGTGTAGCAGACAGTTTAAGGGAGTTCTGTAGCATGGGAGCAGTCTTACGCACTATGCGGGTTTTCAATAGTCTGAGTAAAAGAGAAGCAGCTTACAGGATTTCTGTACATTGGAAGTACTGAGAGGCATTTTACAGGAGTTCTGCATCCTGAGTGTAGGAAACACTTTACGGGAGTTCTGTAGCATGGGAGTAGTCTTAAGCACTATGCGGGTTTTCAGTAGTCTGAGTAAAAGAGAAGCAGCTTTCAGGATTTCTGTACATTGGAAGTAGTGAGAGGCAGTTTACAGGAGTTCTGCATCCTGAGTGCAGGAAATGCTTTACCGGAGTTCTGTAGCATGGGAGTAGTTACGCACTATGCGGGTTTTCAGTAGTCTGAGTAAAAGAGAAGCAGCTTACAGGATTTCTGTACATTGGAAGTAGTGAGAGGCAGTTTACAGGAGTTCTGCATCCTGAGTGTAGGAAACACTTTACGGGAGTTCTGTAGCATGGGAGTAGTCTTACGCACTATGCGGGTTTTCAGTAGTCTGAATAAAAGAGAAGCAGCTTACAGGATTTCTGTACATTGGTAGTAGTGAGAGGCAGTTTACAGGAGTTCTGCATCCTGAGTGTAGGAAACACTTTACGGGAGTTCTGTAGCATGGGAGCACTCTTACGCACTATGCGGGTTTTCAGTAGTCTGAGTAAAAGAGAAGCAGCTTACAGGATTTCTGTACATTGGAAGTAGTGAGAGGAAGTTTACAGGAGTTCTGCATCCTGAGTGTAGGAAACACTTTACGGGAGTTCTGTAGCATGGGAGTAGTCTTAAGCACTATGCGGGTTTTCAGTAGTCTGAGTAAAAGAGAAGCAGCTTACAGGATTTCTGTACATTGGAAGTAGTGAGAGGCAGTTTACAGGAGTTCTGCATCCTGAGTGTAGGAAACACTTTACGGGAGTTCTGTAGCATGGGAGTAGTCTTACGCACTATTCGGGTTTTCAGTAGTCTGAATAAAAGAGAAGCAGCTTACAGGATTTCTGTACATTGGAAGTAGTGAGAGGCAGTTTACAGGAGTTCTGCATCCTGAGTGTAGGAAACACTTTACGGGAGTTCTGTAGCATGGGAGTAGTCTTACGCACTATGCGGGTTTTCAGTAGTCTGAGTAAAAGAGAAGCAGCTTACAGGATTTCTGTACATTGGAAGTAGTGAGAGGCAGTTTACAGGAGTTCTGCATCCTGAGTGTAGCAGACAGTTTAAGGGAGTTCTGTAGCATGGGAGCAGTCTTACGCACTATGCGGGTTTTCAATAGTCTGAGTAAAAGAGAAGCAGCTTACAGGATTTCTGTACATTGGAAGTAGTGAGAGGCAGTTTACAGGAGTTCTGCATCCTGAGTGTAGGAAACACTTTACGGGAGTTCTGTAGCATGGGAGTAGTCTTAAGCACTATGCGGGTTTTCAGTAGTCTGAGTAAAAGAGAAGCAGCTTTCAGGATTTCTGTACATTGGAAGTAGTGAGAGGCAGTTTACAGGAGTTCTGCATCCTGAGTGCAGGAAATGCTTTACCGGAGTTCTGTAGCATGGGAGTAGTTACGCACTATGCGGGTTTTCAGTAGTCTGAGTAAAAGAGAAGCAGCTTACAGGATTTCTGTACATTGGAAGTAGTGAGAGGCAGTTTAAAGGAGTTCTGCATCCTGAGTGTAAGCAACACTTTACGGGAGTTCTGTAGCATGGGAGTAGTCTTACGCACTATGCGGGTTTTCAGTAGTCTGAATAAAAGAGAAGCAGCTTACAGGATTTCTGTACATTGGAAGTAGTGAGAAGCAGTTTACAGGAGTTCTGCATCCTGAGTGTAGGAAACACTTTACGGGAGTTCTGTAGCATGGGAGTAGTCTTAAGCACTATGTGTGTTTTCAGTAGTCTGAGTAAAAGAGAAACAGCTTACAGGATTTCTGTACATTGGAAGTAGTGAGAGGCAGTTTACAGGAATTCTGCATCCTGAGTGTAGGAAACACTTTACGGGAGTTCTGTAGCATGGGAGTAGTCTTACACACTATGTGTGTTTTCAGTAGTCTGAGTAAAAGAGAAGCAGCTTTCAGGATTTCTGTACATTGGAAGTAGTGAGAGGCAGTTTACAGGAATTCTGCATCCTGAGTGTAGGAAACACTTTACGGGAGTTCTGTAGCATGGGAGTAGTCTTACGCACTATGCGGGTTTTCAGTAGTCTGAGTAAAAGAGAAGCAGCTTACAGGATTTCTGTACATTGGAAGTAGTGAGAGGCAGTTTACAGGAGTTCTGCATCCTGAGTGTAGCAGACAGTTTAAGGGAGTTCTGTAGCATGGGAGCAGTCTTACGCACTATGCGGGTTTTCAATAGTCTGAGTAAAAGAGAAACAGCTTACAGGATTTCTGTACATTGGAAGTACTGAGAGACATTTTACAGGAGTTCTGCACCCTGAGTGTAGGAAACACTTTACGGGAGTTCTGTAGCATGGGAGTAGTCTTAAGCACTATGCGGGTTTTCAGTAGTCTGAGTAAAAGAGAAGCAGCTTTCAGGATTTCTGTACATTGGAAGTAGTGAGAGGCAGTTTACAGGAGTTCTGCATCCTGAGTGCAGGAAATGCTTTATCGGAGTTCTGTAGCATGGGAGTAGTTACGCACTATGCGGGTTTTCAGTAGTCTGAGTAAAAGAGAAGCAGCTTACAGGATTTCTGTACATTGGAAGTAGTGAGAGGCAGTTTACAGGAGTTCTGCATCCTGAGTGTAGGAAACACTTTACGGGAGTTCTGTAGCATGGGAGTAGTCTTACGCACTATGCGGGTTTTCAGTAGTCTGAGTAAAAGAGAAGCAGCTTACAGGATTTCTGTACATTGGAAGTAGTGAGAGGCAGTTTACAGGAGTTCTGCATCCTGAGTGTAGCAGACAGTTTAAGGGAGTTCTGTAGCATGGGAGCAGTCTTACGCACTATGCGGGTTTTCAATAGTCTGAGTAAAAGAGAAGCAGCTTACAGGATTTCTGTACATTGGAAGTACTGAGAGGCATTTTACAGGAGTTCTGCATCCTGAGTGTAGGAAACACTTTACGGGAGTTCTGTAGCATGGGAGTAGTCTTAAGCACTATGCGGGTTTTCAGTAGTCTGAGTAAAAGAGAAGCAGCTTTCAGGATTTCTGTACATTGGAAGTAGTGAGAGGCAGTTTACAGGAGTTCTGCATCCTGAGCGCAGGAAATGCTTTACCGGAGTTCTGTAGCATGGGAGTAGTTACGCACTATGCGGGTTTTCAGTAGTCTGAGTAAAAGAGAAGCAGCTTACAGGATTTCTGTACATTGGAAGTAGTGAGAGGCAGTTTACAGGAGTTCTGCATCCTGAGTGTAGGCAACACTTTACGGGAGTTCTGTAGCATGGGAGTAGTCTTACGCACTATGCGGGTTTTCAGTAGTCTGAATAAAAGAGAAGCAGCTTACAGGATTTCTGTACATTGGAAGTAGTGAGAGGCAGTTTACAGGAGTTCTGCATCCTGAGTGTAGGCAACACTTTACGGGAGTTCTGTAGCATGGGAGTAGTCTTACGCACTATGCGGGTTTTCAGTAGTCTGAATAAAAGAGAAGCAGCTTACAGGATTTCTGTACATTGGAAGTAGTGAGAGGCAGTTTACAGGAGTTCTGAATCCTGAGTGTAGGAAACACTTTACGGGAGTTCTGTAGCATGGGAGCACTCTTACGCACTATGCGGGTTTTCAGTAGTCTGAGTAAAAGAGAAGCAGCTTACAGGATTTCTGTACATTGGAAGTAGTGAGAGGCAGTTTACAGGAGTTCTGCATCCTGAGTGTAGCAGACAGTTTAAGGGAGTTCTGTAGTATGGGAGCAGTCTTACGCACTATGCGGGTTTTCAGTAGTCTGAATAAAAGAGAAGCAGCTTACAGGATTTCTGTACATTGGAAGTAGTGAGAGGCAGTTTACAGGAGTTCTGCATCCTGAGTGTAGGAAACACTTTACGGGAGTTCTGTAGCATGGGAGTAGTCTTAAGCACTATGTGTGTTTTCAGTAGTCTGAGTAAAAGAGAAACAGCTTACAGGATTTCTGTACATTGGAAGTAGTGAGAGGCAGTTTACAGGAATTCTGCATCCTGAGTGTAGGAAACACTTTACGGGAGTTCTGTAGCATGGGAGTAGTCTTACACCCTATGTGTGTTTTCAGTAGTCTGAGTAAAAGAGAAGCAGCTTTCAGGATTTCTGTACATTGGAAGTAGTGAGAGGCAGTTTACAGGAATTCTGCATCCTGAGTGTAGGAAACACTTTACGGGAGTTCTGTAGCATGGGAGTAGTCTTACGCACTATGCGGGTTTTCAGTAGTCTGAGTAAAAGAGAAGCAGCTTACAGGATTTCTGTACATTGGAAGTAGTGAGAGGCAGTTTACAGGAGTTCTGCATCCTGAGTGTAGCAGACAGTTTAAGGGAGTTCTGTAGCATGGGAGCAGTCTTACGCACTATGCGGGTTTTCAATAGTCTGAGTAAAAGAGAAGCAGCTTACAGGATTTCTGTACATTGGAAGTACTGAGAGACATTTTACAGGAGTTCTGCACCCTGAGTGTAGGAAACACTTTACGGGAGTTCTGTAGCATGGGAGTAGTCTTAAGCACTATGCGGGTTTTCAGTAGTCTGAGTAAAAGAGAAGCAGCTTTCAGGATTTCTGTACATTGGAAGTAGTGAGAGGCAGTTTACAGGAGTTCTGCATCCTGAGTGCAGGAAATGCTTTACCGGAGTTCTGTAGCATGGGAGTAGTTACGCACTATGCGGGTTTTCAGTAGTCTGAGTAAAAGAGAAGCAGCTTACAGGATTTCTGTACATTGGAAGTAGTGAGAGGCAGTTTACAGGAGTTCTGCATCCTGAGTGTAGGAAACACTTTACGGGAGTTCTGTAGCATGGGAGTAGTCTTACGCACTATGCGGGTTTTCAGTAGTCTGAATAAAAGAGAAGCAGCTTACAGGATTTCTGTACATTGGTAGTAGTGAGAGGCAGTTTACAGGAGTTCTGCATCCTGAGTGTAGGAAACACTTTACGGGAGTTCTGTAGCATGGGAGCACTCTTACGCACTATGCGGGTTTTCAGTAGTCTGAGTAAAAGAGAAGCAGCTTACAGGATTTCTGTACATTGGAAGTAGTGAGAGGAAGTTTACAGGAGTTCTGCATCCTGAGTGTAGGAAACACTTTACGGGAGTTCTGTAGCATGGGAGTAGTCTTAAGCACTATGCGGGTTTTCAGTAGTCTGAGTAAAAGAGAAGCAGCTTACAGGATTTCTGTACATTGGAAGTAGTGAGAGGCAGTTTACAGGAGTTCTGCATCCTGAGTGTAGGAAACACTTTACGGGAGTTCTGTAGCATGGGAGTAGTCTTACGCACTATTCGGGTTTTCAGTAGTCTGAATAAAAGAGAAGCAGCTTACAGGATTTCTGTACATTGGAAGTAGTGAGAGGCAGTTTACAGGAGTTCTGCATCCTGAGTGTAGGAAACACTTTACGGGAGTTCTGTAGCATGGGAGTAGTCTTACGCACTATGCGGGTTTTCAGTAGTCTGAGTAAAAGAGAAGCAGCTTACAGGATTTCTGTACATTGGAAGTAGTGAGAGGCAGTTTACAGGAGTTCTGCATCCTGAGTGTAGCAGACAGTTTAAGGGAGTTCTGTAGCATGGGAGCAGTCTTACGCACTATGCGGGTTTTCAATAGTCTGAGTAAAAGAGAAGCAGCTTACAGGATTTCTGTACATTGGAAGTAGTGAGAGGCAGTTTACAGGAGTTCTGCATCCTGAGTGTAGGAAACACTTTATGGGAGTTCTGTAGCATGGGAGTAGTCTTAAGCACTATGCGGGTTTTCAGTAGTCTGAGTAAAAGAGAAGCAGCTTTCAGGATTTCTGTACATTGGAAGTAGTGAGAGGCAGTTTACAGGAGTTCTGCATCCTGAGTGCAGGAAATGCTTTACCGGAGTTCTGTAGCATGGGAGTAGTTACGCACTATGCGGGTTTTCAGTAGTCTGAGTAAAAGAGAAGCAGCTTACAGGATTTCTGTACATTGGAAGTAGTGAGAGGCAGTTTAAAGGAGTTCTGCATCCTGAGTGTAAGCAACACTTTACGGGAGTTCTGTAGCATGGGAGTAGTCTTACGCACTATGCGGGTTTTCAGTAGTCTGAATAAAAGAGAAGCAGCTTACAGGATTTCTGTACATTGGAAGTAGTGAGAAGCAGTTTACAGGAGTTCTGCATCCTGAGTGTAGGAAACACTTTACGGGAGTTCTGTAGCATGGGAGTAGTCTTAAGCACTATGTGTGTTTTCAGTAGTCTGAGTAAAAGAGAAACAGCTTACAGGATTTCTGTACATTGGAAGTAGTGAGAGGCAGTTTACAGGAATTCTGCATCCTGAGTGTAGGAAACACTTTACGGGAGTTCTGTAGCATGGGAGTAGTCTTACACACTATGTGTGTTTTCAGTAGTCTGAGTAAAAGAGAAGCAGCTTTCAGGATTTCTGTACATTGGAAGTAGTGAGAGGCAGTTTACAGGAATTCTGCATCCTGAGTGTAGGAAACACTTTACGGGAGTTCTGTAGCATGGGAGTAGTCTTACGCACTATGCGGGTTTTCAGTAGTCTGAGTAAAAGAGAAGCAGCTTACAGGATTTCTGTACATTGGAAGTAGTGAGAGGCAGTTTACAGGAGTTCTGCATCCTGAGTGTAGCAGACAGTTTAAGGGAGTTCTGTAGCATGGGAGCAGTCTTACGCACTATGCGGGTTTTCAATAGTCTGAGTAAAAGAGAAACAGCTTACAGGATTTCTGTACATTGGAAGTACTGAGAGACATTTTACAGGAGTTCTGCACCCTGAGTGTAGGAAACACTTTACGGGAGTTCTGTAGCATGGGAGTAGTCTTAAGCACTATGCGGGTTTTCAGTAGTCTGAGTAAAAGAGAAGCAGCTTTCAGGATTTCTGTACATTGGAAGTAGTGAGAGGCAGTTTACAGGAGTTCTGCATCCTGAGTGCAGGAAATGCTTTATCGGAGTTCTGTAGCATGGGAGTAGTTACGCACTATGCGGGTTTTCAGTAGTCTGAGTAAAAGAGAAGCAGCTTACAGGATTTCTGTACATTGGAAGTAGTGAGAGGCAGTTTACAGGAGTTCTGCATCCTGAGTGTAGGAAACACTTTACGGGAGTTCTGTAGCATGGGAGTAGTCTTACGCACTATGCGGGTTTTCAGTAGTCTGAATAAAAGAGAAGCAGCTTACAGGATTTCTGTACATTGGAAGTAGTGAGAGGCAGTTTACAGGAGTTCTGAATCCTGAGTGTAGGAAACACTTTACGGGAGTTCTGTAGCATGGGAGCACTCTTACGCACTATGCGGGTTTTCAGTAGTCTGAGTAAAAGAGAAGCAGCTTACAGGATTTCTGTACATTGGAAGTAGTGAGAGGCAGTTTACAGGAGTTCTGCATCCTGAGTGTAGCAGACAGTTTAAGGGAGTTCTGTAGTATGGGAGCAGTCTTACGCACTATGCGGGTTTTCAGTAGTCTGAATAAAAGAGAAGCAGCTTACAGGATTTCTGTACATTGGAAGTAGTGAGAGGCAGTTTACAGGAGTTCTGCATCCTGAGTGTAGGAAACACTTTACGGGAGTTCTGTAGCATGGGAGTAGTCTTAAGCACTATGTGTGTTTTCAGTAGTCTGAGTAAAAGAGAAACAGCTTACAGGATTTCTGTACATTGGAAGTAGTGAGAGGCAGTTTACAGGAATTCTGCATCCTGAGTGTAGGAAACACTTTACGGGAGTTCTGTAGCATGGGAGTAGTCTTACACCCTATGTGTGTTTTCAGTAGTCTGAGTAAAAGAGAAGCAGCTTTCAGGATTTCTGTACATTGGAAGTAGTGAGAGGCAGTTTACAGGAATTCTGCATCCTGAGTGTAGGAAACACTTTACGGGAGTTCTGTAGCATGGGAGTAGTCTTACGCACTATGCGGGTTTTCAGTAGTCTGAGTAAAAGAGAAGCAGCTTACAGGATTTCTGTACATTGGAAGTAGTGAGAGGCAGTTTACAGGAGTTCTGCATCCTGAGTGTAGCAGACAGTTTAAGGGAGTTCTGTAGCATGGGAGCAGTCTTACGCACTATGCGGGTTTTCAATAGTCTGAGTAAAAGAGAAGCAGCTTACAGGATTTCTGTACATTGGAAGTACTGAGAGACATTTTACAGGAGTTCTGCACCCTGAGTGTAGGAAACACTTTACGGGAGTTCTGTAGCATGGGAGTAGTCTTAAGCACTATGCGGGTTTTCAGTAGTCTGAGTAAAAGAGAAGCAGCTTTCAGGATTTCTGTACATTGGAAGTAGTGAGAGGCAGTTTACAGGAGTTCTGCATCCTGAGTGCAGGAAATGCTTTATCGGAGTTCTGTAGCATGGGAGTAGTTACGCACTATGCGGGTTTTCAGTAGTCTGAGTAAAAGAGAAGCAGCTTACAGGATTTCTGTACATTGAAAGTAGTGAGAGGCAGTTTGCAGGAGTTCTGCATCCTGAGTGTAGGAAACACTTTACGGGAGTTCTGTAGCATGGGAGTAGTCTTACGCACTATGCGGGTTTTCAGTAGTCTGAGTAAAAGAGAAGCAGCTTACAGGATTTCTGTACATTGGAAGTAGTGAGAGGCAGTTTACAGGCGTTCTGCATCCTGAGTGTAGCAGACAGTTTAAGGGAGTTCTGTAGCATGGGAGCAGTCTTACGCACTATGCGGGTTTTCAATAGTCTGAGTAAAAGAGAAGCAGCTTACAGGATTTCTGTACATTGGAAGTACTGAGAGGCATTTTACAGGAGTTCTGCATCCTGATTGTAGGAAACACTTTACGGGAGTTCTGTAGCATGGGAGTAGTCTTAAGCACTATGCGGGTTTTCAGTAGTCTGAGTAAAAGAGAAGCAGCTTTCAGGATTTCTGTACATTGGAAGTAGTGAGAGGCAGTTTACAGGAGTTCTGCATCCTGAGTGCAGGAAATGCTTTACCGGAGTTCTGTAGCATGGGAGTAGTTACGCACTATGCGGGTTTTCAGTAGTCTGAGTAAAAGAGAAGCAGCTTACAGGATTTCTGTACATTGGAAGTAGTGAGAGGCAGTTTACAGGAGTTCTGCATCCTGAGTGTAGGCAACACTTTACGGGAGTTCTGTAGCATGGGAGTAGTCTTACGCACTATGCGGGTTTTCAGTAGTCTGAATAAAAGAGAAGCAGCTTACAGGATTTCTGTACATTGGTAGTAGTGAGAGGCAGTTTACAGGAGTTCTGCATCCTGAGTGTAGGAAACACTTTACGGGAGTTCTGTAGCATGGGAGCACTCTTACGCACTATGCGGGTTTTCAGTAGTCTGAGTAAAAGAGAAGCAGCTTACAGGATTTCTGTACATTGGAAGTAGTGAGAGGCAGTTTACAGGAGTTCTGCATCCTGAGTGTAGGAAACACTTTACGGGAGTTCTGTAGCATGGGAGTAGTCTTAAGCACTATGCGGGTTTTCAGTAGTCTGAGTAAAAGAGAAGCAGCTTACAGGATTTCTGTACATTGGAAGTAGTGAGAGGCAGTTTACAGGAGTTCTGCATCCTGAGTGTAGGAAACACTTTACGGGAGTTCTGTAGCATGGGAGTAGTCTTACGCACTATTCGGGTTTTCAGTAGTCTGAATAAAAGAGAAGCAGCTTACAGGATTTCTGTACATTGGAAGTAGTGAGAGGCAGTTTACAGGAGTTCTGCATCCTGAGTGTAGGAAACACTTTACGGGAGTTCTGTAGCATGGGAGTAGTCTTACGCACTATGCGGGTTTTCAGTAGTCTGAGTAAAAGAGAAGCAGCTTACAGGATTTCTGTACATTGGAAGTACTGAGAGGCATTTTACAGGAGTTCTGCACCCTGAGTGTAGGAAACACTTTACGGGAGTTCTGTAGCATGGGAGTAGTCTTAAGCACTATGCGGGTTTTCAGTAGTCTGAGTAAAAGAGAAGCAGCTTTCAGGATTTCTGTACATTGGAAGTAGTGAGAGGCAGTTTACAGGAGTTCTGCATCCTGAGTGCAGGAAATGCTTTACCGGAGTTCTGTAGCATGGGAGTAGTTACGCACTATGCGGGTTTTCAGTAGTCTGAGTAAAAGAGAAGCAGCTTACAGGATTTCTGTACATTGGAAGTAGTGAGAGGCAGTTTACAGGAGTTCTGCATCCTGAGTGTAGGCAACACTTTACGGGAGTTCTGTAGCATGGGAGTAGTCTTACGCACTATGCGGGTTTTCAGTAGTCTGAATAAAAGAGAAGCAGCTTACAGGATTTCTGTACATTGGTAGTAGTGAGAGGCAGTTTACAGGAGTTCTGCATCCTGAGTGTAGGAAACACTTTACGGGAGTTCTGTAGCATGGGAGCACTCTTACGCACTATGCGGGTTTTCAGTAGTCTGAGTAAAAGAGAAGCAGCTTACAGGATTTCTGTACATTGGAAGTAGTGAGAGGCAGTTTACAGGAGTTCTGCATCCTGAGTGTAGGAAACACTTTACGGGAGTTCTGTAGCATGGGAGTAGTCTTAAGCACTATGCGGGTTTTCAGTAGTCTGAGTAAAAGAGAAGCAGCTTTCAGGATTTCTGTACATTGGAAGTAGTGAGAGGCAGTTTACAGGAGTTCTGCATCCTGAGTGTAGCAGACAGTTTAAGGGAGTTCTGTAGCATGGGAGCAGTCTTACGCACTATGCGGGTTTTCAATAGTCTGAGTAAAAGAGAAGCAGCTTACAGGATTTCTGTACATTGGAAGTAGTGAGAGGCAGTTTACAGGAGTTCTGCATCCTGAGTGTAGGAAACACTTTACGGGAGTTCTGTAGCATGGGAGTAGTCTTAAGCACTATGCGGGTTTTCAGTAGTCTGAGTAAAAGAGAAGCAGCTTTCAGGATTTCTGTACATTGGAAGTAGTGAGAGGCAGTTTACAGGAGTTCTGCATCCTGAGTGCAGGAAATGCTTTACCGGAGTTCTGTAGCATGGGAGTAGTTACGCACTATGCGGGTTTTCAGTAGTCTGAGTAAAAGAGAAGCAGCTTACAGGATTTCTGTACATTGGAAGTAGTGAGAGGCAGTTTACAGGAGTTCTGCATCCTGAGTGTAGGAAACACTTTACGGGAGTTCTGTAGCATGGGAGTAGTCTTACGCACTATGCGGGTTTTCAGTAGTCTGAGTAAAAGAGAAGCAGCTTACAGGATTTCTGTACATTGGAAGTAGTGAGAGGCAGTTTACAGGAGTTCTGCATCCTGAGTGTAGCAGACAGTTTAAGGGAGTTCTGTAGCATGGGAGCAGTCTTACGCACTATGCGGGTTTTCAATAGTCTGAGTAAAAGAGAAGCAGCTTACAGGATTTCTGTACATTGGAAGTAGTGAGAGGCAGTTTACAGGAGTTCTGCATCCTGAGTGCAGGAAATGCTTTATCGGAGTTCTGTAGCATGGGAGTAGTTACGCACTATGCGGGTTTTCAGTAGTCTGAGTAAAAGAGAAGCAGCTTACAGGATTTCTGTACATTGGAAGTAGTGAGAGGCAGTTTACAGGAGTTCTGCATCCTGAGTGTAGGAAACACTTTACGGGAGTTCTGTAGCATGGGAGTAGTCTTAAGCACTATGTGTGTTTTCAGTAGTCTGAGTAAAAGAGAAACAGCTTACAGGATTTCTGTACATTGGAAGTAGTGAGAGGCAGTTTACAGGAATTCTGCATCCTGAGTGTAGGAAACACTTTACGGGAGTTCTGTAGCATGGGAGTAGTCTTACACACTATGTGTGTTTTCAGTAGTCTGAGTAAAAGAGAAGCAGCTTTCAGGATTTCTGTACATTGGAAGTAGTGAGAGGCAGTTTACAGGAATTCTGCATCCTGAGTGTAGGAAACACTTTACGGGAGTTCTGTAGCATGGGAGTAGTCTTACGCACTATGCGGGTTTTCAGTAGTCTGAGTAAAAGAGAAGCAGCTTACAGGATTTCTGTACATTGGAAGTAGTGAGAGGCAGTTTACAGGAGTTCTGCATCCTGAGTGTAGCAGACAGTTTAAGGGAGTTCTGTAGCATGGGAGCAGTCTTACGCACTATGCGGGTTTTCAATAGTCTGAGTAAAAGAGAAACAGCTTACAGGATTTCTGTACATTGGAAGTACTGAGAGACATTTTACAGGAGTTCTGCACCCTGAGTGTAGGAAACACTTTACGGGAGTTCTGTAGCATGGGAGTAGTCTTAAGCACTATGCGGGTTTTCAGTAGTCTGAGTAAAAGAGAAGCAGCTTTCAGGATTTCTGTACATTGGAAGTAGTGAGAGGCAGTTTACAGGAGTTCTGCATCCTGAGTGCAGGAAATGCTTTATCGGAGTTCTGTAGCATGGGAGTAGTTACGCACTATGCGGGTTTTCAGTAGTCTGAGTAAAAGAGAAGCAGCTTACAGGATTTCTGTACATTGGAAGTAGTGAGAGGCAGTTTACAGGAGTTCTGCATCCTGAGTGTAGGAAACACTTTACGGGAGTTCTGTAGCATGGGAGTAGTCTTACGCACTATGCGGGTTTTCAGTAGTCTGAGTAAAAGAGAAGCAGCTTACAGGATTTCTGTACATTGGAAGTAGTGAGAGGCAGTTTACAGGAGTTCTGCATCCTGAGTGTAGCAGACAGTTTAAGGGAGTTCTGTAGCATGGGAGCAGTCTTACGCACTATGCGGGTTTTCAATAGTCTGAGTAAAAGAGAAGCAGCTTACAGGATTTCTGTACATTGGAAGTACTGAGAGGCATTTTACAGGAGTTCTGCATCCTGAGTGTAGGAAACACTTTACGGGAGTTCTGTAGCATGGGAGTAGTCTTAAGCACTATGCGGGTTTTCAGTAGTCTGAGTAAAAGAGAAGCAGCTTTCAGGATTTCTGTACATTGGAAGTAGTGAGAGGCAGTTTACAGGAGTTCTGCATCCTGAGCGCAGGAAATGCTTTACCGGAGTTCTGTAGCATGGGAGTAGTTACGCACTATGCGGGTTTTCAGTAGTCTGAGTAAAAGAGAAGCAGCTTACAGGATTTCTGTACATTGGAAGTAGTGAGAGGCAGTTTACAGGAGTTCTGCATCCTGAGTGTAGGCAACACTTTACGGGAGTTCTGTAGCATGGGAGTAGTCTTACGCACTATGCGGGTTTTCAGTAGTCTGAATAAAAGAGAAGCAGCTTACAGGATTTCTGTACATTGGAAGTAGTGAGAGGCAGTTTACAGGAGTTCTGCATCCTGAGTGTAGGCAACACTTTACGGGAGTTCTGTAGCATGGGAGTAGTCTTACGCACTATGCGGGTTTTCAGTAGTCTGAATAAAAGAGAAGCAGCTTACAGGATTTCTGTACATTGGAAGTAGTGAGAGGCAGTTTACAGGAGTTCTGAATCCTGAGTGTAGGAAACACTTTACGGGAGTTCTGTAGCATGGGAGCACTCTTACGCACTATGCGGGTTTTCAGTAGTCTGAGTAAAAGAGAAGCAGCTTACAGGATTTCTGTACATTGGAAGTAGTGAGAGGCAGTTTACAGGAGTTCTGCATCCTGAGTGTAGCAGACAGTTTAAGGGAGTTCTGTAGTATGGGAGCAGTCTTACGCACTATGCGGGTTTTCAGTAGTCTGAATAAAAGAGAAGCAGCTTACAGGATTTCTGTACATTGGAAGTAGTGAGAGGCAGTTTACAGGAGTTCTGCATCCTGAGTGTAGGAAACACTTTACGGGAGTTCTGTAGCATGGGAGTAGTCTTAAGCACTATGTGTGTTTTCAGTAGTCTGAGTAAAAGAGAAACAGCTTACAGGATTTCTGTACATTGGAAGTAGTGAGAGGCAGTTTACAGGAATTCTGCATCCTGAGTGTAGGAAACACTTTACGGGAGTTCTGTAGCATGGGAGTAGTCTTACACCCTATGTGTGTTTTCAGTAGTCTGAGTAAAAGAGAAGCAGCTTTCAGGATTTCTGTACATTGGAAGTAGTGAGAGGCAGTTTACAGGAATTCTGCATCCTGAGTGTAGGAAACACTTTACGGGAGTTCTGTAGCATGGGAGTAGTCTTACGCACTATGCGGGTTTTCAGTAGTCTGAGTAAAAGAGAAGCAGCTTACAGGATTTCTGTACATTGGAAGTAGTGAGAGGCAGTTTACAGGAGTTCTGCATCCTGAGTGTAGCAGACAGTTTAAGGGAGTTCTGTAGCATGGGAGCAGTCTTACGCACTATGCGGGTTTTCAATAGTCTGAGTAAAAGAGAAGCAGCTTACAGGATTTCTGTACATTGGAAGTACTGAGAGACATTTTACAGGAGTTCTGCACCCTGAGTGTAGGAAACACTTTACGGGAGTTCTGTAGCATGGGAGTAGTCTTAAGCACTATGCGGGTTTTCAGTAGTCTGAGTAAAAGAGAAGCAGCTTTCAGGATTTCTGTACATTGGAAGTAGTGAGAGGCAGTTTACAGGAGTTCTGCATCCTGAGTGCAGGAAATGCTTTATCGGAGTTCTGTAGCATGGGAGTAGTTACGCACTATGCGGGTTTTCAGTAGTCTGAGTAAAAGAGAAGCAGCTTACAGGATTTCTGTACATTGAAAGTAGTGAGAGGCAGTTTGCAGGAGTTCTGCATCCTGAGTGTAGGAAACACTTTACGGGAGTTCTGTAGCATGGGAGTAGTCTTACGCACTATGCGGGTTTTCAGTAGTCTGAGTAAAAGAGAAGCAGCTTACAGGATTTCTGTACATTGGAAGTAGTGAGAGGCAGTTTACAGGAGTTCTGCATCCTGAGTGTAGCAGACAGTTTAAGGGAGTTCTGTAGCATGGGAGCAGTCTTACGCACTATGCGGGTTTTCAATAGTCTGAGTAAAAGAGAAGCAGCTTACAGGATTTCTGTACATTGGAAGTACTGAGAGGCATTTTACAGGAGTTCTGCATCCTGAGTGTAGGAAACACTTTACGGGAGTTCTGTAGCATGGGAGTAGTCTTAAGCACTATGCGGGTTTTCAGTAGTCTGAGTAAAAGAGAAGCAGCTTTCAGGATTTCTGTACATTGGAAGTAGTGAGAGGCAGTTTACAGGAGTTCTGCATCCTGAGTGCAGGAAATGCTTTACCGGAGTTCTGTAGCATGGGAGTAGTTACGCACTATGCGGGTTTTCAGTAGTCTGAGTAAAAGAGAAGCAGCTTACAGGATTTCTGTACATTGGAAGTAGTGAGAGGCAGTTTACAGGAGTTCTGCATCCTGAGTGTAGGCAACACTTTACGGGAGTTCTGTAGCATGGGAGTAGTCTTACGCACTATGCGGGTTTTCAGTAGTCTGAATAAAAGAGAAGCAGCTTACAGGATTTCTGTACATTGGTAGTAGTGAGAGGCAGTTTACAGGAGTTCTGCATCCTGAGTGTAGGAAACACTTTACGGGAGTTCTGTAGCATGGGAGCACTCTTACGCACTATGCGGGTTTTCAGTAGTCTGAGTAAAAGAGAAGCAGCTTACAGGATTTCTGTACATTGGAAGTAGTGAGAGGCAGTTTACAGGAGTTCTGCATCCTGAGTGTAGGAAACACTTTACGGGAGTTCTGTAGCATGGGAGTAGTCTTAAGCACTATGCGGGTTTTCAGTAGTCTGAGTAAAAGAGAAGCAGCTTACAGGATTTCTGTACATTGGAAGTAGTGAGAGGCAGTTTACAGGAGTTCTGCATCCTGAGTGTAGGAAACACTTTACGGGAGTTCTGTAGCATGGGAGTAGTCTTACGCACTATTCGGGTTTTCAGTAGTCTGAATAAAAGAGAAGCAGCTTACAGGATTTCTGTACATTGGAAGTAGTGAGAGGCAGTTTACAGGAGTTCTGCATCCTGAGTGTAGGAAACACTTTACGGGAGTTCTGTAGCATGGGAGTAGTCTTACGCACTATGCGGGTTTTCAGTAGTCTGAGTAAAAGAGAAGCAGCTTACAGGATTTCTGTACATTGGAAGTAGTGAGAGGCAGTTTACAGGAGTTCTGCATCCTGAGTGTAGCAGACAGTTTAAGGGAGTTCTGTAGCATGGGAGCAGTCTTACGCACTATGCGGGTTTTCAATAGTCTGAGTAAAAGAGAAGCAGCTTACAGGATTTCTGTACATTGGAAGTACTGAGAGGCATTTTACAGGAGTTCTGCATCCTGAGTGTAGGAAACACTTTACGGGAGTTCTGTAGCATGGGAGTAGTCTTAAGCACTATGCGGGTTTTCAGTAGTCTGAATAAAAGAGAAGCAGCTTACAGGATTTCTGTGCATTGGAAGTAGTGAGAGGCAGTTTACAGGAGTTCTGCATCCTGAGTGTAGGAAACACTTTACGGGAGTTCTGTAGCATGGGAGTAGTCTTACGCACTATGCGGGTTTTCAATAGTCTGAGTAAAAGAGAAGCAGCTTACAGGATTTCTGTACATTGGAAGTAGTGAGAGGCAGTTTACAGGAGTTCTGCATCCTGAGTGTAGGAAACACTTTACGGGAGTTCTGTAGCATGGGAGTAGTCTTAAGCACTATGCGGGTTTTCAGTAGTCTGAGTAAAAGAGAAGCAGCTTTCAGGATTTCTGTACATTGGAAGTAGTGAGAGGCAGTTTACAGGAGTTCTGCATCCTGAGTGCAGGAAATGCTTTACCGGAGTTCTGTAGCATGGGAGTAGTTACGCACTATGCGGGTTTTCAGTAGTCTGAGTAAAAGAGAAGCAGCTTACAGGATTTCTGTACATTGGAAGTAGTGAGAGGCAGTTTAAAGGAGTTCTGCATCCTGAGTGTAAGCAACACTTTACGGGAGTTCTGTAGCATGGGAGTAGTCTTACGCACTATGCGGGTTTTCAGTAGTCTGAATAAAAGAGAAGCAGCTTACAGGATTTCTGTACATTGGAAGTAGTGAGAAGCAGTTTACAGGAGTTCTGAATCCTGAGTGTAGGAAACACTTTACGGGAGTTCTGTAGCATGGGAGTAGTCTTACGCACTATGCGGGTTTTCAGTAGTCTGAGTAAAAGAGAAGCAGCTTACAGGATTTCTGTACATTGGAAGTAGTGAGAGGCAGTTTACAGGAGTTCTGCATCCTGAGTGTAGGAAACACTTTACGGGAGTTCTGTAGCATGGGAGTAGTCTTAAGCACTATGCGGGTTTTCAGTAGTCTGAATAAAAGAGAAGCAGCTTACAGGATTTCTGTGCATTGGAAGTAGTGAGAGGCAGTTTACAGGAGTTCTGCATCCTGAGTGTAGGAAACACTTTACGGGAGTTCTGTAGCATGGGAGTAGTCTTACGCACTATGCGGGTTTTCAATAGTCTGAGTAAAAGAGAAGCAGCTTACAGGATTTCTGTACATTGGAAGTAGTGAGAGGCAGTTTACAGGAGTTCTGCATCCTGAGTGTAGGAAACACTTTACGGGAGTTCTGTAGCATGGGAGTAGTCTTAAGCACTATGCGGGTTTTCAGTAGTCTGAGTAAAAGAGAAGCAGCTTTCAGGATTTCTGTACATTGGAAGTAGTGAGAGGCAGTTTACAGGAGTTCTGCATCCTGAGTGCAGGAAATGCTTTACCGGAGTTCTGTAGCATGGGAGTAGTTACGCACTATGCGGGTTTTCAGTAGTCTGAGTAAAAGAGAAGCAGCTTACAGGATTTCTGTACATTGGAAGTAGTGAGAGGCAGTTTAAAGGAGTTCTGCATCCTGAGTGTAAGCAACACTTTACGGGAGTTCTGTAGCATGGGAGTAGTCTTACGCACTATGCGGGTTTTCAGTAGTCTGAATAAAAGAGAAGCAGCTTACAGGATTTCTGTACATTGGAAGTAGTGAGAAGCAGTTTACAGGAGTTCTGAATCCTGAGTGTAGGAAACACTTTACGGGAGTTCTGTAGCATGGGAGTAGTCTTACGCACTATGCGGGTTTTCAGTAGTCTGAGTAAAAGAGAAGCAGCTTACAGGATTTCTGTACATTGGAAGTAGTGAGAGGAAGTTTACAGGAGTTCTGCATTCTGAGTGTAGGAAACACTTTACGGGAGTTCTGTAGCATGGGAGTAGTCTTACGCACTATGCGGGTTTTCAGTAGTCTGAGTAAAAGAGAAGCAGCTTACAGGATTTCTGTACATTGGAAGTAGTGAGAGGCAGTTTACAGGAGTTCTGCATCCTGAGTGTAGGAAACACTTTACGGGAGTTCTGTAGCATGGGAGTAGTCTTACGCACTATGCGGGTTTTCAGTAGTCTGAGTAAAAGAGAAGCAGCTTACAGGATTTCTGTACATTGGAAGTAGTGAGAGGCAGTTTACAGGAGTTCTGCATCCTGAGTGTAGCAGACAGTTTAAGGGAGTTCTGTAGCATGGGAGCAGTCTTACGCACTATGCGGGTTTTCAATAGTCTGAGTAAAAGAGAAACAGCTTACAGGATTTCTGTACATTGGAAGTAGTGAGAGGCAGTTTACAGGAGTTCTGCACCCTGAGTGTAGGAAACACTTTACGGGAGTTCTGTAGCATGGGAGTAGTCTTACGCACTATTCGGGTTTTCAGTAGTCTGAGTAAAAGAGAAGCAGCTTTCAGGATTTCTGTACATTGGAAGTAGTGAGAGGCAGTTTACAGGAGTTCTGCATCCTGAGTGCAGGAAATGCTTTATCGGAGTTCTGTAGCATGGGAGTAGTTACGCACTATGCGGGTTTTCAGTAGTCTGAGTAAAAGAGAAGCAGCTTACAAGATTTCTGTACATTGGAAGTAGTGAGAGGCAGTTTGCAGGAGTTCTGCATCCTGAGTGTAGGAAACACTTTACGGGAGTTCTGTAGCATGGGAGTAGTCTTACGCACTAAGCGGGTTTTCAGTAGTCTGAGTAAAAGAGAAGCAGCTTACAGGATTTCTGTACATTGGAATTAGTGAGAGGCAGTGTAAAGGAGTTCTGCATCCTGAGTGTAGGCAACACTTTACGGGAGTTCTTTAGCATGGGAGTAGTCTTACGCACTATGCGGGTTTTCAGTAGTCTGAATAAAAGAGAAGCAGCTTACAGGATTTCTGTACATTGGAAGTACTGAGAGGCAGTTTACAGGAGTTCTGAATCCTGAGTGTAGGAAACACTTTACGGGAGTTCTGTAGCATGGGAGCACTCTTACGCACTATGCGGGTTTTCAGTAGTCTGAGTAAAAGAGAAGCAGCTTACAGGATTTCTGTACATTGGAAGTAGTGAGAGGCAGTTTACAGGAGTTCTGCATCCTGAGTGCAGGAAATGCTTTATCGGAGTTCTGTAGCATGGGAGTAGTTACGCACTATGCGGGTTTTCAGTAGTCTGAGTAAAAGAGAAGCAGCTTACAGGATTTCTGTACATTGGAAGTAGTGAGAGGCAGTTTACAGGAGTTCTGCATCCTGAGTGTAGGAAACACTTTACGGGAGTTCTGTAGCATGGGAGTAGTCTTAAGCACTATGTGTGTTTTCAGTAGTCTGAGTAAAAGAGAAACAGCTTACAGGATTTCTGTACATTGGAAGTAGTGAGAGGCAGTTTACAGGAATTCTGCATCCTGAGTGTAGGAAACACTTTACGGGAGTTCTGTAGCATGGGAGTAGTCTTACACACTATGTGTGTTTTCAGTAGTCTGAGTAAAAGAGAAGCAGCTTTCAGGATTTCTGTACATTGGAAGTAGTGAGAGGCAGTTTACAGGAATTCTGCATCCTGAGTGTAGGAAACACTTTACGGGAGTTCTGTAGCATGGGAGTAGTCTTACGCACTATGCGGGTTTTCAGTAGTCTGAGTAAAAGAGAAGCAGCTTACAGGATTTCTGTACATTGGAAGTAGTGAGAGGCAGTTTACAGGAGTTCTGCATCCTGAGTGTAGCAGACAGTTTAAGGGAGTTCTGTAGCATGGGAGCAGTCTTACGCACTATGCGGGTTTTCAATAGTCTGAGTAAAAGAGAAACAGCTTACAGGATTTCTGTATTGGAAGTACTGAGAGGCATTTTACAGGAGTTCTGCACCCTGAGTGTAGGAAACACTTTACGGGAGTTCTGTAGCATGGGAGTAGTCTTAAGCACTATGCGGGTTTTCAGTAGTCTGAGTAAAAGAGAAGCAGCTTTCAGGATTTCTGTACATTGGAAGTAGTGAGAGGCAGTTTACAGGAGTTCTGCATCCTGAGTGCAGGAAATGCTTTATCGGAGTTCTGTAGCATGGGAGTAGTTACGCACTATGCGGGTTTTCAGTAGTCTGAGTAAAAGAGAAGCAGCTTACAGGATTTCTGTACATTGGAAGTAGTGAGAGGCAGTTTACAGGAGTTCTGCATCCTGAGTGTAGGCAACACTTTACGGGAGTTCTGTAGCATGGGAGTAGTCTTACGCACTATGCGGGTTTTCAGTAGTCTGAATAAAAGAGAAGCAGCTTACAGGATTTCTGTACATTGGAAGTAGTGAGAGGCAGTTTACAGGAGTTCTGCATCCTGAGTGTAGGAAACACTTTACGGGAGTTCTGTAGCATGGGAGTAGTCTTACACACTATGCGGGTTTTCAGTAGTCTGAGTAAAAGAGAAGCAGCTTACAGGATTTCTGTACATTGGAAGTAGTGAGAGGAAGTTTACAGGAGTTCTGCATCCTGAGTGTAGGAAACACTTTACGGGAGTTCTGTAGCATGGGAGTAGTCTTACGCACTATTTGGGTTTTCAGTAGTCTGAGTAAAAGAGAAGCAGCTTACAGGATTTCTGTACATTGGAAGTAGTGAGAGGCAGTTTACAGGAGTTCTGCATCCTGAGTGTAGGAAACACTTTACGGGAGTTCTGTAGCATGGGAGTAGTCTTAAGCACTATGCGGGTTTTCAGTAGTCTGAGTAAAAGAGAAGCAGCTTACAGGATTTCTGTACATTGGAAGTAGTGAGAGGCAGTTTACAGGAGTTCTGCATCCTGAGTGTAGGAAACACTTTACGGGAGTTCTGTAGCATGGGAGTAGTCTTACGCACTATTCGGGTTTTCAGTAGTCTGAATAAAAGAGAAGCAGCTTACAGGATTTCTGTACATTGGAAGTAGTGAGAGGCAGTTTACAGGAGTTCTGCATCCTGAGTGTAGGAAACACTTTACGGGAGTTCTGTAGCATGGGAGTAGTCTTACGCACTATGCGGGTTTTCAGTAGTCTGAGTAAAAGAGAAGCAGCTTACAGGATTTCTGTACATTGGAAGTAGTGAGAGGCAGTTTACAGGAGTTCTGCATCCTGAGTGTAGCAGACAGTTTAAGGGAGTTCTGTAGCATGGGAGCAGTCTTACGCACTATGCGGGTTTTCAATAGTCTGAGTAAAAGAGAAGCAGCTTACAGGATTTCTGTACATTGGAAGTAGTGAGAGGCAGTTTACAGGAGTTCTGCATCCTGAGTGTAGGAAACACTTTACGGGAGTTCTGTAGCATGGGAGTAGTCTTAAGCACTATGCGGGTTTTCAGTAGTCTGAGTAAAAGAGAAGCAGCTTTCAGGATTTCTGTACATTGGAAGTAGTGAGAGGCAGTTTACAGGAGTTCTGCATCCTGAGTGCAGGAAATGCTTTACCGGAGTTCTGTAGCATGGGAGTAGTTACGCACTATGCGGGTTTTCAGTAGTCTGAGTAAAAGAGAAGCAGCTTACAGGATTTCTGTACATTGGAAGTAGTGAGAGGCAGTTTAAAGGAGTTCTGCATCCTGAGTGTAAGCAACACTTTACGGGAGTTCTGTAGCATGGGAGTAGTCTTACGCACTATGCGGGTTTTCAGTAGTCTGAATAAAAGAGAAGCAGCTTACAGGATTTCTGTACATTGGAAGTAGTGAGAAGCAGTTTACAGGAGTTCTGAATCCTGAGTGTAGGAAACACTTTACGGGAGTTCTGTAGCATGGGAGCACTCTTACGCACTATGCGGATTTTCAGTAGTCTGAGTAAAAGAGAAGCAGCTTACAGGATTTCTGTACATTGGAAGTAGTGAGAGGAAGTTTACAGGAGTTCTGCATTCTGAGTGTAGGAAACACTTTACGGGAGTTCTGTAGCATGGGAGTAGTCTTACGCACTATGCGGGTTTTCAGTAGTCTGAGTAAAAGAGAAGCAGCTTACAGGATTTCTGTACATTGGAAGTAGTGAGAGGCAGTTTACAGGAGTTCTGCATCCTGAGTGTAGGAAACACTTTACGGGAGTTCTGTAGCATGGGAGTAGTCTTACGCACTATGCGGGTTTTCAGTAGTCTGAGTAAAAGAGAAGCAGCTTACAGGATTTCTGTACATTGGAAGTAGTGAGAGGCAGTTTACAGGAGTTCTGCATCCTGAGTGTAGCAGACAGTTTAAGGGAGTTCTGTAGCATGGGAGCAGTCTTACGCACTATGCGGGTTTTCAATAGTCTGAGTAAAAGAGAAACAGCTTACAGGATTTCTGTACATTGGAAGTAGTGAGAGGCAGTTTACAGGAGTTCTGCACCCTGAGTGTAGGAAACACTTTACGGGAGTTCTGTAGCATGGGAGTAGTCTTACGCACTATTCGGGTTTTCAGTAGTCTGAGTAAAAGAGAAGCAGCTTTCAGGATTTCTGTACATTGGAAGTAGTGAGAGGCAGTTTACAGGAGTTCTGCATCCTGAGTGCAGGAAATGCTTTATCGGAGTTCTGTAGCATGGGAGTAGTTACGCACTATGCGGGTTTTCAGTAGTCTGAGTAAAAGAGAAGCAGCTTACAGGATTTCTGTACATTGGAAGTAGTGAGAGGCAGTTTGCAGGAGTTCTGCATCCTGAGTGTAGGAAACACTTTACGGGAGTTCTGTAGCATGGGAGTAGTCTTACGCACTAAGCGGGTTTTCAGTAGTCTGAGTAAAAGAGAAGCAGCTTACAGGATTTCTGTACATTGGAATTAGTGAGAGGCAGTGTAAAGGAGTTCTGCATCCTGAGTGTAGGCAACACTTTACGGGAGTTCTTTAGCATGGGAGTAGTCTTACGCACTATGCGGGTTTTCAGTAGTCTGAATAAAAGAGAAGCAGCTTACAGGATTTCTGTACATTGGAAGTAGTGAGAGGCAGTTTACAGGAGTTCTGAATCCTGAGTGTAGGAAACACTTTACGGGAGTTCTGTAGCATGGGAGCACTCTTACGCACTATGCGGGTTTTCAGTAGTCTGAGTAAAAGAGAAGCAGCTTACAGGATTTCTGTACATTGGAAGTAGTGAGAGGCAGTTTACAGGAGTTCTGCATCCTGAGTGCAGGAAATGCTTTATCGGAGTTCTGTAGCATGGGAGTAGTTACGCACTATGCGGGTTTTCAGTAGTCTGAGTAAAAGAGAAGCAGCTTACAGGATTTCTGTACATTGGAAGTAGTGAGAGGCAGTTTACAGGAGTTCTGCATCCTGAGTGTAGGAAACACTTTACGGGAGTTCTGTAGCATGGGAGTAGTCTTAAGCACTATGTGTGTTTTCAGTAGTCTGAGTAAAAGAGAAACAGCTTACAGGATTTCTGTACATTGGAAGTAGTGAGAGGCAGTTTACAGGAATTCTGCATCCTGAGTGTAGGAAACACTTTACGGGAGTTCTGTAGCATGGGAGTAGTCTTACACACTATGTGTGTTTTCAGTAGTCTGAGTAAAAGAGAAGCAGCTTTCAGGATTTCTGTACATTGGAAGTAGTGAGAGGCAGTTTACAGGAATTCTGCATCCTGAGTGTAGGAAACACTTTACGGGAGTTCTGTAGCATGGGAGTAGTCTTACGCACTATGCGGGTTTTCAGTAGTCTGAGTAAAAGAGAAGCAGCTTACAGGATTTCTGTACATTGGAAGTAGTGAGAGGCAGTTTACAGGAGTTCTGCATCCTGAGTGTAGCAGACAGTTTAAGGGAGTTCTGTAGCATGGGAGCAGTCTTACGCACTATGCGGGTTTTCAATAGTCTGAGTAAAAGAGAAACAGCTTACAGGATTTCTGTACATTGGAAGTACTGAGAGGCATTTTACAGGAGTTCTGCACCCTGAGTGTAGGAAACACTTTACGGGAGTTCTGTAGCATGGGAGTAGTCTTAAGCACTATGCGGGTTTTCAGTAGTCTGAGTAAAAGAGAAGCAGCTTTCAGGATTTCTGTACATTGGAAGTAGTGAGAGGCAGTTTACAGGAGTTCTGCATCCTGAGTGCAGGAAATGCTTTATCGGAGTTCTGTAGCATGGGAGTAGTTACGCACTATGCGGGTTTTCAGTAGTCTGAGTAAAAGAGAAGCAGCTTACAGGATTTCTGTACATTGGAAGTAGTGAGAGGCAGTTTACAGGAGTTCTGCATCCTGAGTGTAGGCAACACTTTACGGGAGTTCTGTAGCATGGGAGTAGTCTTACGCACTATGCGGGTTTTCAGTAGTCTGAATAAAAGAGAAGCAGCTTACAGGATTTCTGTACATTGGAAGTAGTGAGAGGCAGTTTACAGGAGTTCTGCATCCTGAGTGTAGGAAACACTTTACGGGAGTTCTGTAGCATGGGAGTAGTCTTACACACTATGCGGGTTTTCAGTAGTCTGAGTAAAAGAGAAGCAGCTTACAGGATTTCTGTACATTGGAAGTAGTGAGAGGAAGTTTACAGGAGTTCTGCATCCTGAGTGTAGGAAACACTTTACGGGAGTTCTGTAGCATGGGAGTAGTCTTACGCACTATTTGGGTTTTCAGTAGTCTGAGTAAAAGAGAAGCAGCTTACAGGATTTCTGTACATTGGAAGTAGTGAGAGGCAGTTTACAGGAGTTCTGCATCCTGAGTGCAGGAAATGCTTTATCGGAGTTCTGTAGCATGGGAGTAGTTACGCACTATGCGGGTTTTCAGTAGTCTGAGTAAAAGAGAAGCAGCTTACAGGATTTCTGTACATTGGAAGTAGTGAGAGGCAGTTTACAGGAGTTCTGCATCCTGAGTGTAGGAAACACTTTACGGGAGTTCTGTAGCATGGGAGTAGTCTTAAGCACTATGTGTGTTTTCAGTAGTCTGAGTAAAAGAGAAACAGCTTACAGGATTTCTGTACATTGGAAGTAGTGAGAGGCAGTTTACAGGAATTCTGCATCCTGAGTGTAGGAAACACTTTACGGGAGTTCTGTAGCATGGGAGTAGTCTTACACACTATGTGTGTTTTCAGTAGTCTGAGTAAAAGAGAAGCAGCTTTCAGGATTTCTGTACATTGGAAGTAGTGAGAGGCAGTTTACAGGAATTCTGCATCCTGAGTGTAGGAAACACTTTACGGGAGTTCTGTAGCATGGGAGCACTCTTACGCACTATGCGGGTTTTCAATAGTCTGAGTAAAAGAGAAGCAGCTTACAGGATTTCTGTACATTGGAAGTAGTGAGAGGCAGTTTACAGGAGTTCTGCATCCTGAGTGTAGGAAACACTTTACGGGAGTTCTGTAGCATGGGAGCAGGGTTAAGCACTATGTGTGTTTTCAGTAGTCTGAGTAAAAGAGAAACAGCTTACAGGATTTCTGTACATTGGAAGTAGTGAGAGGCAGTTTACAGGAATTCTGCATCCTGAGTGTAGGAAACACTTTACGGGAGTTCTGTAGCATGGGAGTAGTCTTACACACTATGTGTGTTTTCAGTAGTCTGAGTAAAAGAGAAGCAGCTTACAGGATTTCTGTACATTGGAAGTACTGAGAGGCATTTTACAGGAGTTCTGCATCCTGAGTGTAGGAAACACTTTACGGGAGTTCTGTAGCATGGGAGTAGTCTTAAGCACTATGCGGGTTTTCAGTAGTCTGAGTAAAAGAGAAGCAGCTTTCAGGATTTCTGTACATTGGAAGTAGTGAGAGGCAGTTTACAGGAGTTCTGCATCCTGAGTGCAGGAAATGCTTTACCGGAGTTCTGTAGCATGGGAGTAGTTACGCACTATGCGGGTTTTCAGTAGTCTGAGTAAAAGAGAAGCAGCTTACAGGATTTCTGTACATTGGAAGTAGTGAGAGGCAGTTTACAGGAGTTCTGCATCCTGAGTGTAGGCAACACTTTACGGGAGTTCTGTAGCATGGGAGTAGTCTTACGCACTATGCGGGTTTTCAGTAGTCTGAATAAAAGAGAAGCAGCTTACAGGATTTCTGTACATTGGTAGTAGTGAGAGGCAGTTTACAGGAGTTCTGCATCCTGAGTGTAGGAAACACTTTACGGGAGTTCTGTAGCATGGGAGCACTCTTACGCACTATGCGGGTTTTCAGTAGTCTGAGTAAAAGAGAAGCAGCTTACAGGATTTCTGTACATTGGAAGTAGTGAGAGGCAGTTTACAGGAGTTCTGCATCCTGAGTGTAGGAAACACTTTACGGGAGTTCTGTAGCATGGGAGTAGTCTTAAGCACTATGCGGGTTTTCAGTAGTCTGAGTAAAAGAGAAGCAGCTTACAGGATTTCTGTACATTGGAAGTAGTGAGAGGCAGTTTACAGGAGTTCTGCATCCTGAGTGTAGGAAACACTTTACGGGAGTTCTGTAGCATGGGAGTAGTCTTACGCACTATTCGGGTTTTCAGTAGTCTGAATAAAAGAGAAGCAGCTTACAGGATTTCTGTACATTGGAAGTAGTGAGAGGCAGTTTACAGGAGTTCTGCATCCTGAGTGTAGGAAACACTTTACGGGAGTTCTGTAGCATGGGAGTAGTCTTACGCACTATGCGGGTTTTCAGTAGTCTGAGTAAAAGAGAAGCAGCTTACAGGATTTCTGTACATTGGAAGTAGTGAGAGGCAGTTTACAGGAGTTCTGCACCCTGAGTGTAGCAGACAGTTTAAGGGAGTTCTGTAGCATGGGAGCAGTCTTACGCACTATGCGGGTTTTCAATAGTCTGAGTAAAAGAGAAGCAGCTTACAGGATTTCTGTACATTGGAAGTACTGAGAGGCATTTTACAGGAGTTCTGCATCCTGAGTGTAGGAAACACTTTACGGGAGTTCTGTAGCATGGGAGTAGTCTTACGCACTATGCGGGTTTTCAGTAGTCTGAGTAAAAGAGAAGCAGCTTTCAGGATTTCTGTACATTGGAAGTAGTGAGAGGCAGTTTACAGGAGTTCTGCATCCTGAGCGCAGGAAATGCTTTACCGGAGTTCTGTAGCATGGGAGTAGTTACGCACTATGCGGGTTTTCAGTAGTCTGAGTAAAAGAGAAGCAGCTTACAGGATTTCTGTACATTGGAAGTAGTGAGAGGCAGTTTACAGGAGTTCTGCATCCTGAGTGTAGGCAACACTTTACGGGAGTTCTGTAGCATGGGAGTAGTCTTACGCACTATGCGGGTTTTCAGTAGTCTGAATAAAAGAGAAGCAGCTTACAGGATTTCTGTACATTGGAAGTAGTGAGAGGCAGTTTACAGGAGTTCTGCATCCTGAGTGTAGGCAACACTTTACGGGAGTTCTGTAGCATGGGAGTAGTCTTACGCACTATGCGGGTTTTCAGTAGTCTGAATAAAAGAGAAGCAGCTTACAGGATTTCTGTACATTGGAAGTAGTGAGAGGCAGTTTACAGGAGTTCTGAATCCTGAGTGTAGGAAACACTTTACGGGAGTTCTGTAGCATGGGAGCACTCTTACGCACTATGCGGGTTTTCAGTAGTCTGAGTAAAAGAGAAGCAGCTTACAGGATTTCTGTACATTGGAAGTAGTGAGAGGCAGTTTACAGGAGTTCTGCATCCTGAGTGTAGCAGACAGTTTAAGGGAGTTCTGTAGTATGGGAGCAGTCTTACGCACTATGCGGGTTTTCAGTAGTCTGAATAAAAGAGAAGCAGCTTACAGGATTTCTGTACATTGGAAGTAGTGAGAGGCAGTTTACAGGAGTTCTGCATCCTGAGTGTAGGAAACACTTTACGGGAGTTCTGTAGCATGGGAGTAGTCTTAAGCACTATGTGTGTTTTCAGTAGTCTGAGTAAAAGAGAAACAGCTTACAGGATTTCTGTACATTGGAAGTAGTGAGAGGCAGTTTACAGGAATTCTGCATCCTGAGTGTAGGAAACACTTTACGGGAGTTCTGTAGCATGGGAGTAGTCTTACACCCTATGTGTGTTTTCAGTAGTCTGAGTAAAAGAGAAGCAGCTTTCAGGATTTCTGTACATTGGAAGTAGTGAGAGGCAGTTTACAGGAATTCTGCATCCTGAGTGTAGGAAACACTTTACGGGAGTTCTGTAGCATGGGAGTAGTCTTACGCACTATGCGGGTTTTCAGTAGTCTGAGTAAAAGAGAAGCAGCTTACAGGATTTCTGTACATTGGAAGTAGTGAGAGGCAGTTTACAGGAGTTCTGCATCCTGAGTGTAGCAGACAGTTTAAGGGAGTTCTGTAGCATGGGAGCAGTCTTACGCACTATGCGGGTTTTCAATAGTCTGAGTAAAAGAGAAGCAGCTTACAGGATTTCTGTACATTGGAAGTACTGAGAGACATTTTACAGGAGTTCTGCACCCTGAGTGTAGGAAACACTTTACGGGAGTTCTGTAGCATGGGAGTAGTCTTAAGCACTATGCGGGTTTTCAGTAGTCTGAGTAAAAGAGAAGCAGCTTTCAGGATTTCTGTACATTGGAAGTAGTGAGAGGCAGTTTACAGGAGTTCTGCATCCTGAGTGCAGGAAATGCTTTATCGGAGTTCTGTAGCATGGGAGTAGTTACGCACTATGCGGGTTTTCAGTAGTCTGAGTAAAAGAGAAGCAGCTTACAGGATTTCTGTACATTGAAAGTAGTGAGAGGCAGTTTGCAGGAGTTCTGCATCCTGAGTGTAGGAAACACTTTACGGGAGTTCTGTAGCATGGGAGTAGTCTTACGCACTATGCGGGTTTTCAGTAGTCTGAGTAAAAGAGAAGCAGCTTACAGGATTTCTGTACATTGGAAGTAGTGAGAGGCAGTTTACAGGAGTTCTGCATCCTGAGTGTAGCAGACAGTTTAAGGGAGTTCTGTAGCATGGGAGCAGTCTTACGCACTATGCGGGTTTTCAATAGTCTGAGTAAAAGAGAAGCAGCTTACAGGATTTCTGTACATTGGAAGTACTGAGAGGCATTTTACAGGAGTTCTGCATCCTGAGTGTAGGAAACACTTTACGGGAGTTCTGTAGCATGGGAGTAGTCTTAAGCACTATGCGGGTTTTCAGTAGTCTGAGTAAAAGAGAAGCAGCTTTCAGGATTTCTGTACATTGGAAGTAGTGAGAGGCAGTTTACAGGAGTTCTGCATCCTGAGTGCAGGAAATGCTTTACCGGAGTTCTGTAGCATGGGAGTAGTTACGCACTATGCGGGTTTTCAGTAGTCTGAGTAAAAGAGAAGCAGCTTACAGGATTTCTGTACATTGGAAGTAGTGAGAGGCAGTTTACAGGAGTTCTGCATCCTGAGTGTAGGCAACACTTTACGGGAGTTCTGTAGCATGGGAGTAGTCTTACGCACTATGCGGGTTTTCAGTAGTCTGAATAAAAGAGAAGCAGCTTACAGGATTTCTGTACATTGGTAGTAGTGAGAGGCAGTTTACAGGAGTTCTGCATCCTGAGTGTAGGAAACACTTTACGGGAGTTCTGTAGCATGGGAGCACTCTTACGCACTATGCGGGTTTTCAGTAGTCTGAGTAAAAGAGAAGCAGCTTACAGGATTTCTGTACATTGGAAGTAGTGAGAGGCAGTTTACAGGAGTTCTGCATCCTGAGTGTAGGTAACACTTTACGGGAGTTCTGTAGCATGGGAGTAGTCTTAAGCACTATGCGGGTTTTCAGTAGTCTGAGTAAAAGAGAAGCAGCTTACAGGATTTCTGTACATTGGAAGTAGTGAGAGGCAGTTTACAGGAGTTCTGCATCCTGAGTGTAGGAAACACTTTACGGGAGTTCTGTAGCATGGGAGTAGTCTTACGCACTATTCGGGTTTTCAGTAGTCTGAATAAAAGAGAAGCAGCTTACAGGATTTCTGTACATTGGAAGTAGTGAGAGGCAGTTTACAGGAGTTCTGCATCCTGAGTGTAGGAAACACTTTACGGGAGTTCTGTAGCATGGGAGTAGTCTTACGCACTATGCGGGTTTTCAGTAGTCTGAGTAAAAGAGAAGCAGCTTACAGGATTTCTGTACATTGGAAGTAGTGAGAGGCAGTTTACAGGAGTTCTGCATCCTGAGTGTAGCAGACAGTTTAAGGGAGTTCTGTAGCATGGGAGCAGTCTTACGCACTATGCGGGTTTTCAATAGTCTGAGTAAAAGAGAAGCAGCTTACAGGATTTCTGTACATTGGAAGTACTGAGAGGCATTTTACAGGAGTTCTGCATCCTGAGTGTAGGAAACACTTTACGGGAGTTCTGTAGCATGGGAGTAGTCTTAAGCACTATGCGGGTTTTCAGTAGTCTGAATAAAAGAGAAGCAGCTTACAGGATTTCTGTGCATTGGAAGTAGTGAGAGGCAGTTTACAGGAGTTCTGCATCCTGAGTGTAGGAAACACTTTACGGGAGTTCTGTAGCATGGGAGTAGTCTTACGCACTATGCGGGTTTTCAATAGTCTGAGTAAAAGAGAAGCAGCTTACAGGATTTCTGTACATTGGAAGTAGTGAGAGGCAGTTTACAGGAGTTCTGCATCCTGAGTGTAGGAAACACTTTACGGGAGTTCTGTAGCATGGGAGTAGTCTTAAGCACTATGCGGGTTTTCAGTAGTCTGAGTAAAAGAGAAGCAGCTTTCAGGATTTCTGTACATTGGAAGTAGTGAGAGGCAGTTTACAGGAGTTCTGCATCCTGAGTGCAGGAAATGCTTTACCGGAGTTCTGTAGCATGGGAGTAGTTACGCACTATGCGGGTTTTCAGTAGTCTGAGTAAAAGAGAAGCAGCTTACAGGATTTCTGTACATTGGAAGTAGTGAGAGGCAGTTTAAAGGAGTTCTGCATCCTGAGTGTAAGCAACACTTTACGGGAGTTCTGTAGCATGGGAGTAGTCTTACGCACTATGCGGGTTTTCAGTAGTCTGAATAAAAGAGAAGCAGCTTACAGGATTTCTGTACATTGGAAGTAGTGAGAAGCAGTTTACAGGAGTTCTGAATCCTGAGTGTAGGAAACACTTTACGGGAGTTCTGTAGCATGGGAGTAGTCTTACGCACTATGCGGGTTTTCAGTAGTCTGAGTAAAAGAGAAGCAGCTTACAGGATTTCTGTACATTGGAAGTAGTGAGAGGAAGTTTACAGGAGTTCTGCATTCTGAGTGTAGGAAACACTTTACGGGAGTTCTGTAGCATGGGAGTAGTCTTACGCACTATGCGGGTTTTCAGTAGTCTGAGTAAAAGAGAAGCAGCTTACAGGATTTCTGTACATTGGAAGTAGTGAGAGGCAGTTTACAGGAGTTCTGCATCCTGAGTGTAGGAAACACTTTACGGGAGTTCTGTAGCATGGGAGTAGTCTTACGCACTATGCGGGTTTTCAGTAGTCTGAGTAAAAGAGAAGCAGCTTACAGGATTTCTGTACATTGGAAGTAGTGAGAGGCAGTTTACAGGAGTTCTGCATCCTGAGTGTAGCAGACAGTTTAAGGGAGTTCTGTAGCATGGGAGCAGTCTTACGCACTATGCGGGTTTTCAATAGTCTGAGTAAAAGAGAAACAGCTTACAGGATTTCTGTACATTGGAAGTAGTGAGAGGCAGTTTACAGGAGTTCTGCACCCTGAGTGTAGGAAACACTTTACGGGAGTTCTGTAGCATGGGAGTAGTCTTACGCACTATTCGGGTTTTCAGTAGTCTGAGTAAAAGAGAAGCAGCTTTCAGGATTTCTGTACATTGGAAGTAGTGAGAGGCAGTTTACAGGAGTTCTGCATCCTGAGTGCAGGAAATGCTTTATCGGAGTTCTGTAGCATGGGAGTAGTTACGCACTATGCGGGTTTTCAGTAGTCTGAGTAAAAGAGAAGCAGCTTACAAGATTTCTGTACATTGGAAGTAGTGAGAGGCAGTTTGCAGGAGTTCTGCATCCTGAGTGTAGGAAACACTTTACGGGAGTTCTGTAGCATGGGAGTAGTCTTACGCACTAAGCGGGTTTTCAGTAGTCTGAGTAAAAGAGAAGCAGCTTACAGGATTTCTGTACATTGGAATTAGTGAGAGGCAGTGTAAAGGAGTTCTGCATCCTGAGTGTAGGCAACACTTTACGGGAGTTCTTTAGCATGGGAGTAGTCTTACGCACTATGCGGGTTTTCAGTAGTCTGAATAAAAGAGAAGCAGCTTACAGGATTTCTGTACATTGGAAGTAGTGAGAGGCAGTTTACAGGAGTTCTGAATCCTGAGTGTAGGAAACACTTTACGGGAGTTCTGTAGCATGGGAGCACTCTTACGCACTATGCGGGTTTTCAGTAGTCTGAGTAAAAGAGAAGCAGCTTACAGGATTTCTGTACATTGGAAGTAGTGAGAGGCAGTTTACAGGAGTTCTGCATCCTGAGTGCAGGAAATGCTTTATCGGAGTTCTGTAGCATGGGAGTAGTTACGCACTATGCGGGTTTTCAGTAGTCTGAGTAAAAGAGAAGCAGCTTACAGGATTTCTGTACATTGGAAGTAGTGAGAGGCAGTTTACAGGAGTTCTGCATCCTGAGTGTAGGAAACACTTTACGGGAGTTCTGTAGCATGGGAGTAGTCTTAAGCACTATGTGTGTTTTCAGTAGTCTGAGTAAAAGAGAAACAGCTTACAGGATTTCTGTACATTGGAAGTAGTGAGAGGCAGTTTACAGGAATTCTGCATCCTGAGTGTAGGAAACACTTTACGGGAGTTCTGTAGCATGGGAGTAGTCTTACACACTATGTGTGTTTTCAGTAGTCTGAGTAAAAGAGAAGCAGCTTTCAGGATTTCTGTACATTGGAAGTAGTGAGAGGCAGTTTACAGGAATTCTGCATCCTGAGTGTAGGAAACACTTTACGGGAGTTCTGTAGCATGGGAGTAGTCTTACGCACTATGCGGGTTTTCAGTAGTCTGAGTAAAAGAGAAGCAGCTTACAGGATTTCTGTACATTGGAAGTAGTGAGAGGCAGTTTACAGGAGTTCTGCATCCTGAGTGTAGCAGACAGTTTAAGGGAGTTCTGTAGCATGGGAGCAGTCTTACGCACTATGCGGGTTTTCAATAGTCTGAGTAAAAGAGAAACAGCTTACAGGATTTCTGTACATTGGAAGTACTGAGAGGCATTTTACAGGAGTTCTGCACCCTGAGTGTAGGAAACACTTTACGGGAGTTCTGTAGCATGGGAGTAGTCTTAAGCACTATGCGGGTTTTCAGTAGTCTGAGTAAAAGAGAAGCAGCTTTCAGGATTTCTGTACATTGGAAGTAGTGAGAGGCAGTTTACAGGAGTTCTGCATCCTGAGTGCAGGAAATGCTTTATCGGAGTTCTGTAGCATGGGAGTAGTTACGCACTATGCGGGTTTTCAGTAGTCTGAGTAAAAGAGAAGCAGCTTACAGGATTTCTGTACATTGGAAGTAGTGAGAGGCAGTTTACAGGAGTTCTGCATCCTGAGTGTAGGCAACACTTTACGGGAGTTCTGTAGCATGGGAGTAGTCTTACGCACTATGCGGGTTTTCAGTAGTCTGAATAAAAGAGAAGCAGCTTACAGGATTTCTGTACATTGGAAGTAGTGAGAGGCAGTTTACAGGAGTTCTGCATCCTGAGTGTAGGAAACACTTTACGGGAGTTCTGTAGCATGGGAGTAGTCTTACACACTATGCGGGTTTTCAGTAGTCTGAGTAAAAGAGAAGCAGCTTACAGGATTTCTGTACATTGGAAGTAGTGAGAGGAAGTTTACAGGAGTTCTGCATCCTGAGTGTAGGAAACACTTTACGGGAGTTCTGTAGCATGGGAGTAGTCTTACGCACTATTTGGGTTTTCAGTAGTCTGAGTAAAAGAGAAGCAGCTTACAGGATTTCTGTACATTGGAAGTAGTGAGAGGCAGTTTACAGGAGTTCTGCATCCTGAGTGTAGGAAACACTTTACGGGAGTTCTGTAGCATGGGAGTAGTCTTAAGCACTATGCGGGTTTTCAGTAGTCTGAGTAAAAGAGAAGCAGCTTACAGGATTTCTGTACATTGGAAGTAGTGAGAGGCAGTTTACAGGAGTTCTGCATCCTGAGTGTAGGAAACACTTTACGGGAGTTCTGTAGCATGGGAGTAGTCTTACGCACTATTCGGGTTTTCAGTAGTCTGAATAAAAGAGAAGCAGCTTACAGGATTTCTGTACATTGGAAGTAGTGAGAGGCAGTTTACAGGAGTTCTGCATCCTGAGTGTAGGAAACACTTTACGGGAGTTCTGTAGCATGGGAGTAGTCTTACGCACTATGCGGGTTTTCAGTAGTCTGAGTAAAAGAGAAGCAGCTTACAGGATTTCTGTACATTGGAAGTAGTGAGAGGCAGTTTACAGGAGTTCTGCATCCTGAGTGTAGCAGACAGTTTAAGGGAGTTCTGTAGCATGGGAGCAGTCTTACGCACTATGCGGGTTTTCAATAGTCTGAGTAAAAGAGAAGCAGCTTACAGGATTTCTGTACATTGGAAGTAGTGAGAGGCAGTTTACAGGAGTTCTGCATCCTGAGTGTAGGAAACACTTTACGGGAGTTCTGTAGCATGGGAGTAGTCTTAAGCACTATGCGGGTTTTCAGTAGTCTGAGTAAAAGAGAAGCAGCTTTCAGGATTTCTGTACATTGGAAGTAGTGAGAGGCAGTTTACAGGAGTTCTGCATCCTGAGTGCAGGAAATGCTTTACCGGAGTTCTGTAGCATGGGAGTAGTTACGCACTATGCGGGTTTTCAGTAGTCTGAGTAAAAGAGAAGCAGCTTACAGGATTTCTGTACATTGGAAGTAGTGAGAGGCAGTTTAAAGGAGTTCTGCATCCTGAGTGTAAGCAACACTTTACGGGAGTTCTGTAGCATGGGAGTAGTCTTACGCACTATGCGGGTTTTCAGTAGTCTGAATAAAAGAGAAGCAGCTTACAGGATTTCTGTACATTGGAAGTAGTGAGAAGCAGTTTACAGGAGTTCTGAATCCTGAGTGTAGGAAACACTTTACGGGAGTTCTGTAGCATGGGAGCACTCTTACGCACTATGCGGATTTTCAGTAGTCTGAGTAAAAGAGAAGCAGCTTACAGGATTTCTGTACATTGGAAGTAGTGAGAGGCAGTTTACAGGAGTTCTGCATCCTGAGTGTAGGAAACACTTTACGGGAGTTCTGTAGCATGGGAGTAGTCTTACGCACTATGCGGGTTTTCAGTAGTCTGAGTAAAAGAGAAGCAGCTTACAGGATTTCTGTACATTGGAAGTAGTGAGAGGCAGTTTACAGGAGTTCTGCATCCTGAGTGTAGCAGACAGTTTAAGGGAGTTCTGTAGCATGGGAGCAGTCTTACGCACTATGCGGGTTTTCAATAGTCTGAGTAAAAGAGAAACAGCTTACAGGATTTCTGTACATTGGAAGTAGTGAGAGGCAGTTTACAGGAGTTCTGCACCCTGAGTGTAGGAAACACTTTACGGGAGTTCTGTAGCATGGGAGTAGTCTTACGCACTATTCGGGTTTTCAGTAGTCTGAGTAAAAGAGAAGCAGCTTTCAGGATTTCTGTACATTGGAAGTAGTGAGAGGCAGTTTACAGGAGTTCTGCATCCTGAGTGAAGGAAATGCTTTATCGGAGTTCTGTAGCATGGGAGTAGTTACGCACTATGCGGGTTTTCAGTAGTCTGAGTAAAAGAGAAGCAGCTTACAGGATTTCTGTACATTGGAAGTAGTGAGAGGCAGTTTGCAGGAGTTCTGCATCCTGAGTGTAGGAAACACTTTACGGGAGTTCTGTAGCATGGGAGTAGTCTTACGCACTAAGCGGGTTTTCAGTAGTCTGAGTAAAAGAGAAGCAGCTTACAGGATTTCTGTACATTGGAATTAGTGAGAGGCAGTGTAAAGGAGTTCTGCATCCTGAGTGTAGGCAACACTTTACGGGAGTTCTTTAGCATGGGAGTAGTCTTACGCACTATGCGGGTTTTCAGTAGTCTGAATAAAAGAGAAGCAGCTTACAGGATTTCTGTACATTGGAAGTAGTGAGAGGCAGTTTACAGGAGTTCTGAATCCTGAGTGTAGGAAACACTTTACGGGAGTTCTGTAGCATGGGAGCACTCTTACGCACTATGCGGGTTTTCAGTAGTCTGAGTAAAAGAGAAGCAGCTTACAGGATTTCTGTACATTGGAAGTAGTGAGAGGCAGTTTACAGGAGTTCTGCATCCTGAGTGCAGGAAATGCTTTATCGGAGTTCTGTAGCATGGGAGTAGTTACGCACTATGCGGGTTTTCAGTAGTCTGAGTAAAAGAGAAGCAGCTTACAGGATTTCTGTACATTGGAAGTAGTGAGAGGCAGTTTACAGGAGTTCTGCATCCTGAGTGTAGGAAACACTTTACGGGAGTTCTGTAGCATGGGAGTAGTCTTAAGCACTATGTGTGTTTTCAGTAGTCTGAGTAAAAGAGAAACAGCTTACAGGATTTCTGTACATTGGAAGTAGTGAGAGGCAGTTTACAGGAATTCTGCATCCTGAGTGTAGGAAACACTTTACGGGAGTTCTGTAGCATGGGAGTAGTCTTACACACTATGTGTGTTTTCAGTAGTCTGAGTAAAAGAGAAGCAGCTTTCAGGATTTCTGTACATTGGAAGTAGTGAGAGGCAGTTTACAGGAATTCTGCATCCTGAGTGTAGGAAACACTTTACGGGAGTTCTGTAGCATGGGAGTAGTCTTACGCACTATGCGGGTTTTCAGTAGTCTGAGTAAAAGAGAAGCAGCTTACAGGATTTCTGTACATTGGAAGTAGTGAGAGGCAGTTTACAGGAGTTCTGCATCCTGAGTGTAGCAGACAGTTTAAGGGAGTTCTGTAGCATGGGAGCAGTCTTACGCACTATGCGGGTTTTCAATAGTCTGAGTAAAAGAGAAACAGCTTACAGGATTTCTGTACATTGGAAGTACTGAGAGACATTTTACAGGAGTTCTGCACCCTGAGTGTAGGAAACACTTTACGGGAGTTCTGTAGCATGGGAGTAGTCTTAAGCACTATGCGGGTTTTCAGTAGTCTGAGTAAAAGAGAAGCAGCTTTCAGGATTTCTGTACATTGGAAGTAGTGAGAGGCAGTTTACAGGAGTTCTGCATCCTGAGTGCAGGAAATGCTTTATCGGAGTTCTGTAGCATGGGAGTAGTTACGCACTATGCGGGTTTTCAGTAGTCTGAGTAAAAGAGAAGCAGCTTACAGGATTTCTGTACATTGGAAGTAGTGAGAGGCAGTTTACAGGAGTTCTGCATCCTGAGTGTAGGCAACACTTTACGGGAGTTCTGTAGCATGGGAGTAGTCTTACGCACTATGCGGGTTTTCAGTAGTCTGAATAAAAGAGAAGCAGCTTACAGGATTTCTGTACATTGGAAGTAGTGAGAGGCAGTTTACAGGAGTTCTGCATCCTGAGTGTAGGAAACACTTTACGGGAGTTCTGTAGCATGGGAGTAGTCTTACACACTATGCGGGTTTTCAGTAGTCTGAGTAAAAGAGAAGCAGCTTACAGGATTTCTGTACATTGGAAGTAGTGAGAGGAAGTTTACAGGAGTTCTGCATCCTGAGTGTAGGAAACACTTTACGGGAGTTCTGTAGCATGGGAGTAGTCTTACGCACTATTTGGGTTTTCAGTAGTCTGAGTAAAAGAGAAGCAGCTTACAGGATTTCTGTACATTGGAAGTAGTGAGAGGCAGTTTACAGGAGTTCTGCATCCTGAGTGCAGGAAATGCTTTATCGGAGTTCTGTAGCATGGGAGTAGTTACGCACTATGCGGGTTTTCAGTAGTCTGAGTAAAAGAGAAGCAGCTTACAGGATTTCTGTACATTGGAAGTAGTGAGAGGCAGTTTACAGGAGTTCTGCATCCTGAGTGTAGGAAACACTTTACGGGAGTTCTGTAGCATGGGAGTAGTCTTAAGCACTATGTGTGTTTTCAGTAGTCTGAGTAAAAGAGAAACAGCTTACAGGATTTCTGTACATTGGAAGTAGTGAGAGGCAGTTTACAGGAATTCTGCATCCTGAGTGTAGGAAACACTTTACGGGAGTTCTGTAGCATGGGAGTAGTCTTACACACTATGTGTGTTTTCAGTAGTCTGAGTAAAAGAGAAGCAGCTTTCAGGATTTCTGTACATTGGAAGTAGTGAGAGGCAGTTTACAGGAATTCTGCATCCTGAGTGTAGGAAACACTTTACGGGAGTTCTGTAGCATGGGAGCACTCTTACGCACTATGCGGGTTTTCAATAGTCTGAGTAAAAGAGAAGCAGCTTACAGGATTTCTGTACATTGGAAGTAGTGAGAGGCAGTTTACAGGAGTTCTGCATCCTGAGTGTAGGAAACACTTTACGGGAGTTCTGTAGCATGGGAGCAGGGTTAAGCACTATGTGTGTTTTCAGTAGTCTGAGTAAAAGAGAAACAGCTTACAGGATTTCTGTACATTGGAAGTAGTGAGAGGCAGTTTACAGGAATTCTGCATCCTGAGTGTAGGAAACACTTTACGGGAGTTCTGTAGCATGGGAGTAGTCTTACACACTATGTGTGTTTTCAGTAGTCTGAGTAAAAGAGAAGCAGCTTACAGGATTTCTGTACATTGGAAGTACTGAGAGGCATTTTACAGGAGTTCTGCATCCTGAGTGTAGGAAACACTTTACGGGAGTTCTGTAGCATGGGAGTAGTCTTACGCACTATGCGGGTTTTCAGTAGTCTGAATAAAAGAGAAGCAGCTTACAGGATTTCTGTACATTGGTAGTAGTGAGAGGCAGTTTACAGGAGTTCTGCATCCTGAGTGTAGGAAACACTTTACGGGAGTTCTGTAGCATGGGAGCACTCTTACGCACTATGCGGGTTTTCAGTAGTCTGAGTAAAAGAGAAGCAGCTTACAGGATTTCTGTACATTGGAAGTAGTGAGAGGCAGTTTACAGGAGTTCTGCATCCTGAGTGTAGGAAACACTTTACGGGAGTTCTGTAGCATGGGAGTAGTCTTAAGCACTATGCGGGTTTTCAGTAGTCTGAGTAAAAGAGAAGCAGCTTACAGGATTTCTGTACATTGGAAGTAGTGAGAGGCAGTTTACAGGAGTTCTGCATCCTGAGTGTAGGAAACACTTTACGGGAGTTCTGTAGCATGGGAGTAGTCTTACGCACTATTCGGGTTTTCAGTAGTCTGAATAAAAGAGAAGCAGCTTACAGGATTTCTGTACATTGGAAGTAGTGAGAGGCAGTTTACAGGAGTTCTGCATCCTGAGTGTAGGAAACACTTTACGGGAGTTCTGTAGCATGGGAGTAGTCTTACGCACTATGCGGGTTTTCAGTAGTCTGAGTAAAAGAGAAGCAGCTTACAGGATTTCTGTACATTGGAAGTAGTGAGAGGCAGTTTACAGGAGTTCTGCATCCTGAGTGTAGCAGACAGTTTAAGGGAGTTCTGTAGCATGGGAGCAGTCTTACGCACTATGCGGGTTTTCAATAGTCTGAGTAAAAGAGAAGCAGCTTACAGGATTTCTGTACATTGGAAGTACTGAGAGACATTTTACAGGAGTTCTGCACCCTGAGTGTAGGAAACACTTTACGGGAGTTCTGTAGCATGGGAGTAGTCTTAAGCACTATGCGGGTTTTCAGTAGTCTGAGTAAAAGAGAAGCAGCTTTCAGGATTTCTGTACATTGGAAGTAGTGAGAGGCAGTTTACAGGAGTTCTGCATCCTGAGTGCAGGAAATGCTTTATCGGAGTTCTGTAGCATGGGAGTAGTTACGCACTATGCGGGTTTTCAGTAGTCTGAGTAAAAGAGAAGCAGCTTACAGGATTTCTGTACATTGAAAGTAGTGAGAGGCAGTTTGCAGGAGTTCTGCATCCTGAGTGTAGGAAACACTTTACGGGAGTTCTGTAGCATGGGAGTAGTCTTACGCACTATGCGGGTTTTCAGTAGTCTGAGTAAAAGAGAAGCAGCTTACAGGATTTCTGTACATTGGAAGTAGTGAGAGGCAGTTTACAGGAGTTCTGCACCCTGAGTGTAGCAGACAGTTTAAGGGAGTTCTGTAGCATGGGAGCAGTCTTACGCACTATGCGGGTTTTCAATAGTCTGAGTAAAAGAGAAACAGCTTACAGGATTTCTGTACATTGGAAGTACTGAGAGACATTTTACAGCAGTTCTGCACCCTGAGTGTAGGAAACACTTTACGGGAGTTCTGTAGCATGGGAGAAGTCTTAAGCACTATGCGGGTTTTCAGTAGTCTGAGTAAAAGAGAAGCAGCTTTCAGGATTTCTGTACATTGGAAGTAGTGAGAGGCAGTTTACAGGAGTTCTGCATCCTGAGTGCAGGAAATGCTTTATCGGAGTTCTGTAGCATGGGAGTAGTTACGCACTATGCGGGTTTTCAGTAGTCTGAGTAAAAGAGAAGCAGCTTACAGGATTTCTGTACATTGGAAGTAGTGAGAGGCAGTTTACAGGAGTTCTGCATCCTGAGTGTAGGAAACACTTTACGGGAGTTCTGTAGCATGGGAGTAGTCTTACGCACTATGCGGGTTTTCAGTAGTCTGAGTAAAAGAGAAGCAGCTTACAGGATTTCTGTACATTGGAAGTAGTGAGAGGCAGTTTACAGGAGTTCTGCATCCTGAGTGTAGCAGACAGTTTAAGGGAGTTCTGTAGCATGGGAGCAGTCTTACGCACTATGCGGGTTTTCAATAGTCTGAGTAAAAGAGAAGCAGCTTACAGGATTTCTGTACATTGGAAGTACTGAGAGGCATTTTACAGGAGTTCTGCATCCTGAGTGTAGGAAACACTTTACGGGAGTTCTGTAGCATGGGAGTAGTCTTAAGCACTATGCGGGTTTTCAGTAGTCTGAGTAAAAGAGAAGCAGCTTTCAGGATTTCTGTACATTGGAAGTAGTGAGAGGCAGTTTACAGGAGTTCTGCATCCTGAGCGCAGGAAATGCTTTACCGGAGTTCTGTAGCATGGGAGTAGTTACGCACTATGCGGGTTTTCAGTAGTCTGAGTAAAAGAGAAGCAGCTTACAGGATTTCTGTACATTGGAAGTAGTGAGAGGCAGTTTACAGGAGTTCTGCATCCTGAGTGTAGGCAACACTTTACGGGAGTTCTGTAGCATGGGAGTAGTCTTAAGCACTATGCGGGTTTTCAGTAGTCTGAATAAAAGAGAAGCAGCTTACAGGATTTCTGTACATTGGAAGTAGTGAGAGGCAGTTTACAGGAGTTCTGAATCCTGAGTGTAGGAAACACTTTACGGGGGTTCTGTAGCATGGGAGCACTCTTACGCACTATGCGGCTTTTCAGTAGTCTGAGTAAAAGAGAAGCAGCTTACAGGATTTCTGTACATTGGAAGTAGTGAGAGGAAGTTTACTGGAGTTCTGCATCCTGAGTGTAGGCAACACTTTACGGGAGTTCTGTAGCATGGGAGTAGTCTTACGCACTATGCGGGTTTTCAGTAGTCTGAGTAAAAGAGAAGCAGCTTACAGGATTTCTGTACATTGGAAGTAGTGAGAGGCAGTTTACAGGAGTTCTGCATCCTGAGTGCAGGAAATGCTTTATCGGAGTTCTGTAGCATGGGAGTAGTTACGCACTATGCGGGTTTTCAGTAGTCTGAGTAAAAGAGAAGCAGCTTACAGGATTTCTGTACATTGGAAGTAGTGAGAGGCAGTTTACAGGAGATCTGCATCCTGAGTGTAGGAAACACTTTACGGGAGTTCTGTAGCATGGGAGTAGTCTTACGCACTATGCGGGTTTTCAGTAGTCTGAGTAAAAGAGAAGCAGCTTACAGGATTTCTGTACATTGGAAGTAGTGAGAGGCAGTTTACAGGAGTTCTGCATCCTGAGTGTAGGAAACACTTTACGGGAGTTCTGTAGCATGGGAGCAGTCTTACGCACTATGCGGGTTTTCAATAGTCTGAGTAAAAGAGAAGCAGCTTACAGGATTTCTGTACATTGGAAGTACTGAGAGGCATTTTACAGGAGTTCTGCATCCTGAGTGTAGGAAACACTTTACGGGAGTTCTGTAGCATGGGAGTAGTCTTAAGCACTATGCGGGTTTTCAGTAGTCTGAGTAAAAGAGAAGCAGCTTTCAGGATTTCTGTACATTGGAAGTAGTGAGAGGCAGTTTACAGGAGTTCTGCATCCTGAGCGCAGGAAATGCTTTACCGGAGTTCTGTAGCATGGGAGTAGTTACGCACTATGCGGGTTTTCAGTAGTCTGAGTAAAAGAGAAGCAGCTTACAGGATTTCTGTACATTGGAAGTAGTGAGAGGCAGTTTACAGGAGTTCTGCATCCTGAGTGTAGGCAACACTTTACGGGAGTTCTGTAGCATGGGAGTAGTCTTAAGCACTATGCGGGTTTTCAGTAGTCTGAATAAAAGAGAAGCAGCTTACAGGATTTCTGTACATTGGAAGTAGTGAGAGGCAGTTTACAGGAGTTCTGAATCCTGAGTGTAGGAAACACTTTACGGGGGTTCTGTAGCATGGGAGCACTCTTACGCACTATGCGGCTTTTCAGTAGTCTGAGTAAAAGAGAAGCAGCTTACAGGATTTCTGTACATTGGAAGTAGTGAGAGGAAGTTTACAGGAGTTCTGCATCCTGAGTGTAGGCAACACTTTACGGGAGTTCTGTAGCATGGGAGTAGTCTTACGCACTATGCGGGTTTTCAGTAGTCTGAGTAAAAGAGAAGCAGCTTACAGGATTTCTGTACATTGGAAGTAGTGAGAGGCAGTTTACAGGAGTTCTGCATCCTGAGTGTAGGAAACACTTTACGGGAGTTCTGTAGCATGGGAGTAGTCTTACGCACTATGCGGGTTTTCAGTAGTCTGAGTAAAAGAGAAGCAGCTTACAGGATTTCTGTACATTGGAAGTAGTGAGAGGCAGTTTGCAGGAGTTCTGCATCCTGAGTGTAGGAAACACTTTACGGGAGTTCTGTAGCATGGGAGTAGTCTTACGCACTAAGCGGGTTTTGAGTAGTCTGAGTAAAAGAGAAGCAGCTTACAGGATTTCTGTACATTGGAAGTAGTGAGAGGCAGTGTAAAGGAGTTCTGCATCCTGAGTGTAGGCAACACTTTACGGGAGTTCTGTAGCATGGGAGTAGTCTTACGCACTATGCGGGTTTTCAGTAGTCTGAATAAAAGAGAAGCAGCTTACAGGATTTCTGTACATTGGAAGTAGTGAGAGGCAGTTTACAGGAGTTCTGAATCCTGAGTGTAGGAAACACTTTACGGGAGTTCTGTAGCATGGGAGCACTCTTACGCACTATGCGGGTTTTCAGTAGTCTGAGTAAAAGAGAAGCAGCTTACAGGATTTCTGTACATTGGAAGTAGTGAGAGGCAGTTTACAGGAGTTCTGCATCCTGAGTGTAGCAGACAGTTTAAGGGAGTTCTGTAGTATGGGAGCAGTCTTACGCACTATGCGGGTTTTCAGTAGTCTGAATAAAAGAGAAGCAGCTTACAGGATTTCTGTACATTGGAAGTAGTGAGAGGCAGTTTACAGGAGTTCTGCATCCTGAGTGTAGGAAACACTTTACGGGAGTTCTGTAGCATGGGAGTAGTCTTAAGCACTATGTGTGTTTTCAGTAGTCTGAGTAAAAGAGAAACAGCTTACAGGATTTCTGTACATTGGAAGTAGTGAGAGGCAGTTTACAGGAATTCTGCATCCTGAGTGTAGGAAACACTTTACGGGAGTTCTGTAGCATGGGAGTAGTCTTACACAATATGTGTGTTTTCAGTAGTCTGAGTAAAAGAGAAGCAGCTTTCAGGATTTCTGTACATTGGAAGTAGTGAGAGGCAGTTTACAGGAATTCTGCATCCTGAGTGTAGGAAACACTTTACGGGAGTTCTGTAGCATGGGAGTAGTCTTACGCACTATGCGGGTTTTCAGTAGTCTGAGTAAAAGAGAAGCAGCTTACAGGATTTCTGTACATTGGAAGTAGTGAGAGGCAGTTTACAGGAGTTCTGCATCCTGAGTGTAGCAGACAGTTTAAGGGAGTTCTGTAGCATGGGAGCAGTCTTACGCACTATGCGGGTTTTCAATAGTCTGAGTAAAAGAGAAACAGCTTACAGGATTTCTGTACATTGGAAGTACTGAGAGACATTTTACAGGAGTTCTGCACCCTGAGTGTAGGAAACACTTTACGGGAGTTCTGTAGCATGGGAGTAGTCTTAAGCACTATGCGGGTTTTCAGTAGTCTGAGTAAAAGAGAAGCAGCTTTCAGGATTTCTGTACATTGGAAGTAGTGAGAGGCAGTTTACAGGAGTTCTGCATCCTGAGTGCAGGAAATGCTTTATCGGAGTTCTGTAGCATGGGAGTAGTTACGCACTATGCGGGTTTTCAGTAGTCTGAGTAAAAGAGAAGCAGCTTACAGGATTTCTGTACATTGGAAGTAGTGAGAGGCTGTTTACAGGAGTTCTGCATCCTGAGTGTAGGCAACACTTTACGGGAGTTCTGTAGCATGGGAGTAGTCTTACGCACTATGCGGGTTTTCAGTAGTCTGAGTAAAAGAGAAGCAGCTTACAGGATTTCTGTACATTGGAAGTAGTGAGAGGCAGTTTACAGGAGTTCTGCATCCTGAGTGTAGCAGACAGTTTAAGGGAGTTCTGTAGCATGGGAGCAGTCTTACGCACTATGCGGGTTTTCAATAGTCTGAGTAAAAGAGAAGCAGCTTACAGGATTTCTGTACATTGGAAGTACTGAGAGGCATTTTACAGGAGTTCTGCATCCTGAGTGTAGGAAACACTTTACGGGAGTTCTGTAGCATGGGAGTAGTCTTAAGCACTATGCGGGTTTTCAGTAGTCTGAGTAAAAGAGAAGCAGCTTTCAGGATTTCTGTACATTGGAAGTAGTGAGAGGCAGTTTACAGGAGTTCTGCATCCTGAGTGTAGCAGACAGTTTAAGGGAGTTCTGTAGCATGGGAGCAGTCTTACGCACTATGCGGGTTTTCACTAGTCTGAGTAAAAGAGAAACAGCTTACAGGATTTCTGTACATTGGAAGTAGTGAGAGGCAGTTTACAGGAGTTCTGCACCCTGAGTGTAGGAAACACTTTACGGGAGTTCTGTAGCATGGGAGTAGTCTTAAGCACTATGCGGGTTTTCAGTAGTCTGAGTAAAAGAGAAGCAGCTTTCAGGATTTCTGTACATTGGAAGTAGTGAGAGGCAGTTTACAGGAGTTCTGCATCCTGAGTGCAGGAAATGCTTTACCGGAGTTCTGTATCATGGGAGTAGTTACGCACTATGCGGGTTTTCAGTAGTCTGAGTAAAAGAGAAGCAGCTTACAGGATTTCTGTACATTGGAAGTAGTGAGAGGCAGTTTGCAGGAGTTCTGCATCCTGAGTGTAGGAAACACTTTACGGGAGTTCTGTGGCATGGGAGTAGTCTTACGCACTAAGCGGGTTTTCAGTAGTCTGAGTAAAAGAGAAGCAGCTTACAGGATTTCTGTACATTGGAAGTAGTGAGAGGCAGTTTACAGGAGTTCTGCATCCTGAGTGTAGGAAACACTTTACGGGAGTTCTGTAGCATGGGAGCACTCTTACGCACTATGCGGGTTTTCAGTAGTCTGAGTAAAAGAGAAGTAGCTTACAGGATTTCTGTACATTGGAAGTAGTGAGAGCAGTTTACAGGAGTTCTGCATCCTGAGTGTAGGAAACACTTTACGGGAGTTCTGTAGCATGGGAGTAGTCTTACGCACTATTCGAGTTTTCAGTAGTATGAGTAAAAGAGAAGCAGCTTACAGGATTTCTGTACATTGGAAGTAGTGAGAGGCAGTTTACAGGAGTTCTGCATCCTGAGTGTAGGCAACACTTTACGGGAGTTCTGTAGCATGGGAGTAGTCTTACGCACTAAGCGGGTTTTCAGTAGTCTGAGTAAAAGAGAAGCAGCTTACAGGATTTCTGTACATTGGAAGTAGTGAGAGGAAGTTTACAGGAGTTCTGCATCCTGAGTGTAGGCAACACTTTACGGGAGTTCTGTAGCATGGGAGTAGTCTTACGCACTATGCGGGTTTTCAGTAGTCTGAGTAAAAGAGAAGCAGCTTACAGGATTTCTGTACATTGGAAGTAGTGAGAGGCAGTTTACAGGAGTTCTGCATCCTGAGTGTAGGAAACACTTTACGGGAGTTCTGTAGCATGGGAGTAGTCTTACGCACTATGCGGGTTTTCAATAGTCTGAGTAAAAGAGAAGCAGCTTACAGGATTTCTGTACATTGGAAGTAGTGAGAGGCAGTTTGCAGGAGTTCTGCACCCTGAGTGTAGGAAACACTTTACGGGAGTTCTGTAGCATGGGAGTAGTCTTACGCACAAAGCGGGTTTTCAGTAGTCTGAGTAAAAGAGAAGCAGCTTACAGGATTTCTGTACATTGGAAGTAGTGAGAGGCAGTGTAAAGGAGTTCTGCATCCTGAGTGCAGGAAATGCTTTATCGGAGTTCTGTAGCATGGGAGTAGTTACGCACTATGCGGGTTTTCAGTAGTCTGAATAAAAGAGAAGCAGCTTACAGGATTTCTGTACATTGGAAGTAGTGAGAGGCAGTTTACAGGAGTTCTGCATCCTGAGCGCAGGAAATGCTTTACCGGAGTTCTGTAGCATGGGAGTAGTTACGCACTATGCGGGTTTTTAGTAGTCTGAGTAAAAGAGAAGCAGCTTACAGGATTTCTGTACATTGGAAGTAGTGAGAGGCAGTTTACAGGAGTTCTGCATCCTGAGTGTAGGCAACACTTTACGGGAGTTCTGTAGCATGGGAGTAGTCTTAAGCACTATGCGGGTTTTCAGTAGTCTGAATAAAAGAGAAGCAGCTTACAGGATTTCTGTACATTGGAAGTAGTGAGAGGCAGTTTACAGGAGTTCTGAATCCTGAGTGTAGGAAACACTTTACGGGAGTTCTGTAGCATGGGAGCACTCTTACGCACTATGCGAGTTTTCAGTAGTCTGAGTAAAAGAGAAGCAGCTTACAGGATTTCTGTACATTGGAAGTAGTGAGAGGAAGTTTACAGGAGTTCTGCATCCTGAGTGTAGGAAACACTTTACGGGAGTTCTGTAGCATGGGAGTAGTCTTACGCACTATTCGGGTTTTCAGTAGTCTGAGTAAAAGAGAAGCAGCTTACAGGATTTCTGTACATTGGAAGTAGTGAGAGGCAGTTTACAGGAGTTCTGCATCCTGAGTGTAGGAAACACTTTACGGGAGTTCTGTAGCATGGGAGTAGTCTTACGCACTATGCGGGTTTTCAGTAGTCTGAGTAAAAGAGAAGCAGCTTACAGGATTTCTGTACATTGGAAGTAGTGAGAGGCAGTTTACAGGAGTTCTGCATCGTGAGTGTAGCAGACAGTTTAAGGGAGTTCTGTAGCATGGGAGCAGTCTTACGCACTATGCGGGTTTTCAGTAGTCTGAGTAAAAGAGAAACAGCTTACAGGATTTCTGTACATTGGAAGTAGTGAGAGCAGTTTACAGGAGTTCTGCATCCTGAGTGTAGGAAACACTTTACGGGAGTTCTGTAGCATGGGAGTAGTCTTACGCACTATTCGAGTTTTCAGTAGTCTGAGTAAAAGAGAAGCACCTTACAGGATTTCTGTACATTGGAAGTAGTGAGAGGCAGTTTACAGGAGTTCTGCATCCTGAGTGTAGGAAACACTTTACGGGAGTTCTGTAGCATGGGAGTAGTCTTACGCACTAAGCGGGTTTTCAGTAGTCTGAGTAAAAGAGAAGCAGCTTACAGGATTTCTGTACATTGGAAGTAGTGAGAGGCAGTGTAAAGGAGTTCTGCATCCTGAGTGTAGGAAACACTTTACGGGAGTTCTGTAGCATGGGAGCACTCTTACGCACTATGCGGGTTTTCAGTAGTCTGAGTAAAAGAGAAGCAGCTTACAGGATTTCTGTACATTGGAAGTAGTGAGAGGAAGTTTACAGGAGTTCTGCATCCTGAGTGTAGGAAACACTTTACGGGAGTTCTGTAGCATGGGAGTAGTCTTACGCACTATTCGGGTTTTCAATAGTCTGAGTAAAAGAGAAGCAGCTTACAGGATTTCTGTACATTGGAAGTAGTGAGAGGCAGTTTACAGGAGTTCTGCATCCTGAGTGTAGGCAACACTTCACGGGAGTTCTGTAGCATGGGAGTAGTCTTAAGCACTATGCGGGTTTTCAGTAGTCTGAATAAAAGAGAAGCAGCTTACAGGATTTCTGTACATTGGAAGTAGTGAGAGGCAGTTTACAGGAGTTCTGAATCCTGAGTGTAGGAAACACTTTACGGGAGTTCTGTAGCATGGGAGCACTCTTACGCACTATGCGGGTTTTCAGTAGTCTGAGTAAAAGAGAAGCAGCTTACAGGATTTCTGTACATTGGAAGTAGTGAGAGGAAGTTTACAGGAGTTCTGCATCCTGAGTGTAGGAAACACTTTACGGGAGTTCTGTAGCATGGGAGTAGTCTTACGCACTATTCGGGTTTTCAGTAGTCTGAGTAAAAGAGAAGCAGCTTACAGGATTTCTGTACATTGGAAGTAGTGAGAGGCAGTTTACAGGAGTTCTGCATCCTGAGTGTAGGAAACACTTTACGGGAGTTCTGTAGCATGGGAGTAGTCTTACGCACTATGCGGGTTTTCAGTAGTCTGAGTAAAAGAGAAGCAGCTTACAGGATTTCTGTACATTGGAAGTAGTGAGAGGCAGTTTACAGGAGTTCTGCATCCTGAGTGTAGCAGACAGTTTAAGGGAGTTCTGTAGCATGGGAGCAGTCTTACGCACTATGCGGGTTTTCAATAGTCTGAGTAAAAGAGAAACAGCTTACAGGATTTCTGTACATTGGAAGTAGTGAGAGGCAGTTTACAGGAGTTCTGCACCCTGAGTGTAGGAAACACTTTACGGGAGTTCTGTAGCATGGGAGCACTCTTACGCACTATGCGGGTTTTCAGTAGTCTGAGTAAAAGAGAAGCAGCTTACAGGATTTCTGTACATTGGAAGTAGTGAGAGGCAGTGTAAAGGAGTTCTGCATCCTGAGTGTAGGCAACACTTTACGGGAGTTCTGTAGCATGGGAGTAGTCTTACGCACTATGCGGGTTTTCAGTAGTCTGAATAGAAGAGAAGCAGCTTACAGGATTTCTGTACATTGGAAGTAGTGAGAGGCAGTGTAAAGGAGTTCTGCATGCTGAGTGTAGGAAACACTTTACGGGAGTTCTGTAGCATGGGAGCACTCTTACGCACTATGCGGGTTTTCAGTAGTCTGAGTAAAAGAGAAGCAGCTTACAGGATTTCTGTACATTGGAAGTAGTGAGAGGAAGTTTACAGGAGTTCTGCATCCTGAGTGTAGGAAACACTTTACGGGAGTTCTGTAGCATGGGAGTAGGCTTACGCACTATTCGGGTTTTCAATAGTCTGAGTAAAAGAGAAGCAGCTTACAGGATTTCTGTACATTGGAAGTAGTGAGAGGCAGTTTACAGAAGTTCTGCATCCTGAGTGTAGGAAACACTTTACGGGAGTTCTGTAGCATGGGAGTAGTCTTACGCACTATGCGGGTTTTCAGTAGTCTGAGTAAAAGAGAAGCAGCTTACAGGATTTCTGTACATTGGAAGTAGTGAGAGGCAGTTTACAGGAGTTCTGCATCCTGAGTGTAGCAGACAGTTTAAGGGAGTTCTGTAGCATGGGAGCAGTCTTACGCACTATGCGGGTTTTCAATAGTCTGAGTAAAAGAGAAACAGCTTACAGGATTTCTGTACATTGGAAGTAGTGAGAGGCATTTTACAGGAGTTCTGCACCCTGAGTGTAGGAAACACTTTACGGGAGTTCTGTAGCATGGGAGTAGTCTTACGCACTATGCGGGTTTTCAGTAGTCTGAATAAAAGAGAAGCAGCTTACAGGATTTCTGTACATTGGAAGTAGTGAGAGGCAGTTTACAGGAGTTCTGCATCCTGAGTGCAGGAAATGCTTTACCGGAGTTCTGTAGCATGGGAGTAGTTACGCACTATGCGGGTTTTCAGTAGTCTGAGTAAAAGAGAAGCAGCTTACAGGATTTCTGTACATTGGAAGTAGTGAGAGGCAGTTTGCAGGAGTTCTGCATCCTGAGTGTAGGAAACACTTTACGGGAGTTCTGTAGCATGGGAGTAGTCTTACGCACTAAGCGGGTTTTCAGTAGTCTGAGTAAAAGAGAAGCAGCTTACAGGATTTCTGTACATTGGAAGTAGTGAGAGGCAGTTTACAGGAGTTCTGCATCCTGAGTGTAGGCAACACTTTACGGGAGTTGTGTAGCATGGGAGTAGTCTTACGCACTATGCGGGTTTTCAGTAGTCTGAATAAAAGAGAAGCAGCTTACAGGATTTCTGTACATTGGAAGTAGTGAGAGGCAGTTTACAGGAGTTCTGCATCCTGAGTGTAGGAAACACTTTACGGGAGTTCTGTAGCATGGGAGCACTCTTACGCACTATGCGGGTTTTCAGTAGTCTGAGTAAAAGAGAAGCAGCTTACAGGATTTCTGTACATTGGAAGTAGTGAGAGGAAGTTTACAGGAGTTCTGCATCCTGAGTGTAGGAAACACTTTACGGGAGTTCTGTAGCATGGGAGTAGTCTTACGCACTATTCGGGTTTTCAGTAGTCTGAGTAAAAGAGAAGCAGCTTACAGGATTTCTGTACATTGGAAGTAGTGAGAGGCAGTTTACAGGAGTTCTGCATCCTGAGTGTAGGAAACACTTTACAGGAGTTCTGTAGCATGGGAGTAGTCTTACGCACTATGCGGGTTTTCAGTAGTCTGAGTAAAAGAGAAGCAGCTTACAGGATTTCTGTACATTGGAAGTAGTGAGAGGCAGTTTACAGGAGTTCTGCATCCTGAGTGTAGCAGACAGTTTAAGGGAGTTCTGTAGCATGGGAGCAGTCTTACGCACTATGCGGGTTTTCAATAGTCTGAGTAAAAGAGAAACAGCTTACAGGATTTCTGTACATTGGAAGTAGTGAGAGGCAGTTTACAGGAGTTCTGCACCCTGAGTGTAGGAAACACTTTACGGGAGTTCTGTAGCATGGGAGTAGTCTTAAGCACTATGCGGGTTTTCAGTAGTCTGAGTAAAAGAGAAGCAGCTTTCAGGATTTCTGTACATTGGAAGTAGTGAGAGGCAGTTTACAGGAGTTCTGCATCCTGAGTGCAGGAAATGCTTTACCGGAGTTCTGTATCATAGGAGTAGTTACGCACTATGCGGGTTTTCAGTAGTCTGAGTAAAAGAGAAGCAGCTTACAGGATTTCTGTACATTGGAAGTAGTGAGAGGAAGTTTACAGGAGTTCTGCTTCCTGAGTGTAGGAAACACTTTACGGGAGTTCTGTAGCATGGGAGTAGTCTTACGCACTATGCGGGTTTTCAGTAGTCTGAATAAAAGAGAAGCAGCTTACAGGATTTCTGTACATTGGAAGTAGTGAGAGGCAGTTTACAGGAGTTCTGCATCCTGAGTGTAGGAAACACTTTACGGGAGTTCTGTAGCATGGGAGCACTCTTACGCACTATGCGGGTTTTCAGTAGTCTGAGTAAAAGAGAAGCAGCTTACAGGATTTCTGTACATTGGAAGTAGTGAGAGGCAGTTTACAGGAGTTCTGCATCCTGAGTGTAGGAAACACTTTACGGGAGTTCTGTAGCATGGGAGTAGTCTTACGCACTAAGCGGGTTTTCAGTAGTCTGAGTAAAAGAGAAGCAGCTTACAGGATTTCTGTACATTGGAAGTAGTGAGAGGCAGTGTAAAGGAGTTCTGCATCCTGAGTGTAGGCAACACTTTACGGGAGTTCTGTAGCATGGGAGTAGTCTTACGCACTATGCGGGTTTTCAGTAGTCTGAATAAAAGAGAAGCAGCTTACAGGATTTCTGTACATTGGAAGTAGTGAGAGGAAGTTTACAGGAGTTCTGCATCCTGAGTGTAGGAAACACTTTACGGGAGTTCTGTAGCATGGGAGCACTCTTACGCACTATGCGGGTTTTCAGTAGTCTGAGTAAAAGAGAAGCAGCTTACAGGATTTCTGTACATTGGAAGTAGTGAGAGGAAGTTTACAGGAGTTCTGCATCCTGAGTGTAGGAAACACTTTACGGGACTTCTGTAGCATGGGAGTAGTCTTACGCACTATTCGGGTTTTCAGTAGTCTGAGTAAAAGAGAAGCAGCTTACAGGATTTCTGTACATTGGAAGTAGTGAGAGGCAGTTTACAGGAGTTCTGCATCCTGAGTGTAGCAGACCGTTTAAGGGAGTTCTGTAGCATGGGAGCAGTCTTACGCACTATGCGGGTTTTCAATAGTCTGAGTAAAAGAGAAACAGCTTACAGGATTTCTGTACATTGGAAGTACTGTGAGGCATTTTACAGGAGTTCTGCACCCTGAGTGTAGGAAACACTTTACGGGAGTTCTGTAGCATGGGAGTAGTCTTAAGCACTATGCGGGTTTTCAGTAGTCTGAGTAAAAGAGAAGCAGCTTTCAGGATTTCTGTACATTGGAAGTAGTGAGAGGCAGTTTACAGGAGTTCTGCATCCTGAATGCAGGAAATGCTTTACCGGAGTTCTGTAGCATGGGAGTAGTTACGCACTATGCGGGTTTTCAGTAGTCTGAGTAAAAGAGAAGCAGCTTACAGGATTTCTGTACATTGGAAGTAGTGAGAGGAAGTTTACAGGAGTTCTGCATCCTGAGTGTAGGAAACACTTTACGGGAGTTCTGTAGCATGGGAGCACTCTTACGCACTATGCGGGTTTTCAGTAGTCTGAGTAAAAGAGAAGCAGCTTACAGGATTTCTGTACATTGGAAGTAGTGAGAGGCAGTTTACAGGAGTTCTGCATCCTGAGTGTAGGAAACACTTTACGGGAGTTCTGTAGCATGGGAGCACTCTTACGCACTATGCGGTTTTCAGTAGTCTGAGTAAAAGAGAAGCAGCTTACAGGATTTCTGTACATTGGAAGTAGTGAGAGGAAGTTTACAGGAGTTCTGCATCCTGAGTGTAGGAAACACTTTACGGGAGTTCTGTAGCATGGGAGTAGTCTTACGCACTAAGCGGGTTTTAAGTAGTCTGAGTAAAAGAGAAGCAGCTTACAGGATTTCTGTACATTGGAAGTAGTGAGAGGCAGTGTAAAGGAGTTCTGCATCCTGAGTGTAGGCAACACTTTACGGGAGTTCTGTTGCATGGGAGTAGTCTTACGCACTATGCGGGTTTTCAGTAGTCTGAATAAAAGAGAAGCAGCTTACAGGATTTCTGTACATTGGAAGTAGTGAGAGGAAGTTTACAGGAGTTCTGCATCCTGAGTGTAGGAAACACTTTACGGGAGTTCTGTAGCATGGGAGCACTCTTACGCACTATGCGGGTTTTCAGTAGTCTGAGTAAAAGAGAAGCAGCTTACAGGATTTCTGTACATTGGAAGTAGTGAGAGGAAGTTTACAGGATTTCTGCATCCTGAGTGTAGGAAACACTTTACGGGACTTCTGTAGCATGGGAGTAGTCTTACGCACTATTCGGGTTTTCAGTAGTCTGAGTAAAAGAGAAGCAGCTTACAGGATTTCTGTACATTGGAAGTAGTGAGAGGCAGTTTACAGGAGTTCTGCATCCTGAGTGTAGGAAACACTTTACGGGAGTTCTGTAGCATGGGAGTAGTCTTACGCACTATTCGGGTTTTCAGTAGTCTGAATAAAAGAGAAGCAGCTTACAGGATTTCTGTACATTGGAAGTAGTGAGAGGCAGTTTACAGGAGTTCTGCATCCTGAGTGTAGGAAACACTTTACGGGAGTTCTGTAGCATGGGAGTAGTCTTACGCACTATGCGGGTTTTCAGTAGTCTGAGTAAAAGAGAAGCAGCTTACAGGATTTCTGTACATTGGAAGTAGTGAGAGGCAGTTTACAGGAGTTCTGCATCCTGAGTGTAGCAGACAGTTTAAGGGAGTTCTGTAGCATGGGAGCAGTCTTACGCACTATGCGGGTTTTCAATAGTCTGAGTAAAAGAGAAGCAGCTTACAGGATTTCTGTACATTGGAAGTACTGAGAGGCATTTTACAGGAGTTCTGCATCCTGAGTGTAGGAAACACTTTACGGGAGTTCTGTAGCATGGGAGTAGTCTTAAGCACTATGCGGGTTTTCAGTAGTCTGAGTAAAGGAGAAGCAGCTTTCAGGATTTCTGTACATTGGAAGTAGTGAGAGGCAGTTTACAGGAGTTCTGCCTCCTGAGTGCAGGAAATGCTTTACCGCAGTTCTGTAGCATGGGAGTAGTTACGCACTATGCGGGTTTTCAGTAGTCTGAGTAAAAGAGAAGCAGCTTACAGGATTTCTGTACATTGGAAGTAGTGAGAGGCAGTTTACAGGAGTTCTGCATCCTGAGTGTAGGCAACACTTTAGGGGAGTTCTGTAGCATGGGAGTAGTCTTACGCACTATGCGGGTTTTCAGTAGTCTGAATAAAAGAGAAGCAGCTTACAGGATTTCTGTACATTGGAAGTAGTGAGAGGCAGTTTACAGGAGTTCTGCATCCTGAGTGTAGGAAACACTTTACGGGAGTTCTGTAGCATGGGAGTAGTCTTACGCACTATTCGGGTTTTCAGTAGTCTGAGTAAAAGAGAAGCAGCTTACAGGATTTCTGTACATTGGAAGTAGTGAGAGGCAGTTTACAGGAGTTCTGCATCCTGAGTGTAGGAAACACTTTACGGGAGTTCTGTAGCATGGGAGTAGTCTTACGCACTATGCGGGTTTTCAGTAGTCTGAGTAAAAGAGAAGCAGCTTACAGGATTTCTGTACATTGGAAGTAGTGAGAGGCAGTTTACAGGAGTTCTGCATCCTGAGTGTAGCAGACAGTTTAAGGGAGTTCTGTAGCATGGGAGCAGTCTTACGCACTATGCGGGTTTTCAATAGTCTGAGTAAAAGAGAAACAGCTTACAGGAATTTTGTACATTGGAAGTAGTGAGAGGCATTTTACAGGAGTTCTGCACCCTGAGTGTAGGAAACACTTTACGGGAGTTCTGTAGCATGGGAGTAGTCTTAAGCACTATGCGGGTTTTCAGTAGTCTGAGTAAAAGAGAAGCAGCTTTCAGGATTTCTGTACATTGGAAGTAGTGAGAGGCAGTTTACAGGAGTTCTGCATCCTGAGTGCAGGAAATGCTTTACCGGAGTTCTGTATCATGGGAGTAGTTACGCACTATGCGGGTTTTCAGTAGTCTGAGTAAAAGAGAAGCAGCTTACAGGATTTCTGTACATTGGAAGTAGTGAGTGCCAGTTTACAGGAGTTCTGCATCCTGAGTGTAGGAAACACTTTACGGGAGTTCTGTAGCATGGGAGTAGTCTTACGCACTATGCGGGTTTTCAGTAGTCTGAATAAAAGAGAAGCAGCTTACAGGATTTCTGTACATTGGAAGTAGTGAGAGGCAGTTTACAGGAGTTCTGCATCCTGAGTGTAGGAAACACTTTACGGGAGTTCTGTAGCATGGGAGCACTCTTACGCACTATGCGGGTTTTCAGTAGTCTGAATAAAAGAGAAGCAGCTTACAGGATTTCTGTACATTGGAAGTAGTGAGAGGAAGTTTACAGGAGTTCTGCATCCTGAGTGTAGGAAACACTTTACGGGAGTTCTGTAGCATGGGAGTAGTCTTACGCACTAAGCGGGTTTTCAGTAGTCTGAGTAAAAGAGAAGCAGCTTACAGGATTTCTGTACATTGGAAGTAGTGAGAGGCAGTGTAAAGGAGTTCTGCATCCTGAGTGTAGGCAACACTTTACGGGAGTTCTGTAGCATGGGAGTAGTCTTACGCACTATGAGGGTTTTCAGTAGTCTGAATAAAAGAGAAGCAGCTTACAGGATTTCTGTACATTGGAAGTAGTGAGAGGCAGTGTAAAGGAGTTCTGCATGCTGAGTGTAGGAAACACTTTACGGGAGTTCTGTAGCATGGGAGCACTCTTACGCACTATGCGGGTTTTCAGTAGTCTGAGTAAAAGAGAAGCAGCTTACAGGATTTCTGTACATTGGAAGTAGTGAGAGGAAGTTTACAGGAGTTCTGCATCCTGAGTGTAGGAAACACTTTACGGGAGTTCTGTAGCATGGGAGTAGGCTTACGCACTATTCGGGTTTTCAATAGTCTGAGTAAAAGAGAAGCAGCTTACAGGATTTCTGTACATTGGAAGTAGTGAGAGGCAGTTTACAGAAGTTCTGCATCCTGAGTGTAGGAAACACTTTACGGGAGTTCTGTAGCATGGGAGTAGTCTTACGCACTATGCGGGTTTTCAGTAGTCTGAGTAAAAGAGAAGCAGCTTACAGGATTTCTGTACATTGGAAGTAGTGAGAGGCAGTTTACAGGAGTTCTGCATCCTGAGTGTAGCAGACAGTTTAAGGGAGTTCTGTAGCATGGGAGCAGTCTTACGCACTATGCGGGTTTTCAATAGTCTGAGTAAAAGAGAAACAGCTTACAGGATTTCTGTACATTGGAAGTAGTGAGAGGCATTTTACAGGAGTTCTGCACCCTGAGTGTAGGAAACACTTTACGGGAGTTCTGTAGCATGGGAGTAGTCTTACGCACTATGCGGGTTTTCAGTAGTCTGAATAAAAGAGAAGCAGCTTACAGGATTTCTGTACATTGGAAGTAGTGAGAGGCAGTTTACAGGAGTTCTGCATCCTGAGTGCAGGAAATGCTTTACCGGAGTTCTGTAGCATGGGAGTAGTTACGCACTATGCGGGTTTTCAGTAGTCTGAGTAAAAGAGAAGCAGCTTACAGGATTTCTGTACATTGGAAGTAGTGAGAGGCAGTTTGCAGGAGTTCTGCATCCTGAGTGTAGGAAACACTTTACGGGAGTTCTGTAGCATGGGAGTAGTCTTACGCACTAAGCGGGTTTTCAGTAGTCTGAGTAAAAGAGAAGCAGCTTACAGGATTTCTGTACATTGGAAGTAGTGAGAGGCAGTGTAAAGGAGTTCTGCATCCTGAGTGTAGGCAACACTTTACGGGAGTTGTGTAGCATGGGAGTAGTCTTACGCACTATGCGGGTTTTCAGTAGTCTGAATAAAAGAGAAGCAGCTTACAGGATTTCTGTACATTGGAAGTAGTGAGAGGCAGTTTACAGGAGTTCTGAATCCTGAGTGTAGGAAACACTTTACGGGAGTTCTGTAGCATGGGAGCACTCTTACGCACTATGCGGGTTTTCAGTAGTCTGAGTAAAAGAGAAGCAGCTTACAGGATTTCTGTACATTGGAAGTAGTGAGAGGCAGTTTACAGGAGTTCTGCATCCTGAGTGTAGGAAACACTTTACGGGAGTTCTGTAGCATGGGAGTAGTCTTACGCACTATGCGGGTTTTCAGTAGTCTGAATAAAAGAGAAGCAGCTTACAGGATTTCTGTACATTGGAAGTAGTGAGAGGAAGTTTACAGGAGTTCTGCATCCTGAGTGTAGGAAACACTTTACGGGACTTCTGTAGCATGGGAGTAGTCTTACGCACTATTCGGGTTTTCAGTAGTCTGAGTAAAAGAGAAGCAGCTTACAGGATTTCTGTACATTGGAAGTAGTGAGAGGCAGTTTACAGGAGTTCTGCATCCTGAGTGTAGGAAACACTTTACGGGAGTTCTGTAGCATGGGAGCAGTCTTACGCACTATGCGGGTTTTCAATAGTCTGAGTAAAAGAGAAACAGCTTACAGGATTTCTGTACATTGGAAGTACTGTGAGGCATTTTACAGGAGTTCTGCACCCTGAGTGTAGGAAACACTTTACGGGAGTTCTGTAGCATGGGAGTAGTCTTAAGCACTATGCGGGTTTTCAGTAGTCTGAGTAAAAGAGAAGCAGCTTTCAGGATTTCTGTACATTGGAAGTAGTGAGAGGCAGTTTACAGGAGTTCTGCATCCTGAGTGCAGGAAATGCTTTACCGGAGTTCTGTATCATGGGAGTAGTTACGCACTATGCGGGTTTTCAGTAGTCTGAGTAAAAGAGAAGCAGCTTACAGGATTTCTGTACATTGGAAGTAGTGAGAGGAAGTTTACAGGAGTTCTGCATCCTGAGTGTAGGAAACACTTTACGGGAGTTCTGTAGCATGGGAGTAGTCTTACGCACTATGCGGGTTTTCTGTAGTCTGAGTAAAAGAGAAGCAGCTTACAGGATTTCTGTACATTGGAAGTAGTGAGAGGCAGTTTACAGGAGTTCTGCATCCTGAGTGTAGGAAACACTTTACGGGAGTTCTGTAGCATGGGAGCACTCTTACGCACTATGCGGTTTTCAGTAGTCTGAGTAAAAGAGAAGCAGCTTACAGGATTTCTGTACATTGGAAGTAGTGAGAGGAAGTTTACAGGAGTTCTGCATCCTGAGTGTAGGAAACACTTTACGGGAGTTCTGTAGCATGGGAGTAGTCTTACGCACTAAGCGGGTTTTCAGTAGTCTGAGTAAAAGAGAAGCAGCTTACAGGATTTCTGTACATTGGAAGTAGTGAGAGGCAGTGTAAAGGAGTTCTGCATCCTGAGTGTAGGCAACACTTTACGGGAGTTCTGTAGCATGGGAGTAGTCTTACGCACTATGCGGGTTTTCAGTAGTCTGAATAAAAGAGAAGCAGCTTACAGGATTTCTGTACATTGGAAGTAGTGAGAGGAAGTTTACAGGAGTTCTGCATCCTGAGTGTAGGAAACACTTTACGGGAGTTCTGTAGCATGGGAGCACTCTTACGCACTATGCGGGTTTTCAGTAGTCTGAGTAAAAGAGAAGCAGCTTACAGGATTTCTGTACATTGGAAGTAGTGAGAGGAAGTTTACAGGATTTCTGCATCCTGAGTGTAGGAAACACTTTACGGGACTTCTGTAGCATGGGAGTAGTCTTACGCACTATTCGGGTTTTCAGTAGTCTGAGTAAAAGAGAAGCAGCTTACAGGATTTCTGTACATTGGAAGTAGTGAGAGGCAGTTTACAGGAGTTCTGCATCCTGAGTGTAGGAAACACTTTACGGGAGTTCTGTAGCATGGGAGTAGTCTTACGCACTATTCGGGTTTTCAGTAGTCTGAATAAAAGAGAAGCAGCTTACAGGATTTCTGTACATTGGAAGTAGTGAGAGGCAGTTTACAGGAGTTCTGCATCCTGAGTGTAGGAAACACTTTACGGGAGTTCTGTAGCATGGGAGTAGTCTTACGCACTATGCGGGTTTTCAGTAGTCTGAGTAAAAGAGAAGCAGCTTACAGGATTTCTGTACATTGGAAGTAGTGAGAGGCAGTTTACAGGAGTTCTGCATCCTGAGTGTAGCAGACAGTTTAAGGGAGTTCTGTAGCATGGGAGCAGTCTTACGCACTATGCGGGTTTTCAATAGTCTGAGTAAAAGAGAAGCAGCTTACAGGATTTCTGTACATTGGAAGTACTGAGAGGCATTTTACAGGAGTTCTGCATCCTGAGTGTAGGAAACACTTTACGGGAGTTCTGTAGCATGGGAGTAGTCTTAAGCACTATGCGGGTTTTCAGTAGTCTGAGTAAAGGAGAAGCAGCTTTCAGGATTTCTGTACATTGGAAGTAGTGAGAGGCAGTTTACAGGAGTTCTGCCTCCTGAGTGCAGGAAATGCTTTACCGCAGTTCTGTAGCATGGGAGTAGTTACGCACTATGCGGGTTTTCAGTAGTCTGAGTAAAAGAGAAGCAGCTTACAGGATTTCTGTACATTGGAAGTAGTGAGAGGCAGTTTACAGGAGTTCTGCATCCTGAGTGTAGGCAACACTTTAGGGGAGTTCTGTAGCATGGGAGTAGTCTTACGCACTATGCGGGTTTTCAGTAGTCTGAATAAAAGAGAAGCAGCTTACAGGATTTCTGTACATTGGAAGTAGTGAGAGGCAGTTTACAGGAGTTCTGCATCCTGAGTGTAGGAAACACTTTACGGGAGTTCTGTAGCATGGGAGCACTCTTACGCACTATGCGGATTTTCAGTAGTCTGAGTAAAAGAGAAGCAGCTTACAGGATTTCTGTACATTGGAAGTAGTGAGAGGCAGTTTACAGGAGTTCTGCATCCTGAGTGTAGGAAACACTTTACGGGAGTTCTGTAGCATGGGAGTAGTCTTACGCACTATTCGGGTTTTCAGTAGTCTGAGTAAAAGAGAAGCAGCTTACAGGATTTCTGTACATTGGAAGTAGTGAGAGGCAGTTTACAGGAGTTCTGCATCCTGAGTGTAGGAAACACTTTACGGGAGTTCTGTAGCATGGGAGTAGTCTTACGCACTATGCGGGTTTTCAGTAGTCTGAGTAAAAGAGAAGCAGCTTACAGGATTTCTGTACATTGGAAGTAGTGAGAGGCAGTTTGCAGGAGTTCTGCATCCTGAGTGTAGGAAACACTTTACGGGAGTTCTGTAGCATGGGAGTAGTCTTACGCACTAAGCGGGTTTTCAGTAGTCTGAGTAAAAGAGAAGCAGCTTACAGGATTTCTGTACATTGGAAGTAGTGAGAGGCAGTGTAAAGGAGTTCTGCATCCTGAGTGTAGGCAACACTTTACGGGAGTTGTGTAGCATGGGAGTAGTCTTACGCACTATGCGGGTTTTCAGTAGTCTGAATAAAAGAGAAGCAGCTTACAGGATTTCTGTACATTGGAAGTAGTGAGAGGCAGTTTACAGGAGTTCTGAATCCTGAGTGTAGGAAACACTTTACGGGAGTTCTGTAGCATGGGAGCACTCTTACGCACTATGCGGGTTTTCAGTAGTCTGAGTAAAAGAGAAGCAGCTTACAGGATTTCTGTACATTGGAAGTAGTGAGAGGCAGTTTACAGGAGTTCTGCATCCTGAGTGTAGGAAACACTTTACGGGAGTTCTGTAGCATGGGAGTAGTCTTACGCACTATGCGGGTTTTCAGTAGTCTGAATAAAAGAGAAGCAGCTTACAGGATTTCTGTACATTGGAAGTAGTGAGAGGAAGTTTACAGGAGTTCTGCATCCTGAGTGTAGGAAACACTTTACGGGACTTCTGTAGCATGGGAGTAGTCTTACGCACTATTCGGGTTTTCAGTAGTCTGAGTAAAAGAGAAGCAGCTTACAGGATTTCTGTACATTGGAAGTAGTGAGAGGCAGTTTACAGGAGTTCTGCATCCTGAGTGTAGGAAACACTTTACGGGAGTTCTGTAGCATGGGAGCAGTCTTACGCACTATGCGGGTTTTCAATAGTCTGAGTAAAAGAGAAACAGCTTACAGGATTTCTGTACATTGGAAGTACTGTGAGGCATTTTACAGGAGTTCTGCACCCTGAGTGTAGGAAACACTTTACGGGAGTTCTGTAGCATGGGAGTAGTCTTAAGCACTATGCGGGTTTTCAGTAGTCTGAGTAAAAGAGAAGCAGCTTTCAGGATTTCTGTACATTGGAAGTAGTGAGAGGCAGTTTACAGGAGTTCTGCATCCTGAGTGCAGGAAATGCTTTACCGGAGTTCTGTATCATGGGAGTAGTTACGCACTATGCGGGTTTTCAGTAGTCTGAGTAAAAGAGAAGCAGCTTACAGGATTTCTGTACATTGGAAGTAGTGAGAGGAAGTTTACAGGAGTTCTGCATCCTGAGTGTAGGAAACACTTTACGGGAGTTCTGTAGCATGGGAGTAGTCTTACGCACTATGCGGGTTTTCTGTAGTCTGAGTAAAAGAGAAGCAGCTTACAGGATTTCTGTACATTGGAAGTAGTGAGAGGCAGTTTACAGGAGTTCTGCATCCTGAGTGTAGGAAACACTTTACGGGAGTTCTGTAGCATGGGAGCACTCTTACGCACTATGCGGTTTTCAGTAGTCTGAGTAAAAGAGAAGCAGCTTACAGGATTTCTGTACATTGGAAGTAGTGAGAGGAAGTTTACAGGAGTTCTGCATCCTGAGTGTAGGAAACACTTTACGGGAGTTCTGTAGCATGGGAGTAGTCTTACGCACTAAGCGGGTTTTCAGTAGTCTGAGTAAAAGAGAAGCAGCTTACAGGATTTCTGTACATTGGAAGTAGTGAGAGGCAGTGTAAAGGAGTTCTGCATCCTGAGTGTAGGCAACACTTTACGGGAGTTCTGTAGCATGGGAGTAGTCTTACGCACTATGCGGGTTTTCAGTAGTCTGAATAAAAGAGAAGCAGCTTACAGGATTTCTGTACATTGGAAGTAGTGAGAGGAAGTTTACAGGAGTTCTGCATCCTGAGTGTAGGAAACACTTTACGGGAGTTCTGTAGCATGGGAGCACTCTTACGCACTATGCGGGTTTTCAGTAGTCTGAGTAAAAGAGAAGCAGCTTACAGGATTTCTGTACATTGGAAGTAGTGAGAGGAAGTTTACAGGATTTCTGCATCCTGAGTGTAGGAAACACTTTACGGGACTTCTGTAGCATGGGAGTAGTCTTACGCACTATTCGGGTTTTCAGTAGTCTGAGTAAAAGAGAAGCAGCTTACAGGATTTCTGTACATTGGAAGTAGTGAGAGGCAGTTTACAGGAGTTCTGCATCCTGAGTGTAGGAAACACTTTACGGGAGTTCTGTAGCATGGGAGTAGTCTTACGCACTATTCGGGTTTTCAGTAGTCTGAATAAAAGAGAAGCAGCTTACAGGATTTCTGTACATTGGAAGTAGTGAGAGGCAGTTTACAGGAGTTCTGCATCCTGAGTGTAGGAAACACTTTACGGGAGTTCTGTAGCATGGGAGTAGTCTTACGCACTATGCGGGTTTTCAGTAGTCTGAGTAAAAGAGAAGCAGCTTACAGGATTTCTGTACATTGGAAGTAGTGAGAGGCAGTTTACAGGAGTTCTGCATCCTGAGTGTAGCAGACAGTTTAAGGGAGTTCTGTAGCATGGGAGCAGTCTTACGCACTATGCGGGTTTTCAATAGTCTGAGTAAAAGAGAAGCAGCTTACAGGATTTCTGTACATTGGAAGTACTGAGAGGCATTTTACAGGAGTTCTGCATCCTGAGTGTAGGAAACACTTTACGGGAGTTCTGTAGCATGGGAGTAGTCTTAAGCACTATGCGGGTTTTCAGTAGTCTGAGTAAAGGAGAAGCAGCTTTCAGGATTTCTGTACATTGGAAGTAGTGAGAGGCAGTTTACAGGAGTTCTGCCTCCTGAGTGCAGGAAATGCTTTACCGCAGTTCTGTAGCATGGGAGTAGTTACGCACTATGCGGGTTTTCAGTAGTCTGAGTAAAAGAGAAGCAGCTTACAGGATTTCTGTACATTGGAAGTAGTGAGAGGCAGTTTACAGGAGTTCTGCATCCTGAGTGTAGGCAACACTTTAGGGGAGTTCTGTAGCATGGGAGTAGTCTTACGCACTATGCGGGTTTTCAGTAGTCTGAATAAAAGAGAAGCAGCTTACAGGATTTCTGTACATTGGAAGTAGTGAGAGGCAGTTTACAGGAGTTCTGCATCCTGAGTGTAGGAAACACTTTACGGGAGTTCTGTAGCATGGGAGCACTCTTACGCACTATGCGGATTTTCAGTAGTCTGAGTAAAAGAGAAGCAGCTTACAGGATTTCTGTACATTGGAAGTAGTGAGAGGCAGTTTACAGGAGTTCTGCATCCTGAGTGTAGGAAACACTTTACGGGAGTTCTGTAGCATGGGAGTAGTCTTACGCACTATTCGGGTTTTCAGTAGTCTGAGTAAAAGAGAAGCAGCTTACAGGATTTCTGTACATTGGAAGTAGTGAGAGGCAGTTTACAGGAGTTCTGCATCCTGAGTGTAGGAAACACTTTACGGGAGTTCTGTAGCATGGGAGTAGTCTTACGCACTATGCGGGTTTTCAGTAGTCTGAGTAAAAGAGAAGCAGCTTACAGGATTTCTGTACATTGGAAGTAGTGAGAGGCAGTTTACAGGAGTTCTGCATCCTGAGTGTAGCAGACAGTTTAAGGGAGTTCTGTAGCATGGGAGCAGTCTTACGCACTATGCGGGTTTTCAATAGTCTGAGTAAAAGAGAAACAGCTTACAGGAATTTTGTACATTGGAAGTAGTGAGAGGCATTTTACAGGAGTTCTGCACCCTGAGTGTAGGAAACACTTTACGGGAGTTCTGTAGCATGGGAGTAGTCTTAAGCACTATGCGGGTTTTCAGTAGTCTGAGTAAAAGAGAAGCAGCTTTCAGGATTTCTGTACATTGGAAGTAGTGAGAGGCAGTTTACAGGAGTTCTGCATCCTGAGTGCAGGAAATGCTTTACCGGAGTTCTGTATCATGGGAGTAGTTACGCACTATGCGGGTTTTCAGTAGTCTGAGTAAAAGAGAAGCAGCTTACAGGATTTCTGTACATTGGAAGTAGTGAGTGCCAGTTTACAGGAGTTCTGCATCCTGAGTGTAGGAAACACTTTACGGGAGTTCTGTAGCATGGGAGTAGTCTTACGCACTAAGCGGGTTTTCAGTAGTCTGAGTAAAAGAGAAGCAGCTTACAGGATTTCTGTACATTGGAAGTAGTGAGAGGCAGTGTAAAGGAGTTCTGCATCCTGAGTGTAGGCAACACTTTACGGGAGTTCTGTAGCATGGGAGTAGTCTTACGCACTATGAGGGTTTTCAGTAGTCTGAATAAAAGAGAAGCAGCTTACAGGATTTCTGTACATTGGAAGTAGTGAGAGGAAGTTTACAGGAGTTCTGCATCCTGAGTGTAGGAAACACTTTACGGGAGTTCTGTAGCATGGGAGCACTCTTACGCACTATGCGGGTTTTCAGTAGTCTGAGTAAAAGAGAAGCAGCTTACAGGATTTCTGTATATTGGAAGTAGTGAGAGGAAGTTTACAGGAGTTCTGCATCCTGAGTGTAGGAAACACTTTACGGGACTTCTGTAGCATGGGAGTAGTCTTACGCACTATTCGGGTTTTCAGTAGTCTGAGTAAAAGAGAAGCAGCTTACAGGATTTCTGTACATTGGAAGTAGTGAGAGGCAGTTTACAGGAGTTCTGCATCCTGAGTGTAGGAAACACTTTACGGGAGTTCTGTAGCATGGGAGCACTCTTACGCACTATGCGGGTTTTCAGTAGTCTGAGTAAAAGAGAAGCAGCTTACAGGATTTCTGTACATTGGAAGTAGTGAGAGGAAGTTTATAGGAGTTCTGCATCCTGAGTGTAGGAAACACTTTACGGGAGTTCTGTAGCATGGGAGTAGTCTTACGCACTATGCGGGTTTTCAGTAGTCTGAGTAAAAGAGAAGCAGCTTACAGGATTTCTGTACATTGGAAGTAGTGAGAGGCAGTGTAAAGGAGTTCTGCATCCTGAGTGTAGGCAACACTTTACGGGAGTTCTGTAGCATGGGAGTAGTCTTACGCACTATGCGGGTTTTCAGTAGTCTGAATAAAAGAGAAGCAGCTTACAGGATTTCTGTACATTGGAAGTAGTGAGAGGAAGTTTACAGGAGTTCTGCATCCTGAGTGTAGGAAACACTTTACGGGAGTTCTGTAGCATGGGAGCACTCTTACGCACTATGCGGGTTTTCAGTAGTCTGAGTAAAAGAGAAGCAGCTTACAGGATTTCTGTACATTGGAAGTAGTGAGAGGAAGTTTACAGGAGTTCTGCATCCTGAGTGTAGGAAACACTTTACGGGACTTCTGTAGCATGGGAGTAGTCTTACGCACTATTCGGGTTTTCAGTAGTCTGAGTAAAAGAGAAGCAGCTTACAGGATTTCTGTACATTGGAAGTAGTGAGAGGCAGTTTACAGGAGTTCTGCATCCTGAGTGTAGCAGACCGTTTAAGGGAGTTCTGTAGCATGGGAGCAGTCTTACGCACTATGCGGGTTTTCAATAGTCTGAGTAAAAGAGAAACAGCTTACAGGATTTCTGTACATTGGAAGTACTGTGAGGCATTTTACAGGAGTTCTGCACCCTGAGTGTAGGAAACACTTTACGGGAGTTCTGTAGCATGCGAGTAGTCTTAAGCACTATGCGGGTTTTCAGTAGTCTGAGTAAAAGAGAAGCAGCTTTCAGGATTTCTGTACATTGGAAGTAGTGAGAGGCAGTTTACAGGAGTTCTGCATCCTGAGTGCAGGAAATGCTTTACCGGAGTTCTGTATCATGGGAGTAGTTACGCACTATGCGGGTTTTCAGTAGTCTGAGTAAAAGAGAAGCAGCTTACAGGATTTCTGTACATTGGAAGTAGTGAGAGGAAGTTTACAGGAGTTCTGCATCCTGAGTGTAGGAAACACTTTACGGGACTTCTGTAGCATGGGAGTAGTCTTACGCACTATGCGGGTTTTCAGTAGTCTGAGTAAAAGAGAAGCAGCTTACAGGATTTCTGTACATTGGAAGTAGTGAGAGGCAGTTTACAGGAGTTCTGCATCCTGAGTGTAGGAAACACTTTACGGGAGTTCTGTAGCATGGGAGCACTCTTACGCACTATGCGGTTTTCAGTAGTCTGAGTAAAAGAGAAGCAGCTTACAGGATTTCTGTACATTGGAAGTAGTGAGAGGAAGTTTACAGGAGTTCTGCATCCTGAGTGTAGGAAACACTTTACGGGAGTTCTGTAGCATGGGAGTAGTCTTACGCACTAAGCGGGTTTTCAGTAGTCTGAGTAAAAGAGAAGCAGCTTACAGGATTTCTGTACATTGGAAGTAGTGAGAGGCAGTGTAAAGGAGTTCTGCATCCTGAGTGTAGGCAACACTTTACGGGAGTTCTGTAGCATGGGAGTAGTCTTACGCACTATGCGGGTTTTCAGTAGTCTGAATAAAAGAGAAGCAGCTTACAGGATTTCTGTACATTGGAAGTAGTGAGAGGAAGTTTACAGGAGTTCTGCATCCTGAGTGTAGGAAACACTTTACGGGAGTTCTGTAGCATGGGAGCACTCTTACGCACTATGCGGGTTTTCAGTAGTCTGAGTAAAAGAGAAGCAGCTTACAGGATTTCTGTACATTGGAAGTAGTGAGAGGAAGTTTACAGGATTTCTGCATCCTGAGTGTAGGAAACACTTTACGGGACTTCTGTAGCATGGGAGTAGTCTTACGCACTATTCGGGTTTTCAGTAGTCTGAGTAAAAGAGAAGCAGCTTACAGGATTTCTGTACATTGGAAGTAGTGAGAGGCAGTTTACAGGAGTTCTGCATCCTGAGTGTAGGAAACACTTTACGGGAGTTCTGTAGCATGGGAGTAGTCTTACGCACTATTCGGGTTTTCAGTAGTCTGAATAAAAGAGAAGCAGCTTACAGGATTTCTGTACATTGGAAGTAGTGAGAGGCAGTTTACAGGAGTTCTGCATCCTGAGTGTAGGAAACACTTTACGGGAGTTCTGTAGCATGGGAGTAGTCTTACGCACTATGCGGGTTTTCAGTAGTCTGAGTAAAAGAGAAGCAGCTTACAGGATTTCTGTACATTGGAAGTAGTGAGAGGCAGTTTACAGGAGTTCTGCATCCTGAGTGTAGCAGACAGTTTAAGGGAGTTCTGTAGCATGGGAGCAGTCTTACGCACTATGCGGGTTTTCAATAGTCTGAGTAAAAGAGAAGCAGCTTACAGGATTTCTGTACATTGGAAGTACTGAGAGGCATTTTACAGGAGTTCTGCATCCTGAGTGTAGGAAACACTTTACGGGAGTTCTGTAGCATGGGAGTAGTCTTAAGCACTATGCGGGTTTTCAGTAGTCTGAGTAAAGGAGAAGCAGCTTTCAGGATTTCTGTACATTGGAAGTAGTGAGAGGCAGTTTACAGGAGTTCTGCCTCCTGAGTGCAGGAAATGCTTTACCGCAGTTCTGTAGCATGGGAGTAGTTACGCACTATGCGGGTTTTCAGTAGTCTGAGTAAAAGAGAAGCAGCTTACAGGATTTCTGTACATTGGAAGTAGTGAGAGGCAGTTTACAGGAGTTCTGCATCCTGAGTGTAGGCAACACTTTAGGGGAGTTCTGTAGCATGGGAGTAGTCTTACGCACTATGCGGGTTTTCAGTAGTCTGAATAAAAGAGAAGCAGCTTACAGGATTTCTGTACATTGGAAGTAGTGAGAGGCAGTTTACAGGAGTTCTGCATCCTGAGTGTAGGAAACACTTTACGGGAGTTCTGTAGCATGGGAGCACTCTTACGCACTATGCGGATTTTCAGTAGTCTGAGTAAAAGAGAAGCAGCTTACAGGATTTCTGTACATTGGAAGTAGTGAGAGGAAGTTTACAGGAGTTCTGCATCCTGAGTGTAGGAAACACTTTACGGGAGTTCTGTAGCATGGGAGTAGTCTTACGCACTATTCGGGTTTTCAGTAGTCTGAGTAAAAGAGAAGCAGCTTACAGGATTTCTGTACATTGGAAGTAGTGAGAGGCAGTTTACAGGAGTTCTGCATCCTGAGTGTAGGAAACACTTTACGGGAGTTCTGTAGCATGGGAGTAGTCTTACGCACTATGCGGGTTTTCAGTAGTCTGAGTAAAAGAGAAGCAGCTTACAGGATTTCTGTACATTGGAAGTAGTGAGAGGCAGTTTACAGGAGTTCTGCATCCTGAGTGTAGCAGACAGTTTAAGGGAGTTCTGTAGCATGGGAGCAGTCTTACGCACTATGCGGGTTTTCAATAGTCTGAGTAAAAGAGAAACAGCTTACAGGAATTTTGTACATTGGAAGTAGTGAGAGGCATTTTACAGGAGTTCTGCACCCTGAGTGTAGGAAACACTTTACGGGAGTTCTGTAGCATGGGAGTAGTCTTAAGCACTATGCGGGTTTTCAGTAGTCTGAGTAAAAGAGAAGCAGCTTTCAGGATTTCTGTACATTGGAAGTAGTGAGAGGCAGTTTACAGGAGTTCTGCATCCTGAGTGCAGGAAATGCTTTACCGGAGTTCTGTATCATGGGAGTAGTTACGCACTATGCGGGTTTTCAGTAGTCTGAGTAAAAGAGAAGCAGCTTACAGGATTTCTGTACATTGGAAGTAGTGAGTGCCAGTTTACAGGAGTTCTGCATCCTGAGTGTAGGAAACACTTTACGGGAGTTCTGTAGCATGGGAGTAGTCTTACGCACTATGCGGGTTTTCAGTAGTCTGAATAAAAGAGAAGCAGCTTACAGGATTTCTGTACATTGGAAGTAGTGAGAGGCAGTTTACAGGAGTTCTGCATCCTGAGTGTAGGAAACACTTTACGGGAGTTCTGTAGCATGGGAGCACTCTTACGCACTATGCGGGTTTTCAGTAGTCTGAATAAAAGAGAAGCAGCTTACAGGATTTCTGTACATTGGAAGTAGTGAGAGGAAGTTTACAGGAGTTCTGCATCCTGAGTGTAGGAAACACTTTACGGGAGTTCTGTAGCATGGGAGTAGTCTTACGCACTAAGCGGGTTTTCAGTAGTCTGAGTAAAAGAGAAGCAGCTTACAGGATTTCTGTACATTGGAAGTAGTGAGAGGCAGTGTAAAGGAGTTCTGCATCCTGAGTGTAGGCAACACTTTACGGGAGTTCTGTAGCATGGGAGTAGTCTTACGCACTATGAGGGTTTTCAGTAGTCTGAATAAAAGAGAAGCAGCTTACAGGATTTCTGTACATTGGAAGTAGTGAGAGGAAGTTTACAGGAGTTCTGCATCCTGAGTGTAGGAAACACTTTACGGGAGTTCTGTAGCATGGGAGCACTCTTACGCACTATGCGGGTTTTCAGTAGTCTGAGTAAAAGAGAAGCAGCTTACAGGATTTCTGTATATTGGAAGTAGTGAGAGGAAGTTTACAGGAGTTCTGCATCCTGAGTGTAGGAAACACTTTACGGGACTTCTGTAGCATGGGAGTAGTCTTACGCACTATTCGGGTTTTCAGTAGTCTGAGTAAAAGAGAAGCAGCTTACAGGATTTCTGTACATTGGAAGTAGTGAGAGGCAGTTTACAGGAGTTCTGCATCCTGAGTGTAGGAAACACTTTACGGGAGTTCTGTAGCATGGGAGTAGTCTTACGCACTATTCGGGTTTTCAGTAGTCTGAATAAAAGAGAAGCAGCTTACAGGATTTCTGTACATTGGAAGTAGTGAGAGGCAGTTTACAGGAGTTCTGCATCCTGAGTGTAGGAAACACTTTACGGGAGTTCTGTAGCATGGGAGTAGTCTTACGCACTATGCGGGTTTTCAGTAGTCTGAGTAAAAGAGAAGCAGCTTACAGGATTTCTGTACATTGGAAGTAGTGAGAGGCAGTTTACAGGAGTTCTGCATCCTGAGTGTAGCAGACAGTTTAAGGGAGTTCTGTAGCATGGGAGCAGTCTTACGCACTATGCGGGTTTTCAATAGTCTGAGTAAAAGAGAAACAGCTTACAGGAATTTTGTACATTGGAAGTAGTGAGAGGCATTTTACAGGAGTTCTGCACCCTGAGTGTAGGAAACACTTTACGGGAGTTCTGTAGCATGGGAGTAGTCTTAAGCACTATGCGGGTTTTCAGTAGTCTGAGTAAAAGAGAAGCAGCTTTCAGGATTTCTGTACATTGGAAGTAGTGAGAGGCAGTTTACAGGAGTTCTGCATCCTGAGTGCAGGAAATGCTTTATCGGAGTTCTGTAGCATGGGAGTAGTTACGCACTATGCGGGTTTTCAGTAGTCTGAGTAAAAGAGAAGCAGCTTACAGGATTTCTGTACATTGGAAGTAGTGAGAGGCAGTTTGCAGGAGTTCTGCATCCTGAGTGTAGGAAACACTTTACGGGAGTTCTGTAGCATGGGAGTAGTCTTACGCACTAAGCGGGTTTTCAGTAGTCTGAGTAAAAGAGAAGCAGCTTACAGGATTTCTGTACATTGGAAGTAGTGAGAGGCAGTGTAAAGGAGTTCTGCATCCTGAGTGTAGGCAACACTTTACGGGAGTTCTGTAGCATGGGAGTAGTCTTACGCACTATGCGGGTTTTCAGTAGTCTGAGTAAAAGAGAAGCAGCTTACAGGATTTCTGTACATTGGAAGTAGTGAGAGGCAGTTTACAGGAGTTCTGCATCCTGAGTGTAGCAGACAGTTTAAGGGAGTTCTGTAGCATGGGAGCAGTCTTACGCACTATGCGGGTTTTCAATAGTCTGAGTAAAAGAGAAACAGCTTACAGGATTTCTGTACATTGCAAGTACTGAGAAACATTTTACAGGAGTTCTGCACCCTGAGTGTAGGAAACACTTTACGGGAGTTCTGTAGCATGGGAGTAGTCTTAAGCACTATGCGGGTTTTCAGTAGTCTGAGTAAAAGAGAAGCAGCTTTCAGGATTTCTGTACATTGGAAGTAGTGAGAGGCAGTTTACAGGAGTTCTGCATCCTGAGTGCAGGAAATGCTTTATCGGAGTTCTGTAGCATGGGAGTAGTTACGCACTATGCGGGTTTTCAGTAGTCTGAGTAAAAGAGAAGCAGCTTACAGGATTTCTGTACATTGGAAGTAGTGAGAGGCAGTTTGCAGGAGTTCTGCATCCTGAGTGTAGGAAACACTTTACGGGAGTTCTGTAGCATGGGAGTAGTCTTACGCACTATGCGGGTTTTCAGTAGTCTGAGTAAAAGAGAAGCAGCTTACAGGATTTCTGTACATTGGAAGTACTGAGAGGCATTTTACAGGAGTTCTGCATCCTGAGTGTAGGAAACACTTTACGGGAGTTCTGTAGCATGGGAGTAGTCTTACGCACTATGCGGGTTTTCAGTAGTCTGAGTAAAAGAGAAGCAGCTTACAGGATTTCTGTACATTGGAAGTAGTGAGAGGCAGTTTACAGGAGTTCTGCATCCTGAGTGTAGCAGACAGTTTAAGGGAGTTCTGTAGCATGGGAGCAGTCTTACGCACTATGCGGGTTTTCAATAGTCTGAGTAAAAGAGAAGCAGCTTACAGGATTTCTGTACATTGGAAGTACTGAGAGGCATTTTACAGGAGTTCTGCATCCTGAGTGTAGGAAACACTTTACGGGAGTTCTGTAGCATGGGAGTAGTCTTAAGCACTATGCGGGTTTTCAGTAGTCTGAGTAAAAGAGAAGCAGCTTTCAGGATTTCTGTACATTGGAAGTAGTGAGAGGCAGTTTACAGGAGTTCTGCATCCTGAATGCAGGAAATGCTTTACCGGAGTTCTGTAGCATGGGAGTAGTTACGCACTATGCGGGTTTTCAGTAGTCTGAGTAAAAGAGAAGCAGCTTACAGGATTTCTGTACATTGGAAGTAGTGAGAGGCAGTTTACAGGAGTTCTGCATCCTGAGTGTAGGCAACACTTTACGGGAGTTCTGTAGCATGGGAGTAGTCTTACGCACTATGCGGGTTTTCAGTAGTCTGAATAAAAGAGAAGCAGCTTACAGGATTTCTGTACATTGGAAGTAGTGAGAGGCAGTTTACAGGAGTTCTGCATCCTGAGTGTAGGAAACACTTTACGGGAGTTCTGTAGCATGGGAGCACTCTTACGCACTATGCGGGTTTTCAGTAGTCTGAGTAAAAGAGAAGCAGCTTACAGGATTTCTGTACATTGGAAGTAGTGAGAGGAAGTTTACAGGAGTTCTGCATCCTGAGTGTAGGAAATACTTTACGGGAGTTCTGTAGTATGGGAGTAGTCTTACGCACTATTCGGGTTTTCAGTAGTCTGAGTAAAAGAGAAGCAGCTTACAGGATTTCTGTACATTGGAAGTAGTGAGAGGCAGTTTACAGGAGTTCTGCATCCTGAGTGTAGGAAACACTTTACGGGAGTTCTGTAGCATGGGAGTAGTCTTACGCACTATGCGGGTTTTCAGTAGTCTGAGTAAGAGAGAAGCAGCTTACAGGATTTCTGTACATTGGAAGTAGTGAGAGGCAGTTTACAGGAGTTCTGCATCCTGAGTGTAGCAGACAGTTTAAGGGAGTTCTGTAGCATGGGAGCAGTCTTACGCACTATGCGGGTTTTCAATAGTCTGAGTAAAAGAGAAGCAGCTTACAGGATTTCTGTACATTGGAAGTACTGAGAGGCATTTTACAGGAGTTCTGCACCCTGAGTGTAGGAAACACTTTACGGGAGTTCTGTAGCATGGGAGTAGTCTTAAGCACTATGCGGGTTTTCAGTAGTCTGAGTAAAAGAGAAGCAGCTTTCAGGATTTCTGTACATTGGAAGTAGTGAGAGGCAGTTTACAGGAGTTCTGCATCCTGAGTGTAGCAGACAGTTTAAGGGAGTTCTGTAGCATGGGAGCAGTCTTACGCACTATGCGGGTTTTCAGTAGTCTGAGTAAAAGAGAAGCAGCTTACAGGATTTCTGTACATTGGAAGTAGTGAGAGGCAGTTTACAGGAGTTCTGCATCCTGAGTGTAGGAAACACTTTACGGGAGTTCTGTAGCATGGGAGTAGTCTTACGCACTATTCGGGTTTTCAGTAGTCTGAATAAAAGAGAAGCAGCTTACAGGATTTCTGTTAGCTGGATGTAGTGAGAGGCAGTTTACAGGAGTTCTGCATCCTGAGTGTAGGAAACACTTTACGGGAGTTCTGTAGCATGGGAGTAGTCTTACGCACTATGCGGGTTTTCAGTAGTCTGAGTAAAAGAGAAGCAGCTTACAGGATTTCTGTACATTGGAAGTAGTGAGAGGCAGTTTACAGGAGTTCTGCATCCTGAGTGCAGGAAATGCTTTACCGGAGTTCTGTAGCATGGGAGTAGTTACGCACTATGCGGGTTTTCAGTAGTCTGAGTAAAAGAGAAGCAGCTTACAGGATTTCTGTACATTGGAAGTAGTGAGAGGCAGTTTACAGGAGTTCTGAATCCTGAGTGTAGGAAACATTTTACGGGAGTTCTGTAGCATGGGAGCACTCTTACGCACTATGCGGATTTTCAGTAGTCTGAGTAAAAGAGAAGCAGCTTACAGGATTTCTGTACATTGGAAGTAGTGAGAGGAAGTTTACAGGAGTTCTGCATTCTGAGTGTAGGAAACACTTTACGGGAGTTCTGTAGCATGGGAGTAGTCTTACGCACTATGCGGGTTTTCAGTAGTCTGAGTAAAAGAGAAGCAGCTTACAGGATTTCTGTACATTGGAAGTAGTGAGAGGCAGTTTACAGGAGTTCTGCATCCTGAGTGCAGGAAATGCTTTATCGGAGTTCTGTAGCATGGGAGTAGTTACGCACTATGCGGGTTTTCAGTAGTCTGAGTAAAAGAGAAGCAGCTTACAGGATTTCTGTACATTGGAAGTAGTGAGAGGCAGTGTAAAGGAGTTCTGCATCCTGAGTGTAGGAAACACTTTACGGGAGTTCTGTAGCATGGGAGTAGTCTTACGCACTATGCGGGTTTTCAGTAGTCTGAGTAAAAGAGAAGCAGCTTACAGGATTTCTGTACATTGGAAGTAGTGAGAGGCAGTTTACAGGAGTTCTGCATCCTGAGTGTAGGAAACACTTTACGGGAGTTCTGTAGCATGGGAGTAGTCTTACGCACTATTCGGGTTTTCAGTAGTCTGAATAAAAGAGAAGCAGCTTACAGGATTTCTGTACATTGGAAGTAGTGAGAGGCAGTTTACAGGAGTTCTGCATCCTGAGTGTAGGCAACACTTTACGGGAGTTCTGTAGCATGGGAGTAGTCTTACGCACTATGCGGGTTTTCAGTAGTCTGAGTAAAAGAGAAGCAGCTTACAGGATTTCTGTACATTGGAAGTAGTGAGAGGCAGTTTACAGGAGTTCTGCATCCTGAGTGTAGCAGACAGTTTAAGGGAGTTCTGTAGCATGGGAGCACTCTTACGCACTATGCGGGTTTTCAGTAGTCTGAGTAAAAGAGAAGCAGCTTACAGGATTTCTGTACATTGGAAGTACTGAGAGGCATTTTACAGGAGTTCTGCATCCTGAGTGTAGGAAACACTTTACGGGAGTTCTGTAGCATGGGAGTAGTCTTAAGCACTATGCGGGTTTTCAGTAGTCTGAGTAAAAGAGAAGCAGCTTTCAGGATTTCTGTACATTGGAAGTAGTGAGAGGCAGTTTACAGGAGTTCTGCATCCTGAGTGCAGGAAATGCTTTACCGGAGTTCTGTAGCAATGGAGTAGTTACGCACTATGCGGGTTTTCAGTAGTCTGAGTAAAAGAGAAGCAGCTTACAGGATTTCTGTACATTGGAAGTAGTGAGAGGCAGTGTAAAGGAGTTCTGCATCCTGAGTGTAGGCAACACTTTACGGGAGTTCTGTAGCATGGGAGTAGTCTTACGCACTATGCGGGTTTTCAGTAGTCTGAATAAAAGAGAAGCAGCTTACAGGATTTCTGTACATTGGAAGTAGTGAGAGGAAGTTTACAGGAGTTCTGCATCCTGAGTGTAGGAAACACTTTACGGGAGTTCTGTAGCATGGGAGCACTCTTACGCACTATGCGGGTTTTCAGTAGTCTGAGTAAAAGAGAAGCAGCTTACAGGATTTCTGTACATTGGAAGTAGTGAGAGGAAGTTTACAGGATTTCTGCATCCTGAGTGTAGGAAACACTTTACGGGACTTCTGTAGCATGGGAGTAGTCTTACGCACTATTCGGGTTTTCAGTAGTCTGAGTAAAAGAGAAGCAGCTTACAGGATTTCTGTACATTGGAAGTAGTGAGAGGCAGTTTACAGGAGTTCTGCATCCTGAGTGTAGGAAACACTTTACGGGAGTTCTGTAGCATGGGAGTAGTCTTACGCACTATTCGGGTTTTCAGTAGTCTGAATAAAAGAGAAGCAGCTTACAGGATTTCTGTACATTGGAAGTAGTGAGAGGCAGTTTACAGGAGTTCTGCATCCTGAGTGTAGGAAACACTTTACGGGAGATCTGTAGCATGGGAGTAGTCTTACGCACTATGCGGGTTTTCAGTAGTCTGAGTAAAAGAGAAGCAGCTTACAGGATTTCTGTACATTGGAAGTAGTGAGAGGCAGTTTACAGGAGTTCTGCATCCTGAGTGTAGCAGACAGTTTAAGGGAGTTCTGTAGCATGGGAGCAGTCTTACGCACTATGCGGGTTTTCAATAGTCTGAGTAAAAGAGAAGCAGCTTACAGGATTTCTGTACATTGGAAGTACTGAGAGGCATTTTACAGGAGTTCTGCATCCTGAGTGTAGGAAACACTTTACGGGAGTTCTGTAGCATGGGAGTAGTCTTAAGCACTATGCGGGTTTTCAGTAGTCTGAGTAAAGGAGAAGCAGCTTTCAGGATTTCTGTACATTGGAAGTAGTGAGAGGCAGTTTACAGGAGTTCTGCCTCCTGAGTGCAGGAAATGCTTTACCGCAGTTCTGTAGCATGGGAGTAGTTACGCACTATGCGGGTTTTCAGTAGTCTGAGTAAAAGAGAAGCAGCTTACAGGATTTCTGTACATTGGAAGTAGTGAGAGGCAGTTTACAGGAGTTCTGCATCCTGAGTGTAGGCAACACTTTAGGGGAGTTCTGTAGCATGGGAGTAGTCTTACGCACTATGCGGGTTTTCAGTAGTCTGAATAAAAGAGAAGCAGCTTACAGGATTTCTGTACATTGGAAGTAGTGAGAGGCAGTTTACAGGAGTTCTGCATCCTGAGTGTAGGAAACACTTTACGGGAGTTCTGTAGCATGGGAGCACTCTTACGCACTATGCGGATTTTCAGTAGTCTGAGTAAAAGAGAAGCAGCTTACAGGATTTCTGTACATTGGAAGTAGTGAGAGGAAGTTTACAGGAGTTCTGCATCCTGAGTGTAGGAAACACTTTACGGGAGTTCTGTAGCATGGGAGTAGTCTTACGCACTATTCGGGTTTTCAGTAGTCTGAGTAAAAGAGAAGCAGCTTACAGGATTTCTGTACATTGGAAGTAGTGAGAGGCAGTTTACAGGAGTTCTGCATCCTGAGTGTAGGAAACACTTTACGGGAGTTCTGTAGCATGGGAGTAGTCTTACGCACTATGCGGGTTTTCAGTAGTCTGAGTAAAAGAGAAGCAGCTTACAGGATTTCTGTACATTGGAAGTAGTGAGAGGCAGTTTACAGGAGTTCTGCATCCTGAGTGTAGCAGACAGTTTAAGGGAGTTCTGTAGCATGGGAGCAGTCTTACGCACTATGCGGGTTTTCAATAGTCTGAGTAAAAGAGAAACAGCTTACAGGAATTTTGTACATTGGAAGTAGTGAGAGGCATTTTACAGGAGTTCTGCACCCTGAGTGTAGGAAACACTTTACGGGAGTTCTGTAGCATGGGAGTAGTCTTAAGCACTATGCGGGTTTTCAGTAGTCTGAGTAAAAGAGAAGCAGCTTTCAGGATTTCTGTACATTGGAAGTAGTGAGAGGCAGTTTACAGGAGTTCTGCATCCTGAGTGCAGGAAATGCTTTACCGGAGTTCTGTATCATGGGAGTAGTTACGCACTATGCGGGTTTTCAGTAGTCTGAGTAAAAGAGAAGCAGCTTACAGGATTTCTGTACATTGGAAGTAGTGAGTGCCAGTTTACAGGAGTTCTGCATCCTGAGTGTAGGAAACACTTTACGGGAGTTCTGTAGCATGGGAGTAGTCTTACGCACTATGCGGGTTTTCAGTAGTCTGAATAAAAGAGAAGCAGCTTACAGGATTTCTGTACATTGGAAGTAGTGAGAGGCAGTTTACAGGAGTTCTGCATCCTGAGTGTAGGAAACACTTTACGGGAGTTCTGTAGCATGGGAGCACTCTTACGCACTATGCGGGTTTTCAGTAGTCTGAATAAAAGAGAAGCAGCTTACAGGATTTCTGTACATTGGAAGTAGTGAGAGGAAGTTTACAGGAGTTCTGCATCCTGAGTGTAGGAAACACTTTACGGGAGTTCTGTAGCATGGGAGTAGTCTTACGCACTAAGCGGGTTTTCAGTAGTCTGAGTAAAAGAGAAGCAGCTTACAGGATTTCTGTACATTGGAAGTAGTGAGAGGCAGTGTAAAGGAGTTCTGCATCCTGAGTGTAGGCAACACTTTACGGGAGTTCTGTAGCATGGGAGTAGTCTTACGCACTATGAGGGTTTTCAGTAGTCTGAATAAAAGAGAAGCAGCTTACAGGATTTCTGTACATTGGAAGTAGTGAGAGGCAGTTTACAGGAGTTCTGCATCCTGAGTGTAGGCAACACTTTACGGGAGTTCTGTAGCATGGGAGTAGTCTTACGCACTATGCGGGTTTTCAGTAGTCTGAGTAAAAGAGAAGCAGCTTACAGGAATTTTGTACATTGGAAGTAGTGAGAGGCATTTTACAGGAGTTCTGCACCCTGAGTGTAGGAAACACTTTACGGGAGTTCTGTAGCATGGGAGTAGTCTTAAGCACTATGCGGGTTTTCAGTAGTCTGAGTAAAAGAGAAGCAGCTTTCAGGATTTCTGTACATTGGAAGTAGTGAGAGGCAGTTTACAGGAGTTCTGCATCCTGAGTGCAGGAAATGCTTTATCGGAGTTCTGTAGCATGGGAGTAGTTACGCACTATGCGGGTTTTCAGTAGTCTGAGTAAAAGAGAAGCAGCTTACAGGATTTCTGTACATTGGAAGTAGTGAGAGGCAGTTTGCAGGAGTTCTGCATCCTGAGTGTAGGAAACACTTTACGGGAGTTCTGTAGCATGGGAGTAGTCTTACGCACTAAGCGGGTTTTCAGTAGTCTGAGTAAAAGAGAAGCAGCTTACAGGATTTCTGTACATTGGAAGTAGTGAGAGGCAGTGTAAAGGAGTTCTGCATCCTGAGTGTAGGCAACACTTTACGGGAGTTCTGTAGCATGGGAGTAGTCTTACGCACTATGCGGGTTTTCAGTAGTCTGAGTAAAAGAGAAGCAGCTTACAGGATTTCTGTACATTGGAAGTAGTGAGAGGCAGTTTACAGGAGTTCTGCATCCTGAGTGTAGCAGACAGTTTAAGGGAGTTCTGTAGCATGGGAGCAGTCTTACGCACTATGCGGGTTTTCAATAGTCTGAGTAAAAGAGAAACAGCTTACAGGATTTCTGTACATTGCAAGTACTGAGAAACATTTTACAGGAGTTCTGCACCCTGAGTGTAGGAAACACTTTACGGGAGTTCTGTAGCATGGGAGTAGTCTTAAGCACTATGCGGGTTTTCAGTAGTCTGAGTAAAAGAGAAGCAGCATTCAGGATTTCTGTACATTGGAAGTAGTGAGAGGCAGTTTACAGGAGTTCTGCATCCTGAGTGCAGGAAATGCTTTATCGGAGTTCTGTAGCATGGGAGTAGTTACGCACTATGCGGGTTTTCAGTAGTCTGAGTAAAAGAGAAGCAGCTTACAGGATTTCTGTACATTGGAAGTAGTGAGAGGCAGTTTGCAGGAGTTCTGCATCCTGAGTGTAGGAAACACTTTACGGGAGTTCTGTAGCATGGGAGTAGTCTTACGCACTATGCGGGTTTTCAGTAGTCTGAGTAAAAGAGAAGCAGCTTACAGGATTTCTGTACATTGGAAGTAGTGAGAGGCAGTTTACAGGAGTTCTGCATCCTGAGTGTAGCAGACAGTTTAAGGGAGTTCTGTAGCATGGGAGCAGTCTTACGCACTATGCGGGTTTTCAATAGTCTGAGTAAAAGAGAAGCAGCTTACAGGATTTCTGTACATTGGAAGTACTGAGAGGCATTTTACAGGAGTTCTGCATCCTGAGTGTAGGAAACACTTTACGGGAGTTCTGTAGCATGGGAGTAGTCTTAAGCACTATGCGGGTTTTCAGTAGTCTGAGTAAAAGAGAAGCAGCTTTCAGGATTTCTGTACATTGGAAGTAGTGAGAGGCAGTTTACAGGAGTTCTGCATCCTGAATGCTGGAAATGCTTTACCGGAGTTCTGTAGCATGGGAGTAGTTACGCACTATGCGGGTTTTCAGTAGTCTGAGTAAAAGAGAAGCAGCTTACAGGATTTCTGTACATTGGAAGTAGTGAGAGGCAGTTTACAGGAGTTCTGCATCCTGAGTGTAGGCAACACTTTACGGGAGTTCTGTAGCATGGGAGTAGTCTTACGCACTATGCGGGTTTTCAGTAGTCTGAATAAAAGAGAAGCAGCTTACAGGATTTCTGTACATTGGAAGTAGTGAGAGGCAGTTTACAGGAGTTCTGCATCCTGAGTGTAGGAAACACTTTACGGGAGTTCTGTAGCATGGGAGCACTCTTACGCACTATGCGGGTTTTCAGTAGTCTGAGTAAAAGAGAAGCAGCTTACAGGATTTCTGTACATTGGAAGTAGTGAGAGGAAGTTTACAGGAGTTCTGCATCCTGAGTGTAGGAAATACTTTACGGGAGTTCTGTAGTATGGGAGTAGTCTTACGCACTATTCGGGTTTTCAGTAGTCTGAGTAAAAGAGAAGCAGCTTACAGGATTTCTGTACATTGGAAGTAGTGAGAGGCAGTTTACAGGAGTTCTGCATCCTGAGTGTAGGAAACACTTTACGGGAGTTCTGTAGCATGGGAGTAGTCTTACGCAATATGCGTGTTTTCAGTAGTCTGAGTAAAAAAGAAGCAGCTTACAGGATTTCTGTACATTGGAAGTAGTGAGAGGCAGTTTACAGGAGTTCTGCATCCTGAGTGTAGGAAACACTTTACGGGAGTTCTGTAGCATGGGAGTAGTCTTACGCACTATGCGGGTTTTCAGTAGTCTGAGTAAAAGAGAAGCAGCTTACAGGATTTCTGTACATTGGAAGTAGTGAGAGGCAGTTTACAGGAGTTCTGCATCCTGAGTGTAGCAGACAGTTTAAGGGAGTTCTGTAGCATGGGAGCAGTCTTACGCACTATGCGGGTTTTCAATAGTCTGAGTAAAAGAGAAGCAGCTTACAGGATTTCTGTACATTGGAAGTACTGAGAGGCATTTTACAGGAGTTCTGCACCCTGAGTGTAGGAAACACTTTACGGGAGTTCTGTAGCATGGGAGTTGTCTTACGCACTATGCGGGTTTTCAGTAGTCTGAGTAAAAGAGAAGCAGCTTTCAGGATTTCTGTACATTGGAAGTAGTGAGAGGCAGTTTACAGGAGTTCTGCATCCTGAGTGTAGCAGACAGTTTAAGGGAGTTCTGTAGCATGGGAGCAGTCTTACGCACTATGCGGGTTTTCAGTAGTCTGAGTAAAAGTGAAGCAGCTTACAGGATTTCTGTACATTGGAAGTAGTGAGAGGCAGTTTACAGGAGTTCTGCATCCTGAGTGTAGGAAACACTTTACGGGAGTTCTGTAGCATGGGAGTAGTCTTACGCACTATTCGGGTTTTCAGTAGTCTGAATAAAAGAGAAGCAGCTTACAGGATTTCTGTTAGCTGGATGTAGTGAGAGGCAGTTTACAGGAGTTCTGCATCCTGAGTGTAGGAAACACTTTACGGGAGTTCTGTAGCATGGGAGTAGTCTTACGCACTATGCGGGTTTTCAGTAGTCTGAGTAAAAGAGAAGCAGCTTACAGGATTTCTGTACATTGGAAGTAGTGAGAGGCAGTTTACAGGAGTTCTGCATCCTGAGTGCAGGAAATGCTTTACCGGAGTTCTGTAGCATGGGAGTAGTTACGCACTATGCGGGTTTTCAGTAGTCTGAGTAAAAGAGAAGCAGCTTACAGGATTTCTGTACATTGGAAGTAGTGAGAGGCAGTTTACAGGAGTTCTGAATCCTGAGTGTAGGAAACATTTTACGGGAGTTCTGTAGCATGGGAGCACTCTTACGCACTATGCGGATTTTCAATAGTCTGAGTAAAAGAGAAGCAGCTTACAGGATTTCTGTACATTGGAAGTAGTGAGAGGAAGTTTACAGGAGTTCTGCATTCTGAGTGTAGGAAACACTTTACGGGAGTTCTGTAGCATGGGAGTAGTCTTAAGCACTATGCGGGTTTTCAGTAGTCTGAGTAAAAGAGAAGCAGCTTACAGGATTTCTGTACATTGGAAGTAGTGAGAGGCAGTTTACAGGAGTTCTGCATCCTGAGTGCAGGAAATGCTTTATCGGAGTTCTGTAGCATGGGAGTAGTTACGCACTATGCGGGTTTTCAGTAGTCTGAGTAAAAGAGAAGCAGCTTACAGGATTTCTGTACATTGGAAGTAGTGAGAGGCAGTGTAAAGGAGTTCTGCATCCTGAGTGTAGGAAACACTTTACGGGAGTTCTGTAGCATGGGAGTAGTCTTACGCACTATGCGGGTTTTCAGTAGTCTGAGAAAAAGAGAAGCAGCTTACAGGATTTCTGTACATTGGAAGTAGTGAGAGGCAGTTTACAGGAGTTCTGCATCCTGAGTGTAGCAGACAGTTTAAGGGAGTTCTGTAGCATGGGAGCAGTCTTACGCACTATGCGGGTTTTCAATAGTCTGAGTAAAAGAGAAGCAGCTTACAGGATTTCTGTACATTGGAAGTACTGAGAGGCATTTTACAGGAGTTCTGCATCCTGAGTGTAGGAAACACTTTACGGGAGTTCTGTAGCATGGGAGTAGTCTTACGCACTATGCGGGTTTTCAGTAGTCTGAGTAAAAGAGAAGCAGCTTTCAGGATTTCTGTACATTGGAAGTAGTGAGAGGCAGTTTACAGGAGTTCTGCATCCTGAGTGCAGGAAATGCTTTACCGTAGTTCTGTAGCATGGGAGTAGTTACGCACTATGCGGGTTTTCAGTAGTCTGAGTAAAAGAGAAGCAGCTTACAGGATTTCTGTACATTGGAAGTAGTGAGAGGCAGTTTACAGGAGTTCTGCATCCTGAGTGTAGGCAACACTTTACGGGAGTTCTGTAGCATGGGAGTAGTCTTACGCACTATGCGGGTTTTCAGTAGTCTGAATAAAAGAGAAGCAGCTTACAGGATTTCTGTACATTGGAAGTAGTGAGAGGCAGTTTACAGGAGTTCTGCATCCTGAGTGTAGGAAACACTTTACGGGAGTTCTGTAGCATGGGAGCACTCTTACGCACTATGCGGGTTTTCAGTAGTCTGAGTAAAAGAGAAGCAGCTTACAGGATTTCTGTACATTGGAAGTAGTGAGAGGAAGTTTACAGGAGTTCTGCATCCTGAGTGTAGGAAACACTTTACGGGAGTTCTGTAGCATGGGAGTAGTCTTACGCACTATTCGGGTTTTCAGTAGTCTGAGTAAAAGAGAAGCAGCTTACAGGATTTCTGTACATTGGAAGTAGTGAGAGGCAGTTTACAGGAGTTCTGCATCCTGAGTGTAGGAAACACTTTACGGGAGTTCTGTAGCATGGGAGTAGTCTTACGCACTATTCGGGTTTTCAGTAGTCTGAATAAAAGAGAAGCAGCTTACAGGATTTCTGTACATTGGAAGTAGTGAGAGGCAGTTTACAGGAGTTCTGCATCCTGAGTGTAGGCAACACTTTACGGGAGTTCTGTAGCATGGGAGTAGTCTTACGCACTATGCGGGTTTTCAGTAGTCTGAGTAAAAGAGAAGCAGCTTACAGGATTTCTGTACATTGGAAGTAGTGAGAGGCAGTTTACAGGAGTTCTGCATCCTGAGTGTAGCAGACAGTTTAAGGGAGTTCTGTAGCATGGGAGCACTCTTACGCACTATGCGGGTTTTCAATAGTCTGAGTAAAAGAGAAGCAGCTTACAGGATTTCTGTACATTGGAAGTACTGAGAGGCATTTTACAGGAGTTCTGCATCCTGAGTGTAGGAAACACTTTACGGGAGTTCTGTAGCATGGGAGTAGTCTTAAGCACTATGCGGGTTTTCAGTAGTCTGAGTAAAAGAGAAGCAGCTTTCAGGATTTCTGTACATTGGAAGTAGTGAGAGGCAGTTTACAGGAGTTCTGCATCCTGAGTGCAGGAAATGCTTTACCGGAGTTCTGTAGCAATGGAGTAGTTACGCACTATGCGGGTTTTCAGTAGTCTGAGTAAAAGAGAAGCAGCTTACAGGATTTCTGTACATTGGAAGTAGTGAGAGGCAGTTTACAGGAGTTCTGCATCCTGAGTGTAGGCAACACTTTACGGGAGTTCTGTAGCATGGGAGTAGTCTTACGCACTATGCGGGTTTTCAGTAGTCTGAATAAAAGAGAAGCAGCTTACAGGATTTCTGTACATTGGAAGTAGTGAGAGGCAGTTTACAGGAGTTCTGCATCCTGAGTGTAGGAAACACTTTACGGGAGTTCTGTAGCATGGGAGCACTCTTACGCACTATGCGGGTTTTCAGTAGTCTGAGTAAAAGAGAAGCAGCTTACAGGATTTCTGTACATTGGAAGTAGTGAGAGGAAGTTTACAGGAGTTCTGCATCCTGAGTGTAGGAAATACTTTACGGGAGTTCTGTAGTATGGGAGTAGTCTTACGCACTATTCGGGTTTTCAGTAGTCTGAGTAAAAGAGAAGCAGCTTACAGGATTTCTGTACATTGGAAGTAGTGAGAGGCAGTTTACAGGAGTTCTGCATCCTGAGTGTAGGAAACACTTTACGGGAGTTCTGTAGCATGGGAGTAGTCTTACGCACTATGCGGGTTTTCAGTAGTCTGAGTAAGAGAGAAGCAGCTTACAGGATTTCTGTACATTGGAAGTAGTGAGAGGCAGTTTACAGGAGTTCTGCATCCTGAGTGTAGCAGACAGTTTAAGGGAGTTCTGTAGCATGGGAGCAGTCTTACGCACTATGCGGGTTTTCAATAGTCTGAGTAAAAGAGAAGCAGCTTACAGGATTTCTGTACATTGGAAGTACTGAGAGGCATTTTACAGGAGTTCTGCACCCTGAGTGTAGGAAACACTTTACGGGAGTTCTGTAGCATGGGAGTAGTCTTAAGCACTATGCGGGTTTTCAGTAGTCTGAGTAAAAGAGAAGCAGCTTTCAGGATTTCTGTACATTGGAAGTAGTGAGAGGCAGTTTACAGGAGTTCTGCATCCTGAGTGTAGCAGACAGTTTAAGGGAGTTCTGTAGCATGGGAGCAGTCTTACGCACTATGCGGGTTTTCAGTAGTCTGAGTAAAAGAGAAGCAGCTTACAGGATTTCTGTACATTGGAAGTAGTGAGAGGCAGTTTACAGGAGTTCTGCATCCTGAGTGTAGGAAACACTTTACGGGAGTTCTGTAGCATGGGAGTAGTCTTACGCACTATTCGGGTTTTCAGTAGTCTGAATAAAAGAGAAGCAGCTTACAGGATTTCTGTTAGCTGGATGTAGTGAGAGGCAGTTTACAGGAGTTCTGCATCCTGAGTGTAGGAAACACTTTACGGGAGTTCTGTAGCATGGGAGTAGTCTTACGCACTATGCGGGTTTTCAGTAGTCTGAGTAAAAGAGAAGCAGCTTACAGGATTTCTGTACATTGGAAGTAGTGAGAGGCAGTTTACAGGAGTTCTGCATCCTGAGTGCAGGAAATGCTTTACCGGAGTTCTGTAGCATGGGAGTAGTTACGCACTATGCGGGTTTTCAGTAGTCTGAGTAAAAGAGAAGCAGCTTACAGGATTTCTGTACATTGGAAGTAGTGAGAGGCAGTTTACAGGAGTTCTGAATCCTGAGTGTAGGAAACATTTTACGGGAGTTCTGTAGCATGGGAGCACTCTTACGCACTATGCGGATTTTCAGTAGTCTGAGTAAAAGAGAAGCAGCTTACAGGATTTCTGTACATTGGAAGTAGTGAGAGGAAGTTTACAGGAGTTCTGCATTCTGAGTGTAGGAAACACTTTACGGGAGTTCTGTAGCATGGGAGTAGTCTTAAGCACTATGCGGGTTTTCAGTAGTCTGAGTAAAAGAGAAGCAGCTTACAGGATTTCTGTACATTGGAAGTAGTGAGAGGCAGTTTACAGGAGTTCTGCATCCTGAGTGCAGGAAATGCTTTATCGGAGTTCTGTAGCATGGGAGTAGTTACGCACTATGCGGGTTTTCAGTAGTCTGAGTAAAAGAGAAGCAGCTTACAGGATTTCTGTACATTGGAAGTAGTGAGAGGCAGTGTAAAGGAGTTCTGCATCCTGAGTGTAGGAAACACTTTACGGGAGTTCTGTAGCATGGGAGTAGTCTTACGCACTATGCGGGTTTTCAGTAGTCTGAGTAAAAGAGAAGCAGCTTACAGGATTTCTGTACATTGGAAGTAGTGAGAGGCAGTTTACAGGAGTTCTGCATCCTGAGTGTAGGAAACACTTTACGGGAGTTCTGTAGCATGGGAGTAGTCTTACGCACTATTCGGGTTTTCAGTAGTCTGAATAAAAGAGAAGCAGCTTACAGGATTTCTGTACATTGGAAGTAGTGAGAGGCAGTTTACAGGAGTTCTGCATCCTGAGTGTAGGCAACACTTTACGGGAGTTCTGTAGCATGGGAGTAGTCTTACGCACTATGCGGGTTTTCAGTAGTCTGAGTAAAAGAGAAGCAGCTTACAGGATTTCTGTACATTGGAAGTAGTGAGAGGCAGTTTACAGGAGTTCTGCATCCTGAGTGTAGCAGACAGTTTAAGGGAGTTCTGTAGCATGGGAGCACTCTTACGCACTATGCGGGTTTTCAGTAGTCTGAGTAAAAGAGAAGCAGCTTACAGGATTTCTGTACATTGGAAGTACTGAGAGGCATTTTACAGGAGTTCTGCATCCTGAGTGTAGGAAACACTTTACGGGAGTTCTGTAGCATGGGAGTAGTCTTAAGCACTATGCGGGTTTTCAGTAGTCTGAGTAAAAGAGAAGCAGCTTTCAGGATTTCTGTACATTGGAAGTAGTGAGAGGCAGTTTACAGGAGTTCTGCATCCTGAGTGCAGGAAATGCTTTACCGGAGTTCTGTAGCAATGGAGTAGTTACGCACTATGCGGGTTTTCAGTAGTCTGAGTAAAAGAGAAGCAGCTTACAGGATTTCTGTACATTGGAAGTAGTGAGAGGCAGTGTAAAGGAGTTCTGCATCCTGAGTGTAGGCAACACTTTACGGGAGTTCTGTAGCATGGGAGTAGTCTTACGCACTATGCGGGTTTTCAGTAGTCTGAATAAAAGAGAAGCAGCTTACAGGATTTCTGTACATTGGAAGTAGTGAGAGGAAGTTTACAGGAGTTCTGCATCCTGAGTGTAGGAAACACTTTACGGGAGTTCTGTAGCATGGGAGCACTCTTACGCACTATGCGGGTTTTCAGTAGTCTGAGTAAAAGAGAAGCAGCTTACAGGATTTCTGTACATTGGAAGTAGTGAGAGGAAGTTTACAGGATTTCTGCATCCTGAGTGTAGGAAACACTTTACGGGACTTCTGTAGCATGGGAGTAGTCTTACGCACTATTCGGGTTTTCAGTAGTCTGAGTAAAAGAGAAGCAGCTTACAGGATTTCTGTACATTGGAAGTAGTGAGAGGCAGTTTACAGGAGTTCTGCATCCTGAGTGTAGGAAACACTTTACGGGAGTTCTGTAGCATGGGAGTAGTCTTACGCACTATTCGGGTTTTCAGTAGTCTGAATAAAAGAGAAGCAGCTTACAGGATTTCTGTACATTGGAAGTAGTGAGAGGCAGTTTACAGGAGTTCTGCATCCTGAGTGTAGGAAACACTTTACGGGAGATCTGTAGCATGGGAGTAGTCTTACGCACTATGCGGGTTTTCAGTAGTCTGAGTAAAAGAGAAGCAGCTTACAGGATTTCTGTACATTGGAAGTAGTGAGAGGCAGTTTACAGGAGTTCTGCATCCTGAGTGTAGCAGACAGTTTAAGGGAGTTCTGTAGCATGGGAGCAGTCTTACGCACTATGCGGGTTTTCAATAGTCTGAGTAAAAGAGAAGCAGCTTACAGGATTTCTGTACATTGGAAGTACTGAGAGGCATTTTACAGGAGTTCTGCATCCTGAGTGTAGGAAACACTTTACGGGAGTTCTGTAGCATGGGAGTAGTCTTAAGCACTATGCGGGTTTTCAGTAGTCTGAGTAAAGGAGAAGCAGCTTTCAGGATTTCTGTACATTGGAAGTAGTGAGAGGCAGTTTACAGGAGTTCTGCCTCCTGAGTGCAGGAAATGCTTTACCGCAGTTCTGTAGCATGGGAGTAGTTACGCACTATGCGGGTTTTCAGTAGTCTGAGTAAAAGAGAAGCAGCTTACAGGATTTCTGTACATTGGAAGTAGTGAGAGGCAGTTTACAGGAGTTCTGCATCCTGAGTGTAGGCAACACTTTAGGGGAGTTCTGTAGCATGGGAGTAGTCTTACGCACTATGCGGGTTTTCAGTAGTCTGAATAAAAGAGAAGCAGCTTACAGGATTTCTGTACATTGGAAGTAGTGAGAGGCAGTTTACAGGAGTTCTGCATCCTGAGTGTAGGAAACACTTTACGGGAGTTCTGTAGCATGGGAGCACTCTTACGCACTATGCGGATTTTCAGTAGTCTGAGTAAAAGAGAAGCAGCTTACAGGATTTCTGTACATTGGAAGTAGTGAGAGGAAGTTTACAGGAGTTCTGCATCCTGAGTGTAGGAAACACTTTACGGGAGTTCTGTAGCATGGGAGTAGTCTTACGCACTATTCGGGTTTTCAGTAGTCTGAGTAAAAGAGAAGCAGCTTACAGGATTTCTGTACATTGGAAGTAGTGAGAGGCAGTTTACAGGAGTTCTGCATCCTGAGTGTAGGAAACACTTTACGGGAGTTCTGTAGCATGGGAGTAGTCTTACGCACTATGCGGGTTTTCAGTAGTCTGAGTAAAAGAGAAGCAGCTTACAGGATTTCTGTACATTGGAAGTAGTGAGAGGCAGTTTACAGGAGTTCTGCATCCTGAGTGTAGCAGACAGTTTAAGGGAGTTCTGTAGCATGGGAGCAGTCTTACGCACTATGCGGGTTTTCAATAGTCTGAGTAAAAGAGAAACAGCTTACAGGAATTTTGTACATTGGAAGTAGTGAGAGGCATTTTACAGGAGTTCTGCACCCTGAGTGTAGGAAACACTTTACGGGAGTTCTGTAGCATGGGAGTAGTCTTAAGCACTATGCGGGTTTTCAGTAGTCTGAGTAAAAGAGAAGCAGCTTTCAGGATTTCTGTACATTGGAAGTAGTGAGAGGCAGTTTACAGGAGTTCTGCATCCTGAGTGCAGGAAATGCTTTACCGGAGTTCTGTATCATGGGAGTAGTTACGCACTATGCGGGTTTTCAGTAGTCTGAGTAAAAGAGAAGCAGCTTACAGGATTTCTGTACATTGGAAGTAGTGAGTGCCAGTTTACAGGAGTTCTGCATCCTGAGTGTAGGAAACACTTTACGGGAGTTCTGTAGCATGGGAGTAGTCTTACGCACTATGCGGGTTTTCAGTAGTCTGAATAAAAGAGAAGCAGCTTACAGGATTTCTGTACATTGGAAGTAGTGAGAGGCAGTTTACAGGAGTTCTGCATCCTGAGTGTAGGAAACACTTTACGGGAGTTCTGTAGCATGGGAGCACTCTTACGCACTATGCGGGTTTTCAGTAGTCTGAATAAAAGAGAAGCAGCTTACAGGATTTCTGTACATTGGAAGTAGTGAGAGGAAGTTTACAGGAGTTCTGCATCCTGAGTGTAGGAAACACTTTACGGGAGTTCTGTAGCATGGGAGTAGTCTTACGCACTAAGCGGGTTTTCAGTAGTCTGAGTAAAAGAGAAGCAGCTTACAGGATTTCTGTACATTGGAAGTAGTGAGAGGCAGTGTAAAGGAGTTCTGCATCCTGAGTGTAGGCAACACTTTACGGGAGTTCTGTAGCATGGGAGTAGTCTTACGCACTATGAGGGTTTTCAGTAGTCTGAATAAAAGAGAAGCAGCTTACAGGATTTCTGTACATTGGAAGTAGTGAGAGGCAGTTTACAGGAGTTCTGCATCCTGAGTGTAGGCAACACTTTACGGGAGTTCTGTAGCATGGGAGTAGTCTTACGCACTATGCGGGTTTTCAGTAGTCTGAGTAAAAGAGAAGCAGCTTACAGGAATTTTGTACATTGGAAGTAGTGAGAGGCATTTTACAGGAGTTCTGCACCCTGAGTGTAGGAAACACTTTACGGGAGTTCTGTAGCATGGGAGTAGTCTTAAGCACTATGCGGGTTTTCAGTAGTCTGAGTAAAAGAGAAGCAGCTTTCAGGATTTCTGTACATTGGAAGTAGTGAGAGGCAGTTTACAGGAGTTCTGCATCCTGAGTGCAGGAAATGCTTTATCGGAGTTCTGTAGCATGGGAGTAGTTACGCACTATGCGGGTTTTCAGTAGTCTGAGTAAAAGAGAAGCAGCTTACAGGATTTCTGTACATTGGAAGTAGTGAGAGGCAGTTTGCAGGAGTTCTGCATCCTGAGTGTAGGAAACACTTTACGGGAGTTCTGTAGCATGGGAGTAGTCTTACGCACTAAGCGGGTTTTCAGTAGTCTGAGTAAAAGAGAAGCAGCTTACAGGATTTCTGTACATTGGAAGTAGTGAGAGGCAGTGTAAAGGAGTTCTGCATCCTGAGTGTAGGCAACACTTTACGGGAGTTCTGTAGCATGGGAGTAGTCTTACGCACTATGCGGGTTTTCAGTAGTCTGAGTAAAAGAGAAGCAGCTTACAGGATTTCTGTACATTGGAAGTAGTGAGAGGCAGTTTACAGGAGTTCTGCATCCTGAGTGTAGCAGACAGTTTAAGGGAGTTCTGTAGCATGGGAGCAGTCTTACGCACTATGCGGGTTTTCAATAGTCTGAGTAAAAGAGAAACAGCTTACAGGATTTCTGTACATTGCAAGTACTGAGAAACATTTTACAGGAGTTCTGCACCCTGAGTGTAGGAAACACTTTACGGGAGTTCTGTAGCATGGGAGTAGTCTTAAGCACTATGCGGGTTTTCAGTAGTCTGAGTAAAAGAGAAGCAGCTTTCAGGATTTCTGTACATTGGAAGTAGTGAGAGGCAGTTTACAGGAGTTCTGCATCCTGAGTGCAGGAAATGCTTTATCGGAGTTCTGTAGCATGGGAGTAGTTACGCACTATGCGGGTTTTCAGTAGTCTGAGTAAAAGAGAAGCAGCTTACAGGATTTCTGTACATTGGAAGTAGTGAGAGGCAGTTTGCAGGAGTTCTGCATCCTGAGTGTAGGAAACACTTTACGGGAGTTCTGTAGCATGGGAGTAGTCTTACGCACTATGCGGGTTTTCAGTAGTCTGAGTAAAAGAGAAGCAGCTTACAGGATTTCTGTACATTGGAAGTAGTGAGAGGCAGTTTACAGGAGTTCTGCATCCTGAGTGTAGCAGACAGTTTAAGGGAGTTCTGTAGCATGGGAGCAGTCTTACGCACTATGCGGGTTTTCAATAGTCTGAGTAAAAGAGAAGCAGCTTACAGGATTTCTGTACATTGGAAGTACTGAGAGGCATTTTACAGGAGTTCTGCATCCTGAGTGTAGGAAACACTTTACGGGAGTTCTGTAGCATGGGAGTAGTCTTAAGCACTATGCGGGTTTTCAGTAGTCTGAGTAAAAGAGAAGCAGCTTTCAGGATTTCTGTACATTGGAAGTAGTGAGAGGCAGTTTACAGGAGTTCTGCATCCTGAATGCAGGAAATGCTTTACCGGAGTTCTGTAGCATGGGAGTAGTTACGCACTATGCGGGTTTTCAGTAGTCTGAGTAAAAGAGAAGCAGCTTACAGGATTTCTGTACATTGGAAGTAGTGAGAGGCAGTTTACAGGAGTTCTGCATCCTGAGTGTAGGCAACACTTTACGGGAGTTCTGTAGCATGGGAGTAGTCTTACGCACTATGCGGGTTTTCAGTAGTCTGAATAAAAGAGAAGCAGCTTACAGGATTTCTGTACATTGGAAGTAGTGAGAGGCAGTTTACAGGAGTTCTGCATCCTGAGTGTAGGAAACACTTTACGGGAGTTCTGTAGCATGGGAGCACTCTTACGCACTATGCGGGTTTTCAGTAGTCTGAGTAAAAGAGAAGCAGCTTACAGGATTTCTGTACATTGGAAGTAGTGAGAGGAAGTTTACAGGAGTTCTGCATCCTGAGTGTAGGAAATACTTTACGGGAGTTCTGTAGTATGGGAGTAGTCTTACGCACTATTCGGGTTTTCAGTAGTCTGAGTAAAAGAGAAGCAGCTTACAGGATTTCTGTACATTGGAAGTAGTGAGAGGCAGTTTACAGGAGTTCTGCATCCTGAGTGTAGGAAACACTTTACGGGAGTTCTGTAGCATGGGAGTAGTCTTACGCAATATGCGTGTTTTCAGTAGTCTGAGTAAAAAAGAAGCAGCTTACAGGATTTCTGTACATTGGAAGTAGTGAGAGGCAGTTTACAGGAGTTCTGCATCCTGAGTGTAGGAAACACTTTACGGGAGTTCTGTAGCATGGGAGTAGTCTTACGCACTATGCGGGTTTTCAGTAGTCTGAGTAAAAGAGAAGCAGCTTACAGGATTTCTGTACATTGGAAGTAGTGAGAGGCAGTTTACAGGAGTTCTGCATCCTGAGTGTAGCAGACAGTTTAAGGGAGTTCTGTAGCATGGGAGCAGTCTTACGCACTATGCGGGTTTTCAATAGTCTGAGTAAAAGAGAAGCAGCTTACAGGATTTCTGTACATTGGAAGTACTGAGAGGCATTTTACAGGAGTTCTGCACCCTGAGTGTAGGAAACACTTTACGGGAGTTCTGTAGCATGGGAGTTGTCTTACGCACTATGCGGGTTTTCAGTAGTCTGAGTAAAAGAGAAGCAGCTTTCAGGATTTCTGTACATTGGAAGTAGTGAGAGGCAGTTTACAGGAGTTCTGCATCCTGAGTGTAGCAGACAGTTTAAGGGAGTTCTGTAGCATGGGAGCAGTCTTACGCACTATGCGGGTTTTCAGTAGTCTGAGTAAAAGTGAAGCAGCTTACAGGATTTCTGTACATTGGAAGTAGTGAGAGGCAGTTTACAGGAGTTCTGCATCCTGAGTGTAGGAAACACTTTACGGGAGTTCTGTAGCATGGGAGTAGTCTTACGCACTATTCGGGTTTTCAGTAGTCTGAATAAAAGAGAAGCAGCTTACAGGATTTCTGTTAGCTGGATGTAGTGAGAGGCAGTTTACAGGAGTTCTGCATCCTGAGTGTAGGAAACACTTTACGGGAGTTCTGTAGCATGGGAGTAGTCTTACGCACTATGCGGGTTTTCAGTAGTCTGAGTAAAAGAGAAGCAGCTTACAGGATTTCTGTACATTGGAAGTAGTGAGAGGCAGTTTACAGGAGTTCTGCATCCTGAGTGCAGGAAATGCTTTACCGGAGTTCTGTAGCATGGGAGTAGTTACGCACTATGCGGGTTTTCAGTAGTCTGAGTAAAAGAGAAGCAGCTTACAGGATTTCTGTACATTGGAAGTAGTGAGAGGCAGTTTACAGGAGTTCTGAATCCTGAGTGTAGGAAACATTTTACGGGAGTTCTGTAGCATGGGAGCACTCTTACGCACTATGCGGATTTTCAATAGTCTGAGTAAAAGAGAAGCAGCTTACAGGATTTCTGTACATTGGAAGTAGTGAGAGGAAGTTTACAGGAGTTCTGCATTCTGAGTGTAGGAAACACTTTACGGGAGTTCTGTAGCATGGGAGTAGTCTTAAGCACTATGCGGGTTTTCAGTAGTCTGAGTAAAAGAGAAGCAGCTTACAGGATTTCTGTACATTGGAAGTAGTGAGAGGCAGTTTACAGGAGTTCTGCATCCTGAGTGCAGGAAATGCTTTATCGGAGTTCTGTAGCATGGGAGTAGTTACGCACTATGCGGGTTTTCAGTAGTCTGAGTAAAAGAGAAGCAGCTTACAGGATTTCTGTACATTGGAAGTAGTGAGAGGCAGTGTAAAGGAGTTCTGCATCCTGAGTGTAGGAAACACTTTACGGGAGTTCTGTAGCATGGGAGTAGTCTTACGCACTATGCGGGTTTTCAGTAGTCTGAGAAAAAGAGAAGCAGCTTACAGGATTTCTGTACATTGGAAGTAGTGAGAGGCAGTTTACAGGAGTTCTGCATCCTGAGTGTAGCAGACAGTTTAAGGGAGTTCTGTAGCATGGGAGCAGTCTTACGCACTATGCGGGTTTTCAATAGTCTGAGTAAAAGAGAAGCAGCTTACAGGATTTCTGTACATTGGAAGTACTGAGAGGCATTTTACAGGAGTTCTGCATCCTGAGTGTAGGAAACACTTTACGGGAGTTCTGTAGCATGGGAGTAGTCTTACGCACTATGCGGGTTTTCAGTAGTCTGAGTAAAAGAGAAGCAGCTTTCAGGATTTCTGTACATTGGAAGTAGTGAGAGGCAGTTTACAGGAGTTCTGCATCCTGAGTGCAGGAAATGCTTTACCGTAGTTCTGTAGCATGGGAGTAGTTACGCACTATGCGGGTTTTCAGTAGTCTGAGTAAAAGAGAAGCAGCTTACAGGATTTCTGTACATTGGAAGTAGTGAGAGGCAGTTTACAGGAGTTCTGCATCCTGAGTGTAGGCAACACTTTACGGGAGTTCTGTAGCATGGGAGTAGTCTTACGCACTATGCGGGTTTTCAGTAGTCTGAATAAAAGAGAAGCAGCTTACAGGATTTCTGTACATTGGAAGTAGTGAGAGGCAGTTTACAGGAGTTCTGCATCCTGAGTGTAGGAAACACTTTACGGGAGTTCTGTAGCATGGGAGCACTCTTACGCACTATGCGGGTTTTCAGTAGTCTGAGTAAAAGAGAAGCAGCTTACAGGATTTCTGTACATTGGAAGTAGTGAGAGGAAGTTTACAGGAGTTCTGCATCCTGAGTGTAGGAAACACTTTACGGGAGTTCTGTAGCATGGGAGTAGTCTTACGCACTATTCGGGTTTTCAGTAGTCTGAGTAAAAGAGAAGCAGCTTACAGGATTTCTGTACATTGGAAGTAGTGAGAGGCAGTTTACAGGAGTTCTGCATCCTGAGTGTAGGAAACACTTTACGGGAGTTCTGTAGCATGGGAGTAGTCTTACGCACTATTCGGGTTTTCAGTAGTCTGAATAAAAGAGAAGCAGCTTACAGGATTTCTGTACATTGGAAGTAGTGAGAGGCAGTTTACAGGAGTTCTGCATCCTGAGTGTAGGCAACACTTTACGGGAGTTCTGTAGCATGGGAGTAGTCTTACGCACTATGCGGGTTTTCAGTAGTCTGAGTAAAAGAGAAGCAGCTTACAGGATTTCTGTACATTGGAAGTAGTGAGAGGCAGTTTACAGGAGTTCTGCATCCTGAGTGTAGCAGACAGTTTAAGGGAGTTCTGTAGCATGGGAGCACTCTTACGCACTATGCGGGTTTTCAATAGTCTGAGTAAAAGAGAAGCAGCTTACAGGATTTCTGTACATTGGAAGTACTGAGAGGCATTTTACAGGAGTTCTGCATCCTGAGTGTAGGAAACACTTTACGGGAGTTCTGTAGCATGGGAGTAGTCTTAAGCACTATGCGGGTTTTCAGTAGTCTGAGTAAAAGAGAAGCAGCTTTCAGGATTTCTGTACATTGGAAGTAGTGAGAGGCAGTTTACAGGAGTTCTGCATCCTGAGTGCAGGAAATGCTTTACCGGAGTTCTGTAGCAATGGAGTAGTTACGCACTATGCGGGTTTTCAGTAGTCTGAGTAAAAGAGAAGCAGCTTACAGGATTTCTGTACATTGGAAGTAGTGAGAGGAAGTTTACAGGAGTTCTGCATCCTGAGTGTAGGAAACACTTTACGGGAGTTCTGTAGCATGGGAGCACTCTTACGCACTATGCGGATTTTCAGTAGTCTGAGTAAAAGAGAAGCAGCTTACAGGATTTCTGTACATTGGAAGTAGTGAGAGGAAGTTTACAGGAGTTCTGCATTCTGAGTGTAGGAAACACTTTACGGGAGTTCTGTAGCATGGGAGTAGTCTTACGCACTATGCGGGTTTTCAGTAGTCTGAGTAAAAGAGAAGCAGCTTACAGGATTTCTGTACATTGGAAGTAGTGAGAGGCAGTTTACAGGAGTTCTGCATCCTGAGTGTAGGAAACACTTTACGGGAGTTCTGTAGCATGGGAGTTGTCTTACGCACTATGCGGGTTTTCAGTAGTCTGAGTAAAAGAGAAGCAGCTTACAGGATTTCTGTACATTGGAAGTAGTGAGAGGCAGTTTACAGGAGTTCTGCATCCTGAGTGTAGGAAACACTTTACGGGAGTTCTGTAGCATGGGAGTTGTCTTACGCACTATGCGGGTTTTCAGTAGTCTGAGTAAAAGAGAAGCAGCTTACAGGATTTCTGTACATTGGAAGTAGTGAGAGGCAGTTTACAGGAGTTCTGCATCCTGAGTGTAGCAGACAGTTTAAGGGAGTTCTGTAGCATGGGAGCAGTCTTAAGCACTATGCGGGTTTTCAGTAGTCTGAGTAAAAGAGAAGCAGCTTTCAGGATTTCTGTACATTGGAAGTAGTGAGAGGCAGTTTACAGGAGTTCTGCATCCTGAGTGCAGGAAATGCTTTATCGGAGTTCTGTAGCATGGGAGTAGTTACGCACTATGCGGGTTTTCAGTAGTCTGAGTAAAAGAGAAGCAGCTTACAGGATTTCTGTACATTGGAAGTAGTGAGAGGCAGTTTGCAGGAGTTCTGCATCCTGAGTGTAGGAAACACTTACGGGAGTTCTGTAGCATGGGAGTAGTCTTACGCACTAAGCGGGTTTTCAGTAGTCTGAGTAAAAGAGAAGCAGCTTACAGGATTTCTGTACATTGGAAGTAGTGAGAGGCAGTGTAAAGGAGTTCTGCATCCTGAGTGTAGGCAACACTTTACGGGAGTTCTGTAGCATGGGAGTAGTCTTACGCACTATGCGGGTTTTCAGTAGTCTGAGTAAAAGAGAAGCAGCTTACAGGATTTCTGTACATTGGAAGTAGTGAGAGGCAGTTTACAGGAGTTCTGCATCCTGAGTGTAGCAGACAGTTTAAGGGAGTTCTGTAGCATGGGAGCAGTCTTACGCACTATGCGGGTTTTCAATAGTCTGAGTAAAAGAGAAACAGCTTACAGGATTTCTGTACATTGGAAGTACTGAGAAACATTTTACAGGAGTTCTGCACCCTGAGTGTAGGAAACACTTTACGGGAGTTCTGTAGCATGGGAGTAGTCTTAAGCACTATGCGGGTTTTCAGTAGTCTGAGTAAAAGAGAAGCAGCTTTCAGGATTTCTGTACATTGGAAGTAGTGAGAGGCAGTTTACAGGAGTTCTGCATCCTGAGTGCAGGAAATGCTTTATCGGAGTTCTGTAGCATGGGAGTAGTTACGCACTATGCGGGTTTTCAGTAGTCTGAGTAAAAGAGAAGCAACTTACAGGATTTCTGTACATTGGAAGTAGTGAGAGGCAGTTTGCAGGAGTTCTGCATCCTGAGTGTAGGAAACACTTTACGGGAGTTCTGTAGCATGGGAGTAGTCTTACGCACTATGCGGGTTTTCAGTAGTCTGAGTAAAAGAGAAGCAGCTTACAGGATTTCTGTACATTGGAAGTAGTGAGAGGCAGTTTACAGGAGTTCTGCATCCTGAGTGTAGCAGACAGTTTAAGGGAGTTCTGTAGTATGGGAGCAGTCTTACGCACTATGCGGGTTTTCAGTAGTCTGAGTAAAAGAGAGGCAGCTTAAAGGACTTCTGTACATTGGAAGTAGTGAGAGGCAGTTTGCAGGAGTTCTGCATCCTGACAGTAGGAAACACTTTACGGTAGTTCTGAAGCATCTAAGTAGTCTTACGCACTATGCGGGTTTTCAGTAGTCTGAGTAAAAGAGTAGTAGGTAACAGGATTTCTGTACATTGGAAGTAGTGAGAGGCAGTTTACAGGAGTTCTTCATCCTGAGTGCAGGAAACGCTTTACCGGAGTGCTGTAGCATGGGAGTAGTCTTACGCACTATGCGGGTTTTCAGTAGTCTGAGTAAAAGAGAAGCAGCTTACAGGACTTCTGTACATTGGAAATAGTGAGAGGCAGTTTACAGGAATTCTGCATCCTGAGTGTAGGCAACACTTTACGGGAGTTCTGTAGCATGGGAGTAGTCTTACGCACTATGCGGGTTTTCTGTTGTCTGAATAAAAGAGAAGCAGCTTACAGGATTTCTGTTAGCTGGATGTAGAGAGAGGCAGTTTACTGGAGTTCCGCATCCTGAGTGCAGAAGACAGTTTAAGATAGTTCTGTAACATGGCTCTAGCCATACTCAGTATGCGGGATTTCTGTAGCCTGTGTGTAGGAGATGCAGCTTCCAGGATTTCTGTAAGCTGGATGTAGAGCGAAGCAGTTTACTGGAATTCTGCTGCCTGAGTGTAGGAAACAGTTGACGGGAGTTCTATAGCATGGGAGTAGCCAAATGCACTACACGAGTTTTAGGTACCCTGTGTGTAGGACATGCTGCTTACTGGTGTTCAGTAAGCTGAATGTAGAGAGAGGCAGTTTACTGGAATTCTGCATCCTGAGTGTAGGAGACAGTCTATGGGAGTTCTGGAACATGGCTCTAGCCATACACAGTATGCAGGATTTCTGTAGCCTGTGTGTAGGAGATGCAGCTTACAGCATTTCTGTAAGCTGGATGTAGAGCGAAGCAGTTTACTGGAGTTTTGCAGCCTGAGTGTAGGAAACACTTTACGGGAGTTCTGTAGCATGGGAGTAGTCTTACGCACTATGCGGGTTTTCAGTAGTCTGAGTAAAAGAGGAGCAGGTAACAGGATTTCTGTACATTGGAAGTAGTGAGAGGCAGTTTACAGGAGTTCTGCAGCCTGAGTTTAGGAAACACTTTACAGGAGTTCTGTAGCATGGGAGTAGTCTTACGCACTATGCGGGTTTTCAGTAGTCTGAGTAAAAGAGATGCAGCTAACAGGATTTCTGTACATTGGAAGTAGTGAGAGGCAGTTTACTGGAGTTCTACATCCTTAGTGTAGGAGACCGTTTCAGGGAGTTCTGTAACATGGCTCTAGCCATACTCAGTATGCGGGATTTCTGTAGCCTGTCTGTAGGAGATGCAGCTTACAGGATTTCTGTATGCTGGATGTAGAGCGAAGCAGTTTACTGGAATTCTGCTGCCTGAGTGTAGGAAACAGTTGACGAGAGTTCTATAGCATGGGAATAGCCATATGCACTACGCGAGTTTTAGGTACCCTGTGTGTAGGACATCCTGCTTATTTGTGTTCAGTAAGCTGAATGTAGAGAGAGGCAGTTTACTGGAATTCTGCATCCTGAGTGTAGGAGACAGTCTATGGGAGTTCTGGAACATGGCTCTAGCCATACACAGTATGCAGGATTTCTGTAGCCTGTGTGTGGGAGATGCAGCTTACAGGATTTCTGTAAGCTGGATGTAGAGCGAAGCAGTTTACTGGAGTTCTGCAGCCTGAGTGTCGGAATCACTTTACGGGAGTTCTGTAGCATGGGAGTAGTCTTACGCACTATGCGGGTTTTCAGTAGTCTGAGTAAAAGAGAAGCAGCTAACAGGATTTCTGTACATAGGAAGTAGTGAGAGGCAGTTTACAGGAGTTCTGCAACCTGAGTGTAGGAAACACTTTACGGGAGTTCTGTAGCATGGGAGTAGTCTTACGCACTATGCGGGTTTTCAGTAGTCTGAGTAAAAGAGAAGCAGCTTACAGGATTTCTATACATTGGAAGTACTGAGAGGCAGTTTACAGGAGTTCTGCATCCTGAGTGCAGGAAACGCTTTACCGGAGTTCTGTAGCATGGGAGTATTCTTACGCACTATGCGGGTTTTAGGTACCCTGTGTGTAGGACATGCTTCTTATTGGTGTTCAGTAAGCTGAATGTGGAGAGAGGCAGTTTACTGGAATTCTGCATCCTGTGTGTAGGAGACAGTATATGGGAGTTCTGGAACATGGCTCTAGCCATACACAGTATGCAGGATTTCTGTAACCTGTGTGTAGGAGATGCAGCTTACAGGATTTCTGTAAGCTGGATGTAGAGCGAAGCAGTTTACTGGAGTTCTGCAGCCTGAGTGTAGGAAACACTTTACGGGAGTTCTGCAGCATGGGAGTAGTCTTACGCCCTATGCGGGTTTTCAGTAGTCTGAGTAAAAGAGAAGCAGCTTACAGGATTTCTGTACATTGGAAGTAGTGAGAGGCAGTTTACAGGAGTCCTGCATCCTGAGGGTAGGAGACAGTTTAAGGGAGTTCTGTAACATGGCTCTAGCCATACTCAGTATGCGGGATTTCTGTAGCCTGTGTGTAGGAGATGCAGCTTACAGTATTTCTGTAAGCTGGATGTAGAGTGAAGCAGTTTACTGGAATTCTGCTGCCTGAGTGTAGGAAACAGTTGACGGGAGTTCTATAGCATGGGAGTAGCCATATGCACTACGCGAGTTTTAGGTACCCTGTGTGTAGGACATGCTGCTTATTGGTGTTCAGTAAGCTGAATGTAGAGAGAGGCAGTTTACTGGAATTCAGCATCCTGAGTGTAGGAGACAGTCTATGGTAGTTCTGGAACATGGCTCTAATCATACACAGTATGCAGGATTTCTGTATCCTGTGTGTGGGAGATGCAGCTTAAAGGATTTCTGTGCATTGGAAGTAGTGAGAGGCAGATTACAGGAGTTCTGCATCCTGAGTGTTGGAAACACTTTACGGGAGTTCTGTAGCATGGGAGTAGTCTTACGCTCTATGCGGGTTTTCTGTTGTCTGAATAAAAGAGAAGCAGCTTACAGGACTTCTGTACATTGGAAGTAGTGAGAGGTAGTTTACAGGAGTTCTGCATCCTGAGTGTAGGAAACACTTTACGGGAGTTCTGTAGCATGGGAGTAGTCTTACGCACTATGCGGGTTTTCAGTATTCTGAGTAAAAGAGAAGCAGCTTTCAGGATTTCTGTACATTGGAAGTACTGAGAGGCAGTTTTAGGAGTTCTGAATCCTGAGTGCAGGAAACGCTTTACTGGAGATCTGTAGGATGGGAGTATTCTTACGCACTATGCGGGTTTTAGGTACCCAGTGTGTAGGACATGCTGCTTATTTGTGTACAGTAAGCTGAATGTGGAGAGAGGCAGTTTACTGGAATTCTGCATCCTGTGTGTAGGAGACAGTCTACGGGAGTTCTGGAACATGGCTCTAGCCATACACAGTATGCAGGATTTCTGTAGCCTGTGTGTAGGAGATGCAGCTTCCAGGATTTCTGTAAGCTGGATATAGAGCGAAGCAGTTTACTGGAGTTCTGCAGCCTCAGTGTAGGAAACAATTGAAGGGAGTTCTATAGCATGGGAGTAGCCATATGCACTACGCGAGTTTTAGGTACCCTGTGTGTAGGACATGCTGCTTACTTGTGTTCAGTAAGCTGAATGTAGAGAGAGGCAGTTTACTGGAATTCTGCAGCCTGAGTGTAGGAGGCAGTCTATGGGAGTTCTGGAACATGGCTCTAGCCATACACAGTATGCAGGATTTCTGTAGCCTGTGTGTAGGAGATGCAGCTTACAGGATTTCTGTAAGCTGGATGTAGAGCGAAGCATTTTACTGGAGTTCTGCAGCCTGAGTGTAGGAAACACTTTACGGGTGTTGTGTAGCATGGGAGTAATCTTACGCACTATGCGGGTTTTCAATAGTCTGAGTAAAAGAGAAGCAGCTTACAGGATTTCTGTAAGCTGGATGTAGAGCGAAGCAGTTTACTGGAGTTCTGCAGCCTGAGTGTAGGAAACACTTTACGGGAGTTCTGTAGCATGGGAGTAGTCTTACGCACTATGCGGGTTTTCAGTAGTCTGAGTAAAAGAGAAGGATCTACAGGACTTCTGTACATTAGAAGTAGTGAGAGGCAGTTTACAGGAGTTCTGCATCCTGAGTGTAGGAAACACTTTAAGGGAGTTCTGTAGCATGGGAGTAGTCTTACGCACTATGCGGGTTTTCAGTAGTCTGAGTAAAAGAGAAGCAGCTTACAGGATTTCTGTACATTGGAAGTAGTGAGATGCAGTTTACAGGAGTTCTGCATCCTGAGTGTAGGAAACACTTTACCTGAGTTCTGTAGCATGGGAGTAGTCTTACGCACTATGCGGGTTTTCAGTAGTCTGAGTAAAAGAGAAGCAGCTTACAGGATTTCTGTTAGCTGGATGTAGAGAGAGGCAGTTTACTGGAGTTCTGCATCCTGAGTGTAGGAGACAGTTTAAGGGAGTTCTGTATCATGGCTCTAGCCATACTCAGTATGCGGGATTTCTGTAAGCTGGATATAGAGCGAAGCAGTTTACTGAAGTTCTGCTGCCTGAGTGTAGGAAAGAGTTGACGGGAGTTCTATAGCATGGGAGTAGCCATTTGCACTACGCGAGTTTTAGGTACCCTGTGTGTAGGACATGCTGCTTACTTGTGTTCAGTGAGCTGAATGTAGAGAGAGGCAGTTTACTGGAATTTAAGTTTAAGTGAGTTCTGTAACATGGCTCTAGCCATACTCAGTATGCGGGATTTCTGTAGCCTGTGTGTAGGAGATGCAGCTTCCTGGATTTCTGTAAGCTGGATGTAGAGCGAAGCAGTTTACTGGAATTCTGCTGCCTGAGTGTAGGAAATAGTTGACGGGAGTTCTATAGCATGGGAGTAGCCATTTGTACTACGCGAGTTTTAGGTACCCTGTGTGTAGGACATGCTGCTTACTGGTGTTCAGTAAGCTGAATGTAGAGAGAGGCAGTTTACTGGAATTCTGCATCCTGAGTATAGGAGACAGTCTATGGGAGTTCTGGAACATGGCTCTAGCCATACGCAGTATGCAGGATTTCTGTAGCCTGTGTGTAGGAGATGCAGCTTACAGGATTTCTGTAAGCTGGATGTAGAGCGAAGCAGTTTACTGAAGTTCTGCAGCCTGAGTGTAGGGAACACTTTACCAGTTTTCTGTAGCATGGGAGCAGTCTTAGCACTATGCAGGTTTTCAGTAGTCTGAGTAAAAGAGAAGCAGCTTACAGGATTTCTGTTAGCTGGATGTAGAGAGAGGCACTTTACTGGAGTTCTGCATCCTGAGTGTAGGAGACAGTTTAAGGGAGTTCTGTATCATGGCTCTAGCCATACTCAGTATGCGGGATTTCTGTAAGCTGGATGTAGAGCGAAGCAGTTTACTGTAGTTCTGCAGCCTGAGTATAGGAAACACTTTATGGGAGTTCTGTAGCATGGGAGTAGTCTTACGCACTATGCGGGTTTTCAGTAGTCTGAGTAAAAGAGAAGCAGCTTACAGGATTTCTGTACATTGGAAGTAGTGAGAGGCAGTTTACTGGAGTTCTGCAGCCTGAGTGTAGGAAACCCTTTACGGGAGTTCTGTAGCATGGGAGTAGTCTTACGCACTATGCGGGTTTTCAGTAGTCTGAGTAAAAGAGAAGCAGCTTACAGGATTTCTGTACATTGGAAGTAGTGAGAGGCAGTTTACAGGAGGTCTGCATCCTGAGTGTAGGAAACACTTTACGGGAGTTCTGTAGCATGGGAGTAGTCTTACGCACTATGCGGGTTTTCAGTAGTCTGAGTAAAAGAGAAGCAGCTTACAGGATTTCTGTACATTGGAAGTAGTGAGAGGCAGTTTACAGGAGTTCTGCATGCTGAGTTTAGGAAACACTTTATGGGTGTTCTGTAGAATGGGTGTAGTCTTACGCACTATGCGGGTTTTCAGTAGTCTGAGTAAAAAAGAAGCAGCTTACAGGATTTCTGTACATTGGAAGTAGTGAGAGGCAGTTTACAGGAGTTCTGCATCCTGAGTGTAGGAAACACTTTACGGGAGTTCTGTAGCATGGGAGTAGTCTTACGCACTATGCGGGTTTTCAGTAGTCAGAGTAAAAGAGAAGCAGCTTACAGGATTTCTGTTAGCTGGATGTAGAGAGAGGCAGTTTACTGGAGTTTGCATCCTGAGTGTAGGAGACAGTTTAAGGGAGTTCTGGAACATGGCTCTAGCCATACTCAATATGCGGGATTTCTGTAGCCTGTGTGTAGGAGATGCAGCTTCCTGGATTTCTGTAAGCTGGATGTAGAGCGAAGCAGTTTACTGGAATTCTGCTGCCTCAGTGTAGGAAACAGTTGACGGGAGTTCTATAGCATGGGAGTAGCCATATGCACTACGCGAGTTTTAGGTACCCTGTGTGTAGGACATGCTGCTTACTTGTGTTCAGTAAGCTGAATGTAGGGAGAGGCAGTTTACTGGAATTCTGCAGCCTGAGTGTAGGAGACAGTCTATGGGAGTTCTGGAACATGGCTCTAGCCATACACAGTATGCAGGATTTCTGTAGCCTGTGTGTAGGAGATGCAGCTTACAGGATTTCTGTAAGCTGGATGTAGAGCGAAGCAGTTTACTGGAGTTCTGCAGCCTGAGTGTAGGAAACACTTTACGGGAGTTCTGTAGCATGGGAGTAGTCTTACGCCCTATGCGGGTTTTCAGTAGTCTGAGTAAAAGAGAAGCAGCTTACAGGATTTCTATACATTGGAAGTAGTGAGAGGCAGTTTACAGGAGTCCTGCATCCTGAGGGTAGGAGACAGTTTAAGGGAGTTCTGTAACATGGCTCTAGCCATACTCAGTATGCGGGATTTCTGTAGCCTGTGTGTAGGAGATGCAGCTTACAGTATTTCTGTAAGCTGGATGTAGAGTGAAGCAGTTTACTGGAATTCTGCTGCCTGAGTGTAGGAAACAGTTGACGGGAGTTCTATAGCATGGGAGTAGCCATATGCACTACGCGAGTTTTAGGTACCCTGTGTGTAGGACATGCTGCTTATTGGTGTTCAGTAAGCTGAATGTAGAGAGAGGCAGTTTACTGGAATTCAGCATCCTGAGTGTAGGAGACAGTCTATGGGAGTTCTGGAACATGGCTCTAATCATACACAGTATGCAGGATTTCTGTATCCTGTGTGTGGGAGATGCAGCTTAAAGGATTTCTGTGCATTGGAAGTAGTGAGAGGCAGATTACAGGAGTTCTGCATCCTGAGTGTTGGAAACACTTTACGGGAGTTCTGTAGCATGGGAGTAGTCTTACGCTCTATGCGGGTTTTCTGTTGTCTGAATAAAAGAGAAGCAGCTTACAGGACTTCTGTACATTGGAAGTAGTGAGAGGTAGTTTACAGGAGTTCTGCATCCTGAGTGTAGGAAACACTTTACGGGAGTTCTGTAGCATGGGAGTAGTCTTACGCACTATGCGGGTTTTCAGTATTCTGAGTAAAAGAGAAGCAGCTTTCAGGATTTCTGTACATTGGAAGTACTGAGAGGCAGTTTTAGGAGTTCTGAATCCTGAGTGCAGGAAACGCTTTACTGGAGTTCTGTAGCATGGGAGTAGTTACGCACTATGCGGGTTTTAGGTACCCAGTGTGTAGGACATGCTGCTTATTTGTGTACAGTAAGCTGAATGTGGAGAGAGGCAGTTTACTGGAATTCTGCATCCTGTGTGTAGGAGACAGTCTACGGGAGTTCTGGAACATGGCTCTAGCCATACACAGTATGCAGGATTTCTGTAGCCTGTGTTTAGGAGATGCAGCTTCCAGGATTTCTGTAAGCTGGATATAGAGCGAAGCAGTTTACTGGAGTTCTGCAGCCTCAGTGTAGGAAACAATTGAAGGGAGTTCTATAGCATGGGAGTAGCCATATGCACTACGCGAGTTTTAGGTACCCTGTGTGTAGGACATGCTGCTTACTTGTGTTCAGTAAGCTGAATGTAGAGAGAGGCAGTTTACTGGAATTCTGCAGCCTGAGTGTAGGAGGCAGTCTATGGGAGTTCTGGAACATGGCTCTAGCCATACACAGTATGCAGGATTTCTGTAGCCTGTGTGTAGGAGATGCAGCTTACAGGATTTCTGTAAGCTGGATGTAGAGCGAAGCATTTTACTGGAGTTCTGCAGCCTGAGTGTAGGAAACACTTTACGGGTGTTGTGTAGCATGGGAGTAATCTTACGCACTATGCGGGTTTTCAATAGTCTGAGTAAAAGAGAAGCAGCTTACAGGATTTCTGTAAGCTGGATGTAGAGCGAAGCAGTTTACTGGAGTTCTGCAGCCTGAGTGTAGGAAACACTTTACGGGAGTTCTGTAGCATGGGAGTAGTCTTACGCACTATGCGGGTTTTCAGTAGTCTGAGTAAAAGAGAAGGATCTACAGGACTTCTGTACATTAGAAGTAGTGAGAGGCAGTTTACAGGAGTTCTGCATCCTGAGTGTAGGAAACACTTTAAGGGAGTTCTGTAGCATGGGAGTAGTCTTACGCACTATGCGGGTTTTCAGTAGTCTGAGTAAAAGAAAAGCAGCTAACAGGATTTCTGTACATTGGAAGTAGTGAGAGGCAGTTTACAGGAGTTCTTCATCCTGAGTGTAGGAAACACTTTACTGGAGTTCTGTAGCATGGGAGTAGTCTTACGAACTATGCGGGTTTTCAGTAGTCTGAGTAAAAGAGAAGCAGCTTACAGGATTTCTGTACATTGGAAGTAGTGAGTTGCAGTTTACAGGAGTTCTGCATCCTGAGTGTAGGAAACACTTTACCTGAGTTCTGTAGCATGGGAGTAGTCTTACGCACTATGCGGGTTTTCAGTAGTCTGAGTAAAAGAGAAGCAGCTTACAGGATTTCTGTTAGCTGGATGTAGAGAGAGGCAGTTTACTGGAGTTCTGCATCCTGAGTGTAGGAGACAGTTTAAGGGAGTTCTGTATCATGGCTCTAGCCATACTCAGTATGCGGGATTTCTGTAAGCTGGATATAGAGCGAAGCAGTTTACTGAAGTTCTGCTGCCTGAGTGTAGGAAAGAGTTGACGGGAGTTCTATAGCATGGGAGTAGCCATTTGCACTACGCGAGTTTTAGGTACCCTGTGTGTAGGACATGCTGCTTACTTGTGTTCAGTGAGCTGAATGTAGAGAGAGGCAGTTTACTGGAATTTAAGTTTAAGTGAGTTCTGTAACATGGCTCTAGCCATACTCAGTATGCGGGATTTCTGTAGCCTGTGTGTAGGAGATGCAGCTTCCTGGATTTCTGTAAGCTGGATGTAGAGCGAAGCAGTTTACTGGAATTCTGCTGCCTGAGTGTAGGAAATAGTTGACGGGAGTTCTATAGCATGGGAGTAGCCATTTGTACTACGCGAGTTTTAGGTACCCTGTGTGTAGGACATGCTGCTTACTGGTGTTCAGTAAGCTGAATGTAGAGAGAGGCAGTTTACTGGAATTCTGCATCCTGAGTATAGGAGACAGTCTATGGGAGTTCTGGAACATGGCTCTAGCCATACGCAGTATGCAGGATTTCTGTAGCCTGTGTGTAGGAGATGCAGCTTACAGGATTTCTGTAAGCTGGATGTAGAGCGAAGCAGTTTACTGAAGTTCTGCAGCCTGAGTGTAGGGAACACTTTATCAGTTTTCTGTAGCATGGGAGCAGTCTTAGCACTATGCAGGTTTTCAGTAGTCTGAGTAAAAGAGAAGCAGCTTACAGGATTTCTGTTAGCTGGATGTAGAGAGAGGCACTTTACTGGAGTTCTGCATCCTGAGTATAGGAGACAGTTTAAGGGAGTTCTGTATCATGGCTCTAGCCATACTCAGTATGCGGGATTTCTGTAAGCTGGATGTAGAGCGAAGCAGTTTACTGTAGTTCTGCAGCCTGAGTATAGGAAACACTTTATGGGAGTTCTGTAGCATGGGAGTAATCTTACGCACTATGCGGGTTTTCAGTAGTCTGAGTAAAAGAGAAGCAGCTTACAGGATTTCTGCAAGCTGGATGTAGAGCGAAGCAGTTTACTGGAGTTCTGCAGCCTGAGTGTAGGAAACCCTTTACGGGAGTTCTGTAGCATGGGAGTAGTCTTACGCACTATGCGGGTTTTCAGTAGTCTGAGTAAAAGAGAAGCAGCTTACAGGATTTCTGTACATTGGAAGTAGTGAGAGGCAGTTTACAGGAGGTCTGCATCCTGAGTGTAGGAAACACTTTACGGGAGTTCTGTAGCATGGGAGTAGTCTTACGCACTATGCGGGTTTTCAGTAGTCTGAGTAAAAGAGAAGCAGCTTACAGGATTTCTGTACATTGGAAGTAGTGAGAGGCAGTTTACAGGAGTTCTGCATGCTGAGTTTAGGAAACACTTTATGGGTGTTCTGTAGAATGGGTGTAGTCTTACGCACTATGCGGGTTTTCAGTAGTCTGAGTAAAAAAGAAGCAGCTTACAGGTTTTCTGTACATTGGAAGTAGTGAGAGGCAGTTTACAGGAGTTCTGCATCCTGAGTGTAGGAAACACTTTACGGGAGTTCTGTAGCATGGGAGTAGTCTTACGCACTATGCGGGTTTTCAGTAGTCAGATTAAAAGAGAAGCAGCTTACAGGATTTCTGTTAGCTGGATGTAGAGAGAGGCAGTTTACTGGAGTTTGCATCCTGAGTGTAGGAGACAGTTTAAGGGAGTTCTGGAACATGGCTCTAGCCATACTCAATATGCGGGATTTCTGTAGCCTGTGTGTAGGAGATGCAGCTTCCTGGATTTCTGTAAGCTGGATGTAGAGCGAAGCAGTTTACTGGAATTCTGCTGCCTCAGTGTAGGAAACAGTTGACGGGAGTTCTATAGCATGGGAGTAGCCATATGCACTACGCGAGTTTTAGGTACCCTGTGTGTAGGACATGCTGCTTACTTGTGTTCAGTAAGCTGAATGTAGGGAGAGGCAGTTTACTGGAATTCTGCAGCCTGAGTGTAGGAGACAGTCTATGGGAGTTCTGGAACATGGCTCTAGCCATACACAGTATGCAGGATTTCTGTAGCCTGTGTGTAGGAGATGCAGCTACAGGATTTCTGTAAGCTGGATGTAGAGCGAAGCAGTTTACTGGAGTTCTGCAGCCTGAGTGTAGGAAACACTTTACGGGAGTTCTGCAGCATGGGAGTAGTCTTACGCCCTATGCGGGTTTTCAGTAGTCTGAGTAAAAGAGAAGCAGCTTACAGGATTTCTATACATTGGAAGTAGTGAGAGGCAGTTTACAGGAGTCCTGCATCCTGAGGGTAGGAGACAGTTTAAGGGAGTTCTGTAACATGGCTCTAGCCATACTCAGTATGCGGGATTTCTGTAGCCTGTGTGTAGGAGATGCAGCTTACAGTATTTCTGTAAGCTGGATGTAGAGTGAAGCAGTTTACTGGAATTCTGCTGCCTGAGTGTAGGAAACAGTTGACGGGAGTTCTATAGCATGGGAGTAGCCATATGCACTACGCGAGTTTTAGGTACCCTGTGTGTAGGACATGCTGCTTATTGGTGTTCAGTAAGCTGAATGTAGAGAGAGGCAGTTTACTGGAATTCAGCATCCTGAGTGTAGGAGACAGTCTATGGTAGTTCTGGAACATGGCTCTAATCATACACAGTATGCAGGATTTCTGTATCCTGTGTGTGGGAGATGCAGCTTAAAGGATTTCTGTGCATTGGAAGTAGTGAGAGGCAGATTACAGGAGTTCTGCATCCTGAGTGTTGGAAACACTTTACGGGAGTTCTGTAGCATGGGAGTAGTCTTACGCTCTATGCGGGTTTTCTGTTGTCTGAATAAAAGAGAAGCAGCTTACAGGACTTCTGTACATTGGAAGTAGTGAGAGGTAGTTTACAGGAGTTCTGCATCCTGAGTGTAGGAAACACTTTACGGGAGTTCTGTAGCATGGGAGTAGTCTTACGCACTATGCGGGTTTTCAGTATTCTGAGTAAAAGAGAAGCAGCTTTCAGGATTTCTGTACATTGGAAGTACTGAGAGGCAGTTTTAGGAGTTCTGAATCCTGAGTGCAGGAAACGCTTTACTGGAGTTCTGTAGCATGGGAGTAGTTACGCACTATGCGGGTTTTAGGTACCCAGTGTGTAGGACATGCTGCTTATTTGTGTACAGTAAGCTGAATGTGGAGAGAGGCAGTTTACTGGAATTCTGCATCCTGTGTGTAGGAGACAGTCTACGGGAGTTCTGGAACATGGCTCTAGCCATACACAGTATGCAGGATTTCTGTAGCCTGTGTTTAGGAGATGCAGCTTCCAGGATTTCTGTAAGCTGGATATAGAGCGAAGCAGTTTACTGGAGTTCTGCAGCCTCAGTGTAGGAAACAATTGAAGGGAGTTCTATAGCATGGGAGTAGCCATATGCACTACGCGAGTTTTAGGTACCCTGTGTGTAGGACATGCTGCTTACTTGTGTTCAGTAAGCTGAATGTAGAGAGAGGCAGTTTACTGGAATTCTGCATCCTGTGTGTAGGAGACAGTCTATGGGAGTTCTGGAACATGGCTCTAGCCATACACAGTATGCAGGATTTCTGTAGCCTGTGTGTAGGAGATGCAGCTTACAGGATTTCTGTAAGCTGGATGTAGAGCGAAGCATTTTACTGGAGTTCTGCAGCCTGAGTGTAGGAAACACTTTACGGGTGTTGTGTAGCATGGGAGTAATCTTACGCACTATGCGGGTTTTCAATAGTCTGAGTAAAAGAGAAGCAGCTTACAGGATTTCTGTAAGCTGGATGTAGAGCGAAGCAGTTTACTGGAGTTCTGCAGCCTGAGTGTAGGAAACACTTTACGGGAGTTCTGTAGCATGGGAGTAGTCTTACGCACTATGCGGGTTTTCAGTAGTCTGAGTAAAAGAGAAGGATCTACAGGACTTCTGTACATTAGAAGTAGTGAGAGGCAGTTTACAGGAGTTCTGCATCCTGAGTGTAGGAAACACTTTAAGGGAGTTCTGTAGCATGGGAGTAGTCTTACGCACTATGCGGGTTTTCAGTAGTCTGAGTAAAAGAGAAGCAGCTAACAGGATTTCTGTACATTGGAAGTAGTGAGAGGCAGTTTACAGGAGTTCTTCATCCTGAGTGTAGGAAACACTTTACTGGAGTTCTGTAGCATGGGAGTAGTCTTACGAACTATGCGGGTTTTCAGTAGTCTGAGTAAAAGAGAAGCAGCTTACAGGATTTCTGTACATTGGAAGTAGTGAGTTGCAGTTTACAGGAGTTCTGCATCCTGAGTGTAGGAAACACTTTACCTGAGTTCTGTAGCATGGGAGTAGTCTTACGCACTATGCGGGTTTTCAGTAGTCTGAGTAAAAGAGAAGCAGCTTACAGGATTTCTGTTAGCTGGATGTAGAGAGAGGCAGTTTACTGGAGTTCTGCATCCTGAGTGTAGGAGACAGTTTAAGGGAGTTCTGTATCATGGCTCTAGCCATACTCAGTATGCGGGATTTCTGTAAGCTGGATATAGAGCGAAGCAGTTTACTGAAGTTCTGCTGCCTGAGTGTAGGAAAGAGTTGACGGGAGTTCTATAGCATGGGAGTAGCCATTTGCACTACGCGAGTTTTAGGTACCCTGTGTGTAGGACATGCTGCTTACTTGTGTTCAGTGAGCTGAATGTAGAGAGAGGCAGTTTACTGGAATTTAAGTTTAAGTGAGTTCTGTAACATGGCTCTAGCCATACTCAGTATGCGGGATTTCTGTAGCCTGTGTGTAGGAGATGCAGCTTCCTGGATTTCTGTAAGCTGGATGTAGAGCGAAGCAGTTTACTGGAATTCTGCTGCCTGAGTGTAGGAAATAGTTGACGGGAGTTCTATAGCATGGGAGTAGCCATTTGTACTACGCGAGTTTTAGGTACCCTGTGTGTAGGACATGCTGCTTACTGGTGTTCAGTAAGCTGAATGTAGAGAGAGGCAGTTTACTGGAATTCTGCATCCTGAGTATAGGAGACAGTCTATGGGAGTTCTGGAACATGGCTCTAGCCATACGCAGTATGCAGGATTTCTGTAGCCTGTGTGTAGGAGATGCAGCTTACAGGATTTCTGTAAGCTGGATGTAGAGCGAAGCAGTTTACTGAAGTTCTGCAGCCTGAGTGTAGGGAACACTTTACCAGTTTTCTGTAGCATGGGAGCAGTCTTAGCACTATGCAGGTTTTCAGTAGTCTGAGTAAAAGAGAAGCAGCTTACAGGATTTCTGTTAGCTGGATGTAGAGAGAGGCACTTTACTGGAGTTCTGCATCCTGAGTGTAGGAGACAGTTTAAGGGAGTTCTGTATCATGGCTCTAGCCATACTCAGTATGCGGGATTTCTGTAAGCTGGATGTAGAGCGAAGCAGTTTACTGTAGTTCTGCAGCCTGAGTATAGGAAACACTTTATGGGAGTTCTGTAGCATGGGAGTAATCTTACGCACTATGCGGGTTTTCAGTAGTCTGAGTAAAAGAGAAGCAGCTTACAGGATTTCTGCAAGCTGGATGTAGAGCGAAGCAGTTTACTGGAGTTCTGCAGCCTGAGTGTAGGAAACCCTTTACGGGAGTTCTGTAGCATGGGAGTAGTCTTACGCACTATGCGGGTTTTCAGTAGTCTGAGTAAAAGAGAAGCAGCTTACAGGATTTCTGTACATTGGAAGTAGTGAGAGGCAGTTTACAGGAGGTCTGCATCCTGAGTGTAGGAAACACTTTACGGGAGTTCTGTAGCATGGGAGTAGTCTTACGCACTATGCGGGTTTTCAGTAGTCTGAGTAAAAGAGAAGCAGCTTACAGGATTTCTGTACATTGGAAGTAGTGAGAGGCAGTTTACAGGAGTTCTGCATGCTGAGTTTAGGAAACACTTTATGGGTGTTCTGTAGAATGGGTGTAGTCTTACGCACTATGCGGGTTTTCAGTAGTCTGAGTAAAAAAGAAGCAGCTTACAGGATTTCTGTACATTGGAAGTAGTGAGAGGCAGTTTACAGGAGTTCTGCATCCTGAGTGTAGGAAACACTTTACGGGAGTTCTGTAGCATGGGAGTAGTCTTACGCACTATGCGGGTTTTCAGTAGTCAGAGTAAAAGAGAAGCAGCTTACAGGATTTCTGTTAGCTGGATGTAGAGAGAGGCAGTTTACTGGAGTTTGCATCCTGAGTGTAGGAGACAGTTTAAGGGAGTTCTGGAACATGGCTCTAGCCATACTCAATATGCGGGATTTCTGTAGCCTGTGTGTAGGAGATGCAGCTTCCTGGATTTCTGTAAGCTGGATGTAGAGCGAAGCAGTTTACTGGAATTCTGCTGCCTCAGTGTAGGAAACAGTTGACGGGAGTTCTATAGCATGGGAGTAGCCATATGCACTACGCGAGTTTTAGGTACCCTGTGTGTAGGACATGCTGCTTACTTGTGTTCAGTAAGCTGAATGTAGGGAGAGGCAGTTTACTGGAATTCTGCAGCCTGAGTGTAGGAGACAGTCTATGGGAGTTCTGGAACATGGCTCTAGCCATACACAGTATGCAGGATTTCTGTAGCCTGTGTATAGGAGATGCAGCTTACAGGATTTCTGTAAGCTGGATGTAGAGCGAAGCAGTTTACTGGAGTTCTGCAGCCTGAGTGTAGGAAACACTTTACGGGAGTTCTGCAGCATGGGAGTAGTCTTACGCCCTATGCGGGTTTTCAGTAGTCTGAGTAAAAGAGAAGCAGCTTACAGGATTTCTATACATTGGAAGTAGTGAGAGGCAGTTTACAGGAGTCCTGCATCCTGAGGGTAGGAGACAGTTTAAGGGAGTTCTGTAACATGGCTCTAGCCATACTCAGTATGCGGGATTTCTGTAGCCTGTGTGTAGGAGATGCAGCTTACAGTATTTCTGTAAGCTGGATGTAGAGTGAAGCAGTTTACTGGAATTCTGCTGCCTGAGTGTAGGAAACAGTTGACGGGAGTTCTATAGCATGGGAGTAGCCATATGCACTACGCGAGTTTTAGGTACCCTGTGTGTAGGACATGCTGCTTATTGGTGTTCAGTAAGCTGAATGTAGAGAGAGGCAGTTTACTGGAATTCAGCATCCTGAGTGTAGGAGACAGTCTATGGTAGTTCTGGAACATGGCTCTAATCATACACAGTATGCAGGATTTCTGTATCCTGTGTGTGGGAGATGCAGCTTAAAGGATTTCTGTGCATTGGAAGTAGTGAGAGGCAGATTACAGGAGTTCTGCATCCTGAGTGTTGGAAACACTTTACGGGAGTTCTGTAGCATGGGAGTAGTCTTACGCTCTATGCGGGTTTTCTGTTGTCTGAATAAAAGAGAAGCAGCTTACAGGACTTCTGTACATTGGAAGTAGTGAGAGGTAGTTTACAGGAGTTCTGCATCCTGAGTGTAGGAAACACTTTACGGGAGTTCTGTAGCATGGGAGTAGTCTTACGCACTATGCGGGTTTTCAGTATTCTGAGTAAAAGAGAAGCAGCTTTCAGGATTTCTGTACATTGGAAGTACTGAGAGGCAGTTTTAGGAGTTCTGAATCCTGAGTGCAGGAAACGCTTTACTGGAGATCTGTAGGATGGGAGTATTCTTACGCACTATGCGGGTTTTAGGTACCCAGTGTGTAGGACATGCTGCTTATTTGTGTACAGTAAGCTGAATGTGGAGAGAGGCAGTTTACTGGAATTCTGCATCCTGTGTGTAGGAGACAGTCTACGGGAGTTCTGGAACATGGCTCTAGCCATACACAGTATGCAGGATTTCTGTAGCCTGTGTTTAGGAGATGCAGCTTCCAGGATTTCTGTAAGCTGGATATAGAGCGAAGCAGTTTACTGGAGTTCTGCAGCCTCAGTGTAGGAAACAATTGAAGGGAGTTCTATAGCATGGGAGTAGCCATATGCACTACGCGAGTTTTAGGTACCCTGTGTGTAGGACATGCTGCTTACTTGTGTTCAGTAAGCTGAATGTAGAGAGAGGCAGTTTACTGGAATTCTGCAGCCTGAGTGTAGGAGGCAGTCTATGGGAGTTCTGGAACATGGCTCTAGCCATACACAGTATGCAGGATTTCTGTAGCCTGTGTGTAGGAGATGCAGCTTACAGGATTTCTGTAAGCTGGATGTAGAGCGAAGCATTTTACTGGAGTTCTGCAGCCTGAGTGTAGGAAACACTTTACGGGTGTTGTGTAGCATGGGAGTAATCTTACGCACTATGCGGGTTTTCAATAGTCTGAGTAAAAGAGAAGCAGCTTACAGGATTTCTGTAAGCTGGATGTAGAGCGAAGCAGTTTACTGGAGTTCTGCAGCCTGAGTGTAGGAAACACTTTACGGGAGTTCTGTAGCATGGGAGTAGTCTTACGCACTATGCGGGTTTTCAGTAGTCTGAGTAAAAGAGAAGGATCTACAGGACTTCTGTACATTAGAAGTAGTGAGAGGCAGTTTACAGGAGTTCTGCATCCTGAGTGTAGGAAACACTTTAAGGGAGTTCTGTAGCATGGGAGTAGTCTTACGCACTATGCGGGTTTTCAGTAGTCTGAGTAAAAGAGAAGCAGCTAACAGGATTTCTGTACATTGGAAGTAGTGAGAGGCAGTTTACAGGAGTTCTTCATCCTGAGTGTAGGAAACACTTTACTGGAGTTCTGTAGCATGGGAGTAGTCTTACGAACTATGCGGGTTTTCAGTAGTCTGAGTAAAAGAGAAGCAGCTTACAGGATTTCTGTACATTGGAAGTAGTGAGATGCAGCTTACAGGAGTTCTGCATCCTGAGTGTAGGAAACACTTTACCTGAGTTCTGTAGCATGGGAGTAGTCTTACGCACTATGCGGGTTTTCAGTAGTCTGAGTAAAAGAGAAGCAGCTTACAGGATTTCTGTTAGCTGGATGTAGAGAGAGGCAGTTTACTGGAGTTCTGCATCCTGAGTGTAGGAGACAGTTTAAGGGAGTTCTGTATCATGGCTCTAGCCATACTCAGTATGCGGGATTTCTGTAAGCTGGATATAGAGCGAAGCAGTTTACTGAAGTTCTGCTGCCTGAGTGTAGGAAAGAGTTGACGGGAGTTCTATAGCATGGGAGTAGCCATTTGCACTACGCGAGTTTTAGGTACCCTGTGTGTAGGACATGCTGCTTACTTGTGTTCAGTGAGCTGAATGTAGAGAGAGGCAGTTTACTGGAATTTAAGTTTAAGTGAGTTCTGTAACATGGCTCTAGCCATACTCAGTATGCGGGATTTCTGTAGCCTGTGTGTAGGAGATGCAGCTTCCTGGATTTCTGTAAGCTGGATGTAGAGCGAAGCAGTTTACTGGAATTCTGCTGCCTGAGTGTAGGAAATAGTTGACGGGAGTTCTATAGCATGGGAGTAGCCATTTGTACTACGCGAGTTTTAGGTACCCTGTGTGTAGGACATGCTGCTTACTGGTGTTCAGTAAGCTGAATGTAGAGAGAGGCAGTTTACTGGAATTCTGCATCCTGAGTATAGGAGACAGTCTATGGGAGTTCTGGAACATGGCTCTAGCCATACGCAGTATGCAGGATTTCTGTAGCCTGAGTGTAGGAGATGCAGCTTACAGGATTTCTGTAAGCTGGATGTAGAGCGAAGCAGTTTACTGAAGTTCTGCAGCCTGAGTGTAGGGAACACTTTACCAGTTTTCTGTAGCATGGGAGCAGTCTTAGCACTATGCAGGTTTTCAGTAGTCTGAGTAAAAGAGAAGCAGCTTACAGGATTTCTGTTAGCTGGATGTAGAGAGAGGCACTTTACTGGAGTTCTGCATCCTGAGTGTAGGAGACAGTTTAAGGGAGTTCTGTATCATGGCTCTAGCCATACTCAGTATGCGGGATTTCTGTAAGCTGGATGTAGAGCGAAGCAGTTTACTGTAGTTCTGCAGCCTGAGTGTAGGAAACACTTTATGGGAGTTCTGTAGCATGGGAGTAATCTTACGCACTATGCGGGTTTTCAGTAGTCTGAGTAAAAGAGAAGCAGCTTACAGGATTTCTGTAAGCTGGATGTAGAGCGAAGCAGTTTACTGGAGTTCTGCAGCCTGAGTGTAGGAAACCCTTTACGGGAGTTCTGTAGCATGGGAGTAGTCTTACGCACTATGCGGGTTTTCAGTAGTCTGAGTAAAAGAGAAGCAGCTTACAGGATTTCTGTACATTGGAAGTAGTGAGAGGCAGTTTACAGGAGGTCTGCATCCTGAGTGTAGGAAACACTTTACGGGAGTTCTGTAGCATGGGAGTAGTCTTACGCACTATGCGGGTTTTCAGTAGTCTGAGTAAAAGAGAAGCAGCTTACAGGATTTCTGTACATTGGAAGTAGTGAGAGGCAGTTTACAGGAGTTCTGCATGCTGAGTTTAGGAAACACTTTATGGGTGTTCTGTAGAATGGGTGTAGTCTTACGCACTATGCGGGTTTTCAGTAGTCTGAGTAAAAGAGAAGCAGCTTACAGGATTTCTGTACATTGGAAGTAGTGAGAGGCAGTTTACAGGAGTTCTGCATCCTGAGTGTAGGAAACACTTTACGGGAGTTCTGTAGCATGGGAGTAGTCTTACGCACTATGCGGGTTTTCAGTAGTCAGAGTAAAAGAGAAGCAGCTTACAGGATTTCTGTTAGCTGGATGTAGAGAGAGGCAGTTTACTGGAGTTTGCATCCTGAGTGTAGGAGACAGTTTAAGGGAGTTCTGGAACATGGCTCTAGCCATACTCAATATGCGGGATTTCTGTAGCCTGTGTGTAGGAGATGCAGCTTCCACGATTTCTGTAAGCTGGATGTAGAGCGAAGCAGTTTACTGGAATTCTGCTGCCTCAGTGTAGGAAACAGTTGACGGGAGTTCTATAGCATGGGAGTAGCCATATGCACTACGCGAGTTTTAGGTACCCTGTGTGTAGGACATGCTGCTTACTTGTGTTCAGTAAGCTGAATGTAGGGAGAGGCAGTTTACTGGAATTCTGCAGCCTGAGTGTAGGAGACAGTCTGTGGGAGTTCTGGAACATGGCTCTAGCCATACACAGTATGCAGGATTTCTGTAGCCTGTGTGTAGGAGATGCAGCTTACAGGATTTCTTTCTTTTTTTTTTTACTTTTTTTAGAAAGCTTTTATTTAATGAATGCAAATTACATAGTTACAACTTTAGGAATAGAGTGGTTCTTCCCCCAATAATCGCCTTCCCACCCCTACTCCCATCCCACCTCCTACTCTCTCTCCCATCACATTATTCATTAGGATTCATTTTAATCATCTTTATATACAGAAGATCAACTCTATACTAAGTAAAGATATCAACAATTTGCATTCAAACACAAAAACAAAGTATAAAGTAATGTTTGAGAACCAGTTTTTCAGTTAATTCTCATAGTACAACTCATTAAGGACAGAGGGCCTACACGGAGAGTAACTGCAGTGACTCCTGTTGTTAATTTAACAATTAACACTCTTATTTATGAAGTCAGTCATCACCCAATGCTCTTGCCATGAGCTGCCCAGGCTATGGAAGCCTTTTGAGCCCACAAGCTCTATCAGCATTTATACAGGGCCATAAGCAAATTTGAAAGTTCTCTCCTCCCTTCAGAGAAAAGTGCATCCTTCTTTCATGGCCCCTTCTTTCCACTGGGGTCTCACTCACAGAGATCCTTCATGTAGGACTTTTTTTTTTGCCACTGTGTCCTGGCTTTCCATGTCTGAAATGTTCTCAGGGGCTTATCAGCCAGCCCAAAGTGGCTTAAGGGCTGAGTCTGAGGTCAGAGTGTGGTTTAGAGCATTTGTCATTCTAAGAGTCTACTGTGTGGAGTATTTCCCATGTTAGATCATTCTTTCCTTTTTAATTCTATCTATTGTTATTACCAGACACTTGATCTTATTTATGTGATCCCTTTGACACTTAATCCTATCTATATGATCAGTTAAACAGTTAAAGTGAACACTTTAACATGTAACATGGTATTATTGCCACCCAGCATAATGAAATTTAGAGTTCCATAGCAAGATTCTAGCTTTTACCCTTAGGGGTAAGTCGCAGCTTACAGGATTTCTGTAAGCTGGATGTAGAGCGAAGCAGTTTACTGGACTTCTGCATCCTGAGTGTATGGAACACTTTACGGGAGTTCTGTAGCATGGGAGTAGTCTTACACACTATGCGGGTTTTCAGTAGTCTGAGTAAAAGAGAAGGATCTACAGGACTTCTGTACATTGGAAGTAGTGAGAGGCAGTTTACATGAGTTCTGCATCCTGAGTGTATGGAACACTTTACCGGAGTTCTGTAGCATGGGAGTTGTCTTACGCAACTATGCGGGTTTTCAGTGGTCTGAGTAAAAGAGAAGCAGCTTACAGGATTTCTGTACCTTGGATTAGTGAGAGGCAGTTTACAGGAGTTCTGCATCCTGAGTGTAGGAAACACTTTACGGGAGTTCTGTAGCATGGGAGTAGTCTTACGCGCTATGCGGTTTTTCAGTTGGCTGAGTAAAAGAGAAGCAGCTTACAGGATTTCTGTACATTGGAAGTAGTGAGAGGCAGTTTACAGGAGTTCTGCATCCTGAGTGTAGGAAACTCTTTACGGGAGTTCTGTAGCATGGGAGTAGTCTTACGCACTATGCGGGTTTTCAGTAGTCTGAGTAAAAGAGAAGCAGCTTACAGGATTTCTGTACATTGGAAGTAGTGAGAGGCAGTTTACAGGAGTTCTGCATCCTGAGTGTAGGAAACACTTTACGGCAGTTCTGTAGCTTGGGAGTAGTCTTACCCACTATGCGGTTTTTCAGTAGTCTGAGTAAAAGAGAAGCAGCTTACAGGATTTCTGTACATTGGAAGTAGTGAAAGGCAGTTTAAAGGAGTTCTGCATCCTGAGTGTAGGAAACACTTTACAGGAGTTCTGTAACATGGGAGTAGTCTTACGTACTATGCGGGTTTTCAGTAGTATGAGTAAAAGAGACGCAGCTTACAGGATTTCTGTTAGCTGGATGTAGAGAGAGGCAGTTTACTGGAGTTCTGCATCCTGAGTGTATGGAACTCTTTACCGGAGTTCTTTAGCATGGGAGTAGTCTTACCCAACTATGCGGGTTTTCAGTAGTCTGAGTAAAAGAGAAGCAGCTTACAGGATTTCTGTACCTTGGATTAGTGAGAGGCAGTTTACAGGAGTTCTGCATCCTGAGTGTAGGAAACCCTTTACGGGGGTTCTGTAGCATGGGAGTAGTCTTACGCACTATGCGGTTTTTCAGTAGTCTGAGTAAAAGAGAAGCAGCTTACAGGATTTCTGTACATTGGAAGTAGTGAGAGGCAGTTTACAGGAGTTCTGCATCCTGAATGTAGGAAACCCTTTACGGAAGTTCTGTAGCATGGGAGTAGTCTTACGCACTATGCGGGTTTTCAGTAGTCTGAGTAAAAGAGAAGCAGCTTACAGGATTTCTGTACATTGGAAGTAGTGAGAGGCAGTTTACAGGAGTTCTGCCTCATGAGTATAGGAAACACTTTACGGGAGTTCTGTAGCATGGGAGTAGTCTTACGCACTATGCGCGTTTTCAGTAGTCTGAGTAAAAGAGAAGGATCTACAGGACTTCTCTACATTGGAAGTAGTGAGTGCCAGTTTACAGGAGTTCTGCAGCCTGAGTGTAGGAAACACTTTAAGGGAGTTCTATAGCATGGGAGTAGTCTTACGCACTATGCGGGTTTTCAGTATTCTGAGTAAAAGAGAAGCAGCTTTCAGGATTTCTGTACATTGGAAGTACTGAGAGGCAGTTTTAGGAGTTCTGAATCCTGAGTGCAGGAAACGCTTTACTGGAGTTCTGTAGCATGGGAGTAGTTACGCACTATGCGGGTTTTAGGTACCCAGTGTGTAGGACATGCTGCTTATTTGTGTACAGTAAGCTGAATGTGGAGAGAGGCAGTTTACTGGAATTCTGCATCCTGTGTGTAGGAGACAGTCTACGGGAGTTCTGGAACATGGCTCTAGCCATACACAGTATGCAGGATTTCTGTAGCCTGTGTTTAGGAGATGCAGCTTCCAGGATTTCTGTAAGCTGGATATAGAGCGAAGCAGTTTACTGGAGTTCTGCAGCCTCAGTGTAGGAAACAATTGAAGGGAGTTCTATAGCATGGGAGTAGCCATATGCACTACGCGAGTTTTAGGTACCCTGTGTGTAGGACATGCTGCTTACTTGTGTTCAGTAAGCTGAATGTAGAGAGAGGCAGTTTACTGGAATTCTGCATCCTGTGTGTAGGAGACAGTCTATGGGAGTTCTGGAACATGGCTCTAGCCATACACAGTATGCAGGATTTCTGTAGCCTGTGTGTAGGAGATGCAGCTTACAGGATTTCTGTAAGCTGGATGTAGAGCGAAGCATTTTACTGGAGTTCTGCAGCCTGAGTGTAGGAAACACTTTACGGGTGTTGTGTAGCATGGGAGTAATCTTACGCACTATGCGGGTTTTCAATAGTCTGAGTAAAAGAGAAGCAGCTTACAGGATTTCTGTAAGCTGGATGTAGAGCGAAGCAGTTTACTGGAGTTCTGCAGCCTGAGTGTAGGAAACACTTTACGGGAGTTCTGTAGCATGGGAGTAGTCTTACGCACTATGCGGGTTTTCAGTAGTCTGAGTAAAAGAGAAGGATCTACAGGACTTCTGTACATTAGAAGTAGTGAGAGGCAGTTTACAGGAGTTCTGCATCCTGAGTGTAGGAAACACTTTAAGGGAGTTCTGTAGCATGGGAGTAGTCTTACGCACTATGCGGGTTTTCAGTAGTCTGAGTAAAAGAGAAGCAGCTAACAGGATTTCTGTACATTGGAAGTAGTGAGAGGCAGTTTACAGGAGTTCTTCATCCTGAGTGTAGGAAACACTTTACTGGAGTTCTGTAGCATGGGAGTAGTCTTACGTACTATGCGGGTTTTCAGTAGTCTGAGTAAAAGAGAAGCAGCTTACAGGATTTCTGTACATTGGAAGTAGTGAGTTGCAGTTTACAGGAGTTCTGCATCCTGAGTGTAGGAAACACTTTACCTGAGTTCTGTAGCATGGGAGTAGTCTTACGCACTATGCGGGTTTTCAGTAGTCTGAGTAAAAGAGTAGCAGCTTACAGGATTTCTGTTAGCTGGATGTAGAGAGAGGCAGTTTACTGGAGTTCTGCATCCTGAGTGTAGGAGACAGTTTAAGGGAGTTCTGTATCATGGCTCTAGCCATACTCAGTATGCGGGATTTCTGTAAGCTGGATATAGAGCGAAGCAGTTTACTGAAGTTCTGCTGCCTGAGTGTAGGAAAGAGTTGACGGGAGTTCTATAGCATGGGAGTAGCCATTTGCACTACGCGAGTTTTAGGTACCCTGTGTGTAGGACATGCTGCTTACTTGTGTTCAGTGAGCTGAATGTAGAGAGAGGCAGTTTACTGGAATTTAAGTTTAAGTGAGTTCTGTAACATGGCTCTAGCCATACTCAGTATGCGGGATTTCTGTAGCCTGTGTGTAGGAGATGCAGCTTCCTGGATTTCTGTAAGCTGGATGTAGAGCGAAGCAGTTTACTGGAATTCTGCTGCCTGAGTGTAGGAAATAGTTGACGGGAGTTCTATAGCATGGGAGTAGCCATTTGTACTACGCGAGTTTTAGGTACCCTGTGTGTAGGACATGCTGCTTACTGGTGTTCAGTAAGCTGAATGTAGAGAGAGGCAGTTTACTGGAATTCTGCATCCTGAGTATAGGAGACAGTCTATGGGAGTTCTGGAACATGGCTCTAGCCATACGCAGTATGCAGGATTTCTGTAGCCTGTGTGTAGGAGATGCAGCTTACAGGATTTCTGTAAGCTGGATGTAGAGCGAAGCAGTTTACTGAAGTTCTGCAGCCTGAGTGTAGGGAACACTTTACCAGTTTTCTGTAGCATGGGAGCAGTCTTAGCACTATGCAGGTTTTCAGTAGTCTGAGTAAAAGAGAAGCAGCTTAAAGGATTTCTGTTAGCTGGATGTAGAGAGAGGCACTTTACTGGAGTTCTGCATCCTGAGTGTAGGAGACAGTTTAAGGGAGTTCTGTATCATGGCTCTAGCCATACTCAGTATGCGGGATTTCTGTAAGCTGGATGTAGAGCGAAGCAGTTTACTGTAGTTCTGCAGCCTGAGTATAGGAAACACTTTATGGGAGTTCTGTAGCATGGGAGTAATCTTACGCACTATGCGGGTTTTCAGTAGTCTGAGTAAAAGAGAAGCAGCTTACAGGATTTCTGCAAGCTGGATGTAGAGCGAAGCAGTTTACTGGAGTTCTGCAGCCTGAGTGTAGGAAACCCTTTACGGGAGTTCTGTAGCATGGGAGTAGTCTTACGCACTATGCGGGTTTTCAGTAGTCTGAGTAAAAGAGAAGCAGCTTACAGGATTTCTGTACATTGGAAGTAGTGAGAGGCAGTTTACAGGAGGTCTGCATCCTGAGTGTAGGAAACACTTTACGGGAGTTCTGTAGCATGGGAGTAGTCTTACGCACTATGCGGGTTTTCAGTAGTCTGAGTAAAAGAGAAGCAGCTTACAGGATTTCTGTACATTGGAAGTAGTGAGAGGCAGTTTACAGGAGTTCTGCATGCTGAGTTTAGGAAACACTTTATGGGTGTTCTGTAGAATGGGTGTAGTCTTACGCACTATGCGGGTTTTCAGTAGTCTGAGTAAAAAAGAAGCAGCTTACAGGATTTCTGTACATTGGAAGTAGTGAGAGGCAGTTTACAGGAGTTCTGCATCCTGAGTGTAGGAAACACTTTACGGGAGTTCTGTAGCATGGGAGTAGTCTTACGCACTATGCGGGTTTTCAGTAGTCAGAGTAAAAGAGAAGCAGCTTACAGGATTTCTGTTAGCTGGATGTAGAGAGAGGCAGTTTACTGGAGTTTGCATCCTGAGTGTAGGAGACAGTTTAAGGGAGTTCTGGAACATGGCTCTAGCCATACTCAATATGCGGGATTTCTGTAGCCTGTGTGTAGGAGATGCAGCTTCCTGGATTTCTGTAAGCTGGATGTAGAGCGAAGCAGTTTACTGGAATTCTGCTGCCTCAGTGTAGGAAACAGTTGACGGGAGTTCTATAGCATGGGAGTAGCCATATGCACTACGCGAGTTTTAGGTACCCTGTGTGTAGGACATGCTGCTTACTTGTGTTCAGTAAGCTGAATGTAGGGAGAGGCAGTTTACTGGAATTCTGCAGCCTGAGTGTAGGAGACAGTCTATGGGAGTTCTGGAACATGGCTCTAGCCATACACAGTATGCAGGATTTCTGTAGCCTGTGTGTAGGAGATGCAGCTTACAGGATTTCTGTAAGCTGGATGTAGAGCGAAGCAGTTTACTGGAGTTCTGCAGCCTGAGTGTAGGAAACACTTTACGGGAGTTCTGCAGCATGGGAGTAGTCTTACGCCCTATGCGGGTTTTCAGTAGTCTGAGTAAAAGAGAAGCAGCTTACAGGATTTCTATACATTGGAAGTAGTGAGAGGCAGTTTACAGGAGTCCTGCATCCTGAGGGTAGGAGACAGTTTAAGGGAGTTCTGTAACATGGCTCTAGCCATACTCAGTATGCGGGATTTCTGTAGCCTGTGTGTAGGAGATGCAGCTTACAGTATTTCTGTAAGCTGGATGTAGAGTGAAGCAGTTTACTGGAATTCTGCTGCCTGAGTGTAGGAAACAGTTGACGGGAGTTCTATAGCATGGGAGTAGCCATATGCACTACGCGAGTTTTAGGTACCCTGTGTGTAGGACATGCTGCTTATTGGTGTTCAGTAAGCTGAATGTAGAGAGAGGCAGTTTACTGGAATTCAGCATCCTGAGTGTAGGAGACAGTCTATGGTAGTTCTGGAACATGGCTCTAATCATACACAGTATGCAGGATTTCTGTATCCTGTGTGTGGGAGATGCAGCTTAAAGGATTTCTGTGCATTGGAAGTAGTGAGAGGCAGATTACAGGAGTTCTGCATCCTGAGTGTTGGAAACACTTTACGGGAGTTCTGTAGCATGGGAGTAGTCTTACGCTCTATGCGGGTTTTCTGTTGTCTGAATAAAAGAGAAGCAGCTTACAGGACTTCTGTACATTGGAAGTAGTGAGAGGTAGTTTACAGGAGTTCTGCATCCTGAGTGTAGGAAACACTTTACGGGAGTTCTGTAGCATGGGAGTAGTCTTACGCACTATGCGGGTTTTCAGTATTCTGAGTAAAAGAGAAGCAGCTTTCAGGATTTCTGTACATTGGAAGTACTGAGAGGCAGTTTTAGGAGTTCTGAATCCTGAGTGCAGGAAACGCTTTACTGGAGATCTGTAGGATGGGAGTATTCTTACGCACTATGCGGGTTTTAGGTACCCAGTGTGTAGGACATGCTGCTTATTTGTGTACAGTAAGCTGAATGTGGAGAGAGGCAGTTTACTGGAATTCTGCATCCTGTGTGTAGGAGACAGTCTACGGGAGTTCTGGAACATGGCTCTAGCCATACACAGTATGCAGGATTTCTGTAGCCTGTGTTTAGGAGATGCAGCTTCCAGGATTTCTGTAAGCTGGATATAGAGCGAAGCAGTTTACTGGAGTTCTGCAGCCTCAGTGTAGGAAACAATTGAAGGGAGTTCTATAGCATGGGAGTAGCCATATGCACTACGCGAGTTTTAGGTACCCTGTGTGTAGGACATGCTGCTTACTTGTGTTCAGTAAGCTGAATGTAGAGAGAGGCAGTTTACTGGAATTCTGCAGCCTGAGTGTAGGAGGCAGTCTATGGGAGTTCTGGAACATGGCTCTAGCCATACACAGTATGCAGGATTTCTGTAGCCTGTGTGTAGGAGATGCAGCTTACAGGATTTCTGTAAGCTGGATGTAGAGCGAAGCATTTTACTGGAGTTCTGCAGCCTGAGTGTAGGAAACACTTTACGGGTGTTGTGTAGCATGGGAGTAATCTTACGCACTATGCGGGTTTTCAATAGTCTGAGTAAAAGAGAAGCAGCTTACAGGATTTCTGTAAGCTGGATGTAGAGCGAAGCAGTTTACTGGAGTTCTGCAGCCTGAGTGTAGGAAACACTTTACGGGAGTTCTGTAGCATGGGAGTAGTCTTACGCACTATGCGGGTTTTCAGTAGTCTGAGTAAAAGAGAAGGATCTACAGGACTTCTGTACATTAGAAGTAGTGAGAGGCAGTTTACAGGAGTTCTGCATCCTGAGTGTAGGAAACACTTTAAGGGAGTTCTGTAGCATGGGAGTAGTCTTACGCACTATGCGGGTTTTCAGTAGTCTGAGTAAAAGAGAAGCAGCTAACAGGATTTCTGTACATTGGAAGTAGTGAGAGGCAGTTTACAGGAGTTCTTCATCCTGAGTGTAGGAAACACTTTACTGGAGTTCTGTAGCATGGGAGTAGTCTTACGAACTATGCGGGTTTTCAGTAGTCTGAGTAAAAGAGAAGCAGCTTACAGGATTTCTGTACATTGGAAGTAGTGAGATGCAGCTTACAGGAGTTCTGCATCCTGAGTGTAGGAAACACTTTACCTGAGTTCTGTAGCATGGGAGTAGTCTTACGCACTATGCGGGTTTTCAGTAGTCTGAGTAAAAGAGAAGCAGCTTACAGGATTTCTGTTAGCTGGATGTAGAGAGAGGCAGTTTACTGGAGTTCTGCATCCTGAGTGTAGGAGACAGTTTAAGGGAGTTCTGTATCATGGCTCTAGCCATACTCAGTATGCGGGATTTCTGTAAGCTGGATATAGAGCGAAGCAGTTTACTGAAGTTCTGCTGCCTGAGTGTAGGAAAGAGTTGACGGGAGTTCTATAGCATGGGAGTAGCCATTTGCACTACGCGAGTTTTAGGTACCCTGTGTGTAGGACATGCTGCTTACTTGTGTTCAGTGAGCTGAATGTAGAGAGAGGCAGTTTACTGGAATTTAAGTTTAAGTGAGTTCTGTAACATGGCTCTAGCCATACTCAGTATGCGGGATTTCTGTAGCCTGTGTGTAGGAGATGCAGCTTCCTGGATTTCTGTAAGCTGGATGTAGAGCGAAGCAGTTTACTGGAATTCTGCTGCCTGAGTGTAGGAAATAGTTGACGGGAGTTCTATAGCATGGGAGTAGCCATTTGTACTACGCGAGTTTTAGGTACCCTGTGTGTAGGACATGCTGCTTACTGGTGTTCAGTAAGCTGAATGTAGAGAGAGGCAGTTTACTGGAATTCTGCATCCTGAGTATAGGAGACAGTCTATGGGAGTTCTGGAACATGGCTCTAGCCATACGCAGTATGCAGGATTTCTGTAGCCTGAGTGTAGGAGATGCAGCTTACAGGATTTCTGTAAGCTGGATGTAGAGCGAAGCAGTTTACTGAAGTTCTGCAGCCTGAGTGTAGGGAACACTTTACCAGTTTTCTGTAGCATGGGAGCAGTCTTAGCACTATGCAGGTTTTCAGTAGTCTGAGTAAAAGAGAAGCAGCTTACAGGATTTCTGTTAGCTGGATGTAGAGAGAGGCACTTTACTGGAGTTCTGCATCCTGAGTGTAGGAGACAGTTTAAGGGAGTTCTGTATCATGGCTCTAGCCATACTCAGTATGCGGGATTTCTGTAAGCTGGATGTAGAGCGAAGCAGTTTACTGTAGTTCTGCAGCCTGAGTGTAGGAAACACTTTATGGGAGTTCTGTAGCATGGGAGTAATCTTACGCACTATGCGGGTTTTCAGTAGTCTGAGTAAAAGAGAAGCAGCTTACAGGATTTCTGTAAGCTGGATGTAGAGCGAAGCAGTTTACTGGAGTTCTGCAGCCTGAGTGTAGGAAACCCTTTACGGGAGTTCTGTAGCATGGGAGTAGTCTTACGCACTATGCGGGTTTTCAGTAGTCTGAGTAAAAGAGAAGCAGCTTACAGGATTTCTGTACATTGGAAGTAGTGAGAGGCAGTTTACAGGAGGTCTGCATCCTGAGTGTAGGAAACACTTTACGGGAGTTCTGTAGCATGGGAGTAGTCTTACGCACTATGCGGGTTTTCAGTAGTCTGAGTAAAAGAGAAGCAGCTTACAGGATTTCTGTACATTGGAAGTAGTGAGAGGCAGTTTACAGGAGTTCTGCATGCTGAGTTTAGGAAACACTTTATGGGTGTTCTGTAGAATGGGTGTAGTCTTACGCACTATGCGGGTTTTCAGTAGTCTGAGTAAAAGAGAAGCAGCTTACAGGATTTCTGTACATTGGAAGTAGTGAGAGGCAGTTTACAGGAGTTCTGCATCCTGAGTGTAGGAAACACTTTACGGGAGTTCTGTAGCATGGGAGTAGTCTTACGCACTATGCGGGTTTTCAGTAGTCAGAGTAAAAGAGAAGCAGCTTACAGGATTTCTGTTAGCTGGATGTAGAGAGAGGCAGTTTACTGGAGTTTGCATCCTGAGTGTAGGAGACAGTTTAAGGGAGTTCTGGAACATGGCTCTAGCCATACTCAATATGCGGGATTTCTGTAGCCTGTGTGTAGGAGATGCAGCTTCCACGATTTCTGTAAGCTGGATGTAGAGCGAAGCAGTTTACTGGAATTCTGCTGCCTCAGTGTAGGAAACAGTTGACGGGAGTTCTATAGCATGGGAGTAGCCATATGCACTACGCGAGTTTTAGGTACCCTGTGTGTAGGACATGCTGCTTACTTGTGTTCAGTAAGCTGAATGTAGGGAGAGGCAGTTTACTGGAATTCTGCAGCCTGAGTGTAGGAGACAGTCTGTGGGAGTTCTGGAACATGGCTCTAGCCATACACAGTATGCAGGATTTCTGTAGCCTGTGTGTAGGAGATGCAGCTTACAGGATTTCTTTCTTTTTTTTTTTACTTTTTTTAGAAAGCTTTTATTTAATGAATGCAAATTACATAGTTACAACTTTAGGAATAGAGTGGTTCTTCCCCCAATAATCGCCTTCCCACCCCTACTCCCATCCCACCTCCTACTCTCTCTCCCATCACATTATTCATTAGGATTCATTTTAATCATCTTTATATACAGAAGATCAACTCTATACTAAGTAAAGATATCAACAATTTGCATTCAAACACAAAAACAAAGTATAAAGTAATGTTTGAGAACCAGTTTTTCAGTTAATTCTCATAGTACAACTCATTAAGGACAGAGGGCCTACACGGAGAGTAACTGCAGTGACTCCTGTTGTTAATTTAACAATTAACACTCTTATTTATGAAGTCAGTCATCACCCAATGCTCTTGCCATGAGCTGCCCAGGCTATGGAAGCCTTTTGAGCCCACAAGCTCTATCAGCATTTATACAGGGCCATAAGCAAATTTGAAAGTTCTCTCCTCCCTTCAGAGAAAAGTGCATCCTTCTTTCATGGCCCCTTCTTTCCACTGGGGTCTCACTCACAGAGATCCTTCATGTAGGACTTTTTTTTTTGCCACTGTGTCCTGGCTTTCCATGTCTGAAATGTTCTCAGGGGCTTATCAGCCAGCCCAAAGTGGCTTAAGGGCTGAGTCTGAGGTCAGAGTGTGGTTTAGAGCATTTGTCATTCTAAGAGTCTACTGTGTGGAGTATTTCCCATGTTAGATCATTCTTTCCTTTTTAATTCTATCTATTGTTATTACCAGACACTTGATCTTATTTATGTGATCCCTTTGACACTTAATCCTATCTATATGATCAGTTAAACAGTTAAAGTGAACACTTTAACATGTAACATGGTATTATTGCCACCCAGCATAATGAAATTTAGAGTTCCATAGCAAGATTCTAGCTTTTACCCTTAGGGGTAAGTCGCAGCTTACAGGATTTCTGTAAGCTGGATGTAGAGCGAAGCAGTTTACTGGACTTCTGCATCCTGAGTGTATGGAACACTTTACGGGAGTTCTGTAGCATGGGAGTAGTCTTACACACTATGCGGGTTTTCAGTAGTCTGAGTAAAAGAGAAGGATCTACAGGACTTCTGTACATTGGAAGTAGTGAGAGGCAGTTTACATGAGTTCTGCATCCTGAGTGTATGGAACACTTTACCGGAGTTCTGTAGCATGGGAGTTGTCTTACGCAACTATGCGGGTTTTCAGTGGTCTGAGTAAAAGAGAAGCAGCTTACAGGATTTCTGTACCTTGGATTAGTGAGAGGCAGTTTACAGGAGTTCTGCATCCTGAGTGTAGGAAACACTTTACGGGAGTTCTGTAGCATGGGAGTAGTCTTACGCGCTATGCGGTTTTTCAGTTGGCTGAGTAAAAGAGAAGCAGCTTACAGGATTTCTGTACATTGGAAGTAGTGAGAGGCAGTTTACAGGAGTTCTGCATCCTGAGTGTAGGAAACTCTTTACGGGAGTTCTGTAGCATGGGAGTAGTCTTACGCACTATGCGGGTTTTCAGTAGTCTGAGTAAAAGAGAAGCAGCTTACAGGATTTCTGTACATTGGAAGTAGTGAGAGGCAGTTTACAGGAGTTCTGCATCCTGAGTGTAGGAAACACTTTACGGCAGTTCTGTAGCTTGGGAGTAGTCTTACCCACTATGCGGTTTTTCAGTAGTCTGAGTAAAAGAGAAGCAGCTTACAGGATTTCTGTACATTGGAAGTAGTGAAAGGCAGTTTAAAGGAGTTCTGCATCCTGAGTGTAGGAAACACTTTACAGGAGTTCTGTAACATGGGAGTAGTCTTACGTACTATGCGGGTTTTCAGTAGTATGAGTAAAAGAGACGCAGCTTACAGGATTTCTGTTAGCTGGATGTAGAGAGAGGCAGTTTACTGGAGTTCTGCATCCTGAGTGTATGGAACTCTTTACCGGAGTTCTTTAGCATGGGAGTAGTCTTACCCAACTATGCGGGTTTTCAGTAGTCTGAGTAAAAGAGAAGCAGCTTACAGGATTTCTGTACCTTGGATTAGTGAGAGGCAGTTTACAGGAGTTCTGCATCCTGAGTGTAGGAAACCCTTTACGGGGGTTCTGTAGCATGGGAGTAGTCTTACGCACTATGCGGTTTTTCAGTAGTCTGAGTAAAAGAGAAGCAGCTTACAGGATTTCTGTACATTGGAAGTAGTGAGAGGCAGTTTACAGGAGTTCTGCATCCTGAATGTAGGAAACCCTTTACGGAAGTTCTGTAGCATGGGAGTAGTCTTACGCACTATGCGGGTTTTCAGTAGTCTGAGTAAAAGAGAAGCAGCTTACAGGATTTCTGTACATTGGAAGTAGTGAGAGGCAGTTTACAGGAGTTCTGCCTCATGAGTATAGGAAACACTTTACGGGAGTTCTGTAGCATGGGAGTAGTCTTACGCACTATGCGCGTTTTCAGTAGTCTGAGTAAAAGAGAAGGATCTACAGGACTTCTCTACATTGGAAGTAGTGAGTGCCAGTTTACAGGAGTTCTGCAGCCTGAGTGTAGGAAACACTTTAAGGGAGTTCTGTAGCATGGGAGTAGTCTTACGCACTATGCAGGATTTCAGTAGTCTGAGTAAAACAGAAGCAGCTTACATGACTTCTGTACATTGGAGGTAGTGAGAGGCAGTTTACAGGAGGTCTGCATCCTGAGTGTTGGAAACCCTTTATGGGAGTTCTGTAGCATGGGAGTAGTCTTACGCACTATGCGGGTTTTCAGTAGTCTGAGTAAAAGAGAAGCAGCTTACAGGATTTCTGTACATTGGAAGTAGTGAGAGGCAGTTTACAGGAGTTCTGCATCCTGAGTGTAGGAAACACTTTACGGGAGTTCTGTAGCATGGGAGTAGTCTCACGCACTATGCGGGTTTTCAGTAGTCTGAGTAAAAGAGAAGCAGCTTACAGGATTTCTGTTAGCTGGATGTAGAGAGAGGCACTTTACTGGAGTTCTGCATCCTGAGTGTAGGAGACAGTTTAAGGGAGTTCTGTATCATGGCTCTAGCCATACTCAGTATGCGGGATTTCTGTAAGCTGGATGTAGAGCGAAGTAGTTTACAGGACTTCTGCATCCTGAGGGCAGGAAACACTTTATGGGAGTTCTGTAGCATTGGAGTAATCTTACGCACTATGCGGGTTTTCAGTAGTCTGAGTAAAAGAGAAGCAGCTTACAGGATTTCTGTAGCTGGATGTAGAGCGAAGCAGTTTACTGGAGGTCTGCATCCTGAGTGTAGGAAACACTTTACGGGAGTTCTGTAGCATGGGAGTAGTCTTACGCACTATACGGGTTTTCAGTAGTCTGAGTAAAAGAGAAGCAGCTTACAGGATTTCTGTACATTGGAAGTAGTGAGAGGCAGTTTACAGGAGTTCTGCATCCTGAGTGTAGGAAACACTTTACGGGAGTTCTGTAGCATGGGAGTAGTCTTACGCACTATGCGGGTTTTCAGTAGTCTGAGTAAAAGAGAAGCAGCTTACAGGATTTCTGTACATTGGAAGTAGTGAGAGGCAGTTTACAGGAGTTCTGCATCCTGAGTGTAGGAAACACTTTACAGGAGTTCTGTAACATGGGAGTAGTCTTATGTACTATGCGGGTTTTCAGTAGTATGAGTAAAAGAGACGCAGCTTACAGGATTTCTGTTAGCTGGATGTAGAGAGAGGCAGTTTACTGGAGTTCTACATCTTGAGTATATGGAACACTTTACCGGAGTTCTGTAGCATGGGAGTAGTCTTACCCAACTATGCGGGTTTTCAGTAGTCTGAGTAAAAGAGAAGCAGCTTACAGGATTTCTGTACCTTGGATTAGTGAGAGGCAGTTTACAGGAGTTCTGCATCCTGAGTGTAGGAAACCCTTTACGGGAGTTCTGTAGCATGGGAGTAGTCTTACGCACTATGCGGTTTTTCAGTAGTCTGAGTAAAAGAGAAGCAGCTTACAGGATTTCTGTACATTGGAAGTAGTGAGAGGCAATTTACAGGAGTTCTGCATCCTGAGTGTAGGAAACCCTTTACGGGAGTTCTGTAGCATGGGAGTAGTCTTACGCACTATGCGGGTTTTCAGTAGTCTGAGTAAAAGAGAAGCAGCTTACAGGATTTCTGTACATTGGAAGTAGTGAGAGGCAGTTTACAGGAGTTCTGCCTCCTGAGTATAGGAAACACTTTACGGGAGTTCTGTAGCATGGGAGTAGTCTTACGCACTATGCGCGTTTTCAGTAGTCTGAGTAAAAGAGAAGGATCTACAGGACTTCTCTACATTGGAAGTAGTAAGTGCCAGTTTACAGGAGTTCTGCAGCCTGAGTGTAGGAAACACTTTAAGGGAGTTCTGTAGCATGGGAGTAGTCTTACGCACTATGCAGGATTTCAGTAGTCTGAGTAAAACAGAAGCAGCTTACATGACTTCTGTACATTGGAGGTAGTGAGAGGCAGTTTACAGGAGGTCTGCATCCTGAGTGTAGGAAACCCTTTATGGGAGTTCTGTAGCATGGGAGTAGTCTTACGCACTATGCGGGTTTTCAGTAGTCTGAGTAAAAGAGAAGCAGCTTACAGGATTTCTGTACATTGGAAGTAGTGAGAGGCAGTTTACAGGAGTTCTGCATCCTGAGTGTAGGAAACACTTTACGGGAGTTCTGTAGTATGGGAGTAGTCTTACGCACTATGCGGGTTTTCAGTAGTCTGAGTAAAAGAGAAGCAGCTTACAGGATTTCTGTTAGCTGGATGTAGAGAGAAGCAGTTTACTGGAGTTCTGCATCCTGAGTGTAGGAGACAGTTTAAGGGAGTTCTGTATCATGGCTCTAGCCATACTCAGTATGCGGGATTTCTGTAAGCTGGATGTAGAGCGAAGTAGTTTACAGGACTTCTGCATCCTGAGTGCAGGAAACACTTTATGGGAGTTCTGTAGCATTGGAGTAATCTTACGCACTATGCGGGTTTTCAGTAGTCTGAGTAAAAGAGAAGCAGCTTACAGGATTTCTGTAGCTGGATGTAGACCGAAGCAGTTTACTGGAGGTCTGCATCCTGAGTGTAGGAAACACTTTACGGGAGTTCTGTAGCATGGGAGTAGTCTTACGCACTATACGGGTTTTCAGTAGTCTGAGTAAAAGAGAAGCAGCTTACAGGATTTCTGTACATTGGAAGAAGTGAGAGGCAGTTTACAGGAGTTCTGCATCCTGAGTGTAGGAAACACTTTACGGGAGTTCTGTAGCATGGGAGTAGTCTTACGCACTATACGGGTTTTCAGTAATCTGAGTAAAAGAGAAGCAGCTTACAGGATTTCTGTACATTGGAAGTAGTGAGAGGCAGTTTACAGGAGTTCTGCATCCTGAGTGTAGGAAACACTTTACGGGAGTTCTGTAGCATGGGAGTAGTCTTACGCACTATGCGGGTTTTCAGTAGTCTGAGTAAAAGAGAAGCAGCTTACAGGATTTCTGTTAGCTGGATGTAGAGAGAGGCAGTTTACTGGAGTTCTGCATCCTGAGTGTAGGAGACAGTTTAAGGGAGTTCTGTAACATGGCTCTAGCCATACTCAATATGCGGGATTTCTGTAGCCTGTGTGTAGGAGATGCAGCTTACAGGATTTCTGTAAGCTGGATGTAGAGCGAAGCAGTGTACTGAAGTTCTGCTGCCTGAGTGTAGGAAAGAATTGACGGGAGTTCTATAGCATGGGAGTAGCCATTTGCACTACGCGAGTTTTAGGTACCCTGTGTGTAGGACATGCTGCTTACTTGTGTTCAGTAAGCTGAATGTAGAGAGAGGCAGTTTACTGGAATTCTGCAGCCTGAGTGTAGGAGACAGTCTATGGGAGTTCTGGAACATGGCTCTAGCCATACACAGTATGCAGTATTTCTGTAGCCTGTGTGTAGGAGATGCAGCTTACAGGATTTCTGTAAGCTGGATGTAGAGAGAGGCAGTTAACTGGAGTTCTGCATCCTGAGTGCAGGGAACACTTTACGGGAGTTCTGTAGCATGGGAGTAGTCTTACGCGCTATGCGGGTTTTCTGTAGTCTGAGTAAAAGAGAAGCAGCTTACAGGATTTCTGAACATTGGAAGTAGTGAGAGGCAGTTTACAGGAGTTCTGCATCCTGAGTGTAGGAAACACTTTACGGGAGTTCTGTAGCATGGGAGTAGTCTTACGAACTATGCGGATTTTCAGTAGTCTGAGTAAAAGAGAAGCAGCTTACAGGATTTCTGAACATTGGAAGTAGTGAGAGGCAGTTTACAGGAGTTCTGCATCCTGAGTGTAGGAAACACTTTACGGGAGTTCTGTAGCATGGGAGTAGTCTCACGCACTATGCGGGTTTTCAGTAGTCTGAGTAAAAGAGAAGCAGCTTACAGGATTTCTGTTAGCTGGATGTAGAGAGAGGCAGTTTACTGGAGTTCTGCATCCTGAGTGTAGGAGACAGTTTAAGGGAGTTCTGTAACATGGCTCTAGCCATACTCAGTATTCGGGATTTCAGTAAGCTGGATGTAGAGCGACGCAGTTTACTGGAGTTCTGCATCCTGAGTGTAGGAAACCCTTTACGGGAGTTCTGTAGCATGGGAGTAGTCTTATGCACTATGCGGGTTTTCAGTAGTCTGAGTAAAAGAGAAGCAGCTTACAGGATTTCTGTTAGCTGGATGTAGAGAGAGGCAGTTTACTGGAGTTCTGCATCCTGAGTGTAGGAGACAGTTTAAGGGAGTTCTGTAACATGGCTCTAGCCATACTCAATATGCGGGATTTCTGTAGCCTGTGTGTAGGAGATGCAGCTTCCAGGATTTCTGTTAGCTGGATGTAGAGTGAAGCAGTTTACTGGAATTCTGCTGCCTGAGTGTAGGAAACACTTGACGGGAGTTCTATAGCATGGGAGTAGCGATATGCACTACGCGAGCTTTAGGTACCCTGTGTGTAGGACATGCTGCTTACTTGTGTTCAGTAAGCTGAATGTAGAGAGAGGCAGTTTACTGGAATTTTGCAGCCTGAGTGTAGGAGACAGTCTATGGGAGTTCTGGAACATGGCTCTAGCCATACACAGTATGCAGGATTTCTGTAGCCTGTGTGTAGGAGATGCAGCTTACAGGATTTCTGTAAGCTGGATGTAGAGCGAAGCAGTTTACTGAAGTTCTGCAATCCGAGTGTAGGGAACACTTTACCAGAGTTCTGTAGCATGGGAGTAGTCTTACGCACTATGCAGGTTTACAGAAGTCTGAGTAAAAGAGAAGCAGCTTACAGGATTTCTGTACATTGGAAGTAGAGAGAGGCAGTTTAAAGGAGTTCTGCATCCTGAGTGTAGGAAACACTTTACGGGAGTTCTGTAGCATGGGAGTAGTCTTACGCACTATGCGCGTTTTCAGTAGTCTGAGTAAAAGAGAAGGATCTACAGGACTTGTCTACATTGGAAGTAGTGAGAGGCAGTTTACAGGAGTTCTGCATCCTGAGTGTAGGAAACACTTTACGGGAGTTCTGTAGCATGGGAGTAGTCTTACGCACTATTCGGGTTTTCAGTAGTCTGAGTAAAAGAGAAGCAGCTAACAGGATTTCTGTACATTGGAAGTAGTGAGAGGCAGTTTACAGGAGGTCTGCATCCAGAGTGTAGGAAACACTTTACGGGAGTTCTGTAGCATGGGAGTAGTCTTACGCACTATGCGGGTTTTCAGTAGTCTGAGTAAAAGAGAAGCAGCTTACAGGACTTCTGTACAATGGAAGTAGTGAGAGGCACATTACAGGAGTTCTGCATCCTGAGTGTAGGAAACACTTTACGGGAGTTTGTAGCATGAGAGTGGTCTTACGCACTATGCGGGTTATCAGTAGTCTGAGTAAAAGAGAAGCAGCTTACAGGATTCCTGTTAGCTGGATGTAGAGAGAGGCAGTTTACAGGAGTTCTGCATCCTGAGTGTTTGGAACACTTTACCGGAGTTCTGTAGCAAGGGAGTAGTCTTACGCAACTATGCTGGTTTTCAATAGTCTGAGTAAAAGAGAAGCAGCTTACAGGATTTCTGTACCTTGGATTAGTGAGAGGCAGTTTACAGGAGTTCTGTATCCTGAGTGTAGGAAACACTTTACGGGAGTTCTGTAGCATGGGAGTAATCTTACCCACTATGCGGTTTTTCAGTAGTCTGAGTAAAAGAGAAGCAGCTTACAGGATTTCTGTACATTGGAAGTAGTGAGAGGCAATTTACAGGAGTTCTGCATCCTGAGTGTAGGAAACACTTTACGGGAGTTCTGTAGCATGGGTGTAGTCTTACGCACTATGCGGGTTTTCAGTAGTCTGAGTAAAAGAGAAGCAGCTTACAGGATTTCTGTTAGCTGGATGTAGAGAGAGGCAGTTTACTGGAGTTCTGCATCCTGAGTGTAGGAGACAGTTTAAGGGAGTTCTGTAACATGGCTCTAGCCATACTCAGTATGCGGGATTTCTGTAGCCTGTGTGTAGGAGATGCAGCTTCCAGGATTTCTGTAAGCTGGATGTAGAGCAAAGCAGTTTACTGGAATTCTGCTGCCTGAGTGTAGGAAACAGTTGACGGGAGTTCTATAGCATGGGAGTAGCCATTTGCACTACGCGAGTTTTAGGTACCCTGTGTGTAGGACATGCTGCTTACTTGTGTTCAGTAAGCTGAATGTAGAGAGAGGCAGTTTAATGGAATTCTGCATCCTGAGTATAGGAGACAGTCTATGGCAGTTCTGTAACATGGCTCTAGCCATACGCAGTATGCAGGATTTCTGTAGCCTGTGTGTAGGAGATGCAGCTTACAGGATTTCTGTAAGATGGATGTAGAGCGAAGCAGTTTACTGAAGTTCTGCAGCCTGAGTGTAGGGAACACTTTACCAGTTTTCTGTAGCATGGGAGTAGTCTTACGCACTATGCAGGTTTTCAGTAGTCTGAGTAAAAGAGAAACAGATTACAGGATTTCTGTACATTGGATGTAGAGTGAGGCAGTTTACAGGAGTTCTGCATCCTGAGTGTAGGAAACACTTTACGGGAGTTCTGTAGCATGGGAGTAGTCTTACGCAATATGCGCGTTTTCAGTAGTCTGAGTAAAAGAGAAGGATCTACAGGACTTCTCTACATTGGAAGTAGTGAGAGGCAGTTTACAGGAGTTCTGCATCCTGAGTGCAGGAAATGCTTTACCGGAGTTCTGTAGCATGGGAGTAGTTACGCACTATGCGGGTTTTCAGTAGTCTGAGTAAAAGAGAAGCAGCTTACAGGATTTCTGTACATTGGAAGTAGTGAGAGGCAGTTTACAGGAGTTCTGCATCCTGAGTGTAGGAAACACTTTACGGGAGTTCTGAAGCATGGGAGTAGTCTTACGCACTAAGCGGGTTTTCAGTAGTCTGAGTAAAAGAGAAGCAGCTTACAGGATTTCTGTACATTGGAAGTAGTGAGAGGCAGTGTAAAGGAGTTCTGCATCCTGAGTGTAGGAAATACTTTACGGGAGTTCTGTAGCATGGGAGTAGTCTTACGCACTATGCGGGTTTTCAGTAGTCTGAATAAAAGAGAAGCAGCTTACAGGATTTCTGTACATTGGAAGTAGTGAGAGGCAATTTACAGGAGTTCTGAATCCTGAGTGTAGGAAACACTTTATGGGAGTTCTGTAGCATGGGAGCACTCTTACGCATTATGCGGGTTTTCAGTAGTCTGAGTAAAAGAGAAGCAGCTTACAGGATTTCTGTACATTGGAAGTAGTGAGAGGAAGTTTACAGGAGTTCTGCATCCTGAGTGTAGGAAACACTTTACGGGAGTTCTGTAGCATGGGAGTAGTCTTACGCACTATGCGGGTTTTCAGTAGTCTGAGTAAAAGAGAAGCAGCTTACAGGATTTCTGTACATTGGAAGTAGTGAGGGGCAGTTTACAGGAGTTCTGCATCCTGAGTGTAGGAAACACTTTACGGGAGTTCTGTAGCATGGGGGTAGTCTTACGCACTATGCGCGTTTTCAGTAGTCTGAGTAAAAGAGAAGGATCTACAGGACTTCTCTACATTGGAAGTAGTGAGTGCCAGTTTACAGGAGTTCTGCAGCCTGAGTGTAGGAAACACTTTAAGGGAGTTCTGTAGCATGGGAGTAGTCTTACGCACTATGCAGGATTTCAGTAGTCTGAGTAAAACAGAAGCAGCTTACATGACTTCTGTACATTGGAGGTAGTGAGAGGCAGTTTACAGGAGGTCTGCATCCTGAGTGTAGGAAAACCTTTATGGGAGTTCTGTAGCATGGGAGTAGTCTTACGCACTATGCGGGTTTTCAGTAGTCTGAGTAAAAGAGAAGCAGCTTACAGGATTTCTGTTATCTGGATGTAGAGAGAGGCAGTTTACAGGAGTTCTGCATCCTGAGTGTAGGAAACACTTTACGGGAGTTCTGTAGCATGGGAGTAGTCTTACGCACTATGCGGGTTTTCAGTAGTCTGAGTAAAAGAGAAGCAGCTTACAGGATTTCTGTTAGCTGCATGTAGAGAGAGGCAGTTTACTGGCTTTCTGCATCCTGAGTGTAGGAGACAGTTTAAGGGAGTTCTGTATCATGGCTCTAGCCATACTCAGTATGCGGGATTTCTGTAAGCTGGATGTAGAGTGAAGTAGTTTACAGGACTTCTGCATCCTGAGTGCAGGAAACACTTTATGGGAGTTCTGTAGCATTGGAGTAATCTTACGCACTATGCGGGTTTTCAGTAGTCTGAGTAAAAAAGAAGCAGCTTACAGGATTTCTGTAGCTGGATGTAGAGCGAAGGAGTTTACTGGAGGTCTGCATCCTGAGTGTAGGAAACCCTTTACGGGAGTTCTGTAGCATGGGAGTAGTCTTACGCACTATATGGGTTTTCAGTAGTCTGAGTAAAAGAGAAGCAGCTTACAGGATTTCTGTACATTGGAAGAAGTGAGAGGCAGTTTACAGGAGTTCTGCAACCTGAGTGTAGGAAACACTTTACGGGAGTTCTGTAGCATGGGAGTAGTCTTACGCACTATACGGGTTTTCAGTAGTCTGAGTAAAAGAGAAGCAGCTTACAGGATTTCTGTACATTGGAAGTAGTGAGAGGCAGTTTACAGGAGTTCTGCATCCTGAGTGTAGGAAACACTTTACGGGAGTTCTGTAGCATGGGAGTAGTCTTACGCACTATGAGGGTTTTCAGTAGTCTGAGTAAAAGAGAAGCAGCTTACAGGATTTCTGTTAGCTGGATGTAGAGAGAGGCAGTTTACTGGAGTTCTGCATCCTGAGTGTAGGAGACAGTTTAAGGGAGTTCTGTAGCATGGGAGTAGTCTTACGCACTATGCGGGTTTTCAGTAGTCTGAGTAAAAGAGAAGCAGCTTACATGATTTCTGTAAGCTGGATGTAGAGCGAAGCAGTTTACTGGAGTTCTGCAGCCTGAGTGTAGGAAACACTTTACGGAAGTTCTGTAGCATGGGAGTGGTCTTACGCACTATGCGGGTTTTCAGTAGTCTTAGTAAAAGAGAAGGTTCTACAGGACTTCTGTACATTGGAAGTAGTGAGAGGCAGTTTACAGGAGGTCTTCATCCTGAGTGTAGGAAACACTTTCCGGGAGTTCTGTAGCATGGGAGTAGTCTTACGCACTATGCGGGTTTTCAGTAGTCTGAGTAAAAGAGAAGCAGCTTACAGGACTTCTGTACATTGGAAGTAGTGAGAGGCAGTTTACAGGAGTTCTGCATCCTGAGTGTAGGAAACACTTTACGGGAGTTCTGTTGCATGGGAGTAGTCTTACGCACTATGCGGTTTTTCAGTAGTCTGAGTAAATGAGAAGCACCTTTCAGGATTTCTACACATTGGAAGTAGTGAGAGGCAGTTTAAATGAGTTCTGCACCTGAGTGTAGGAAACACTTTACAGGAGTTCTGTAGCCTGGAAGTAGTCTTACGCACTATGCGGGTTTTCAGTAGTCTGAGTAAAAGAGAAGCAGCTTACAGGATTTCTGTTAGCTGGATGTAGAGAGAGGCAGTTTACAGGAGTTCTGCACCCTGAGTGTATGGAACACTTTACCGGAGTTCTGTAGCATTGGAGTAGTCTTACGCAACTATGCGGGTTTTCAGTAGTCAGAGTAAAAGAGAAGCAGCTTACAGGATTTCTGTACCTTGGATTAGTGAGAGGCAGTTTACATGAGTTCTGCATCCTGAGTGTAGAAAACACTTTATGGGAGTTCTGTAGCATGGGAGTAGTCTTACGCACTATGCGGTTTTTCAGTAGTCTGAGTAAATGAGAAGCACCTTTCAGGATTTCTACACATTGGAAGTAGTGAGAGGCAGTTTAAATGAGTTCTGCACCTGAGTGTAGGAAACACTTTACAGGAGTTCTGTAGCCTGGAAGTAGTCTTACGCACTATGCGGGTTTTCAGTAGTCTGAGTAAAAGAGAAGCAGCTTACAGGATTTCTGTTAGCTGGATGTAGAGAGAGGCAGTTTACAGGAGTTCTGCACCCTGAGTGTATGGAACACTTTACCGGAGTTCTGTAGCATGGGAGTAGTCTTACGCAACTATGCGGGTTTTCAGTAGTCTGAGTAAAAGAGAAGCAGCTTACAGGATTTCTGTACCTTGGATTAGTGAGAGGCAGTTTACATGAGTTCTGCATCCTGAGTGTAGAAAACACTTTATGGGAGTTCTGTAGCATGGGAGTAGTCTTACGCACTATGCGGGTTTTCAGTAGTCTGAGTAAAAGAGAAGCAGCTTACAGGATTTCTGTTAGCTGAATGTAGAGAGAGGCAGTTTACTGGAGTTCTGCATCCTGAGTGTAGGAGACAGTTTAAGGGAGATCTGTAACATGGCTCTAGCCATACTCAGTATGCGGGATTTCTGTAGCCTGTGTGTAGGAGATGCAGCTTCCAGGATTTCTGTAAGCTGGATGTAGAGCGAAGCAGTTTACTGGAATTCTGCAGCCTGAGTGTAGGAAACAGTTGACGGGAGTTCTATAGCATGGGAGTAGCCATTTGCACTACGCGAGTTTTAGGTACCCTGTGTGTAGACATGCCGCTTACTGGTGTTCAGTAAGCTGAATGTAGAGAGAGGCAGTTTACTGGAATTTAAGTTTAAGGGAGTTCTGCAACATGGCTCTAGCCATACTCAGTATGCGGGATTTCTGTAGCCTGTTTGTAGGAGATGCAGCTTCCAGGATTTCTGTAAGCTGGATGTAGAGCGAAGCAGTTTACTGGAATTCTGCTGCCTGAGTGTAGGAAATAGTTGAGGGGAGTTCTATAGCATGGGAGTAGCCATTTGCACTACGCGAGTTTTAGGTACCCTGTGTGTAGGACATGCTGCTTACTGGTGTTCAGTAAGCTGAATGTAGAGAGAGGCAGTTTACTGGAATTCTGCATCCTGAGTATAGGAGACAGTCTATGGGAGTTCTAGAACATGGCTCTAGCCATACTCAGTATGCAGGATTTCTGTAGCCTGTGTGTAGGAGATGCAGCTTACAGGATTTCTGTAAGCTGGATGTAGAGCGAAGCAGTTTACTGAAGTTCTGCAGCCTGAGTGTAGGGAACACTTTACCAGTTTTCTGTAGCATGGGAGTAGTCTTACGCACTCTGCAGGTTTTCAGTAGTCTGAGTAAAAGAGAAGCAGCTTACAGGATTTCTGTACATTGGAAGTAGTGAGAGGCAGTTTAAAGGAGTTCTGAATCCTGAGTGTAGGAAACACTTTACGGGAGTTCTGTAGCATGGGAGTAGTCTTACGCACTATGCGGGTTTTCAGTAGTCTGAGTAAAAGAGAAGCAGCTTACAGGATTTCTGTACATTGGAAGTAGTGAGAGGCAGTTTACAGGAGTTCTGCATCCTGAGTGTAGGAAACACTTTACGGGAGTTCTGTAGCATGGGAGTAGTTACGCACTATGCGGGTTTTCAGTAGTCTGAGTAAAAGAGAAGCAGCTTACAGGATTTCTGTACATTGGAAATAGTGGGAGGCAGTTTACAGGAGTTCTGCATCCTGAGTGTAGGAAACACTTTACGGGAGTTCTGTAGAATGGGAGTAGTCTTACCCACTATGCGGTTTTTCAGAAGTCTGAGTAAAAGAGAAGCAGCTTTCAGGATTTTTGTACTTTGGAAGTAGTGAGAGGCAGTTTACAGGAGTTCTGCATCCTGAGTGTAGGAAACACTTTACGGGAGTTCTGTAGCATGGGAGTAGTCCTACGCACTATGCGGGTTTTCAGTAGTCTGAGTAAAAGAGAAGCAGCTTACAGGATTTCTGTTAGCTGGATGTAGAGAGAGGCAGTTTACTGGAGTTCTGCATCCTGAGTGTATGGAACGCTTTACGGGAGTTCTGTAGCATGGGAGTAGTCTTACGCAACTATGCGGGTTTTCAGTAGTCTGAGTAAAAGAGAAGGATCTACAGGACTTCTGTACATTGGAAGTGGTGAGAGGCAGTTTACATGAGTTCTGCATCCTGAGTGTAGAAAACACTTTACAGGAGTTCTGTAGCCTGGAAGTAGTCTTACGCACTATGCGGGTTATCAGTAGTCTGAGTAAAAGAGAAGCAGCCTACAGGATTTCTGTTAGCTGGATGTAGAGAGAGGCAGTTTACAGGAGTTCTGCACCCTGAGTGTATGGAACACTTTACCCGAGTTCTGTAGTATGGGAGTAGTCTTACGCACTATGCGGGTTTGCAGTAGTCTGAGTAAAAGAGAAGCAGCTTACAGGATTTCTGTTAGCTGGATGTAGAGCGAAGCAGTTTACTGGAATTCTGCTGCCTGAGTGTAGGAAACAGTTGAGGGGAGTTCTATAGCATGGGAGTAGCCATTTGCAGTACGCGAGTTTTAGGTACCCTGTGTGTAGGACATGCTGCTTACTGGTGTTCAGTAAGCTGAATGTAGAGAGAGGCAGTTTACTGGAATTTAAGTTTAAGGGAGTTCTGTAACATGGCTCTAGCCATACTCAGTATGCGGGATTTCTGTAGCCTGTGTGTAGGAGATGCAGCTTCCAGGATTTCTGTAAGCTGGATGTAGAGCGAAGAAGTTTACTGGAATTCTGCTGCCTGAGTGTAGGAAATAGTTGACGGGAGTTCTATAGCATGGGAGTAGCCATTTGTACTACGCGAGTTTTAGGTACCCTGTGTGTAGGACATGCTGCTTACTGGTGTTCAGTAAGCTGAATGTAGAGAGAGGCAGTTTACTGGAATTCTGCATCCTGAGTATAGGAGACAGTCTATGGGAGTTCTGGAACATGGCTCTAGCCATACGCAGTATGCAGGATTTCTGTAGCCTGTGTGTAGGAGATGCAGCTTACAGGATTTCTGTAAGCTGGATGTAGAGCGAAGCAGTTTACTGAAGTTCTGCAGCCTGAGTGTAGGGAACACTTTACCAGTTTTCTGTAGCATGGGAGTAGTCTTACGCACTATGCGGGTTTTCAGTAGTCTGAGTAAAAGAGAAGCAGCTTACAGGATTTCTGTACATTGGAAGTAGTGAGAGGCAGTTTACAGGAGTTCTGCATCCTGTGTGTAGGAAACACTTTACGGGAGTTCTGTAGCATGGGAGTAGTTACGCACTATGCGGGTTTTCAGTAGTCTGAGTAAAAGAGAAGCAGCTTACAGGATTTCTGTACATTGGAAATAGTGGGAGGCAGTTTACAGGAGTTCTGCATCCTGAGTGTAGGAAACACTTTACGGGAGTTCTGTAGAATGGGGGTAGTCTTACCCACTATGCGGTTTTTCAGAAGTCTGAGTAAAAGAGAAGCAGCTTTCAGGATTTCTGTACTTTGGAAGTAGTGAGAGGCAGTTTACAGGAGTTCTGCATCCTGAGTGTAGGAAACACTTTACGGGAGTTCTGTAGCATGGGAGTAGTCCTACGCACTATGCGGGTTTTCAGTAGTCTGAGTAAAAGAGAAGCAGCTTACAGGATTTCTGTTAGCTGGATGTAGAGAGAGGCAGTTTACTGGAGTTCTGCATCCTGAGTGTATGGAACGCTTTACGGGAGTTCTGTAGCATGGGAGTAGTCTTACGCAACTATGCGGGTTTTCAGTAGTCTGAGTAAAAGAGAAGGATCTACAGGACTTCTGTACATTGGAAGTAGTGAGAGGCAGTTTACATGAGTTCTGCATCCTGAGTGTAGAAAACACTTTACAGGAGTTCTGTAGCCTGGAAGTAGTCTTACGCACTATGCGGGTTATCAGTAGTCTGAGTAAAAGAGAAGCAGCCTACAGGATTTCTGTTAGCTGGATGTAGAGAGAGGCAGTTTACAGGAGTTCTGCACCCTGAGTGTATGGAACACTTTACCCGAGTTCTGTAGTATGGGAGTAGTCTTACGCACTATGCGGGTTTGCAGTAGTCTGAGTAAAAGAGAAGCAGCTTACAGGATTTCTGTTAGCTGGATGTAGAGCGAAGCAGTTTACTGGAATTCTGCTGCCTGAGTGTAGGAAACAGTTGAGGGGAGTTCTATAGCATGGGAGTAGCCATTTGTACTACGCGAGTTTTAGGTACCCTGTGTGTAGGACATGCTGCTTACTGGTGTTCAGTAAGCTGAATGTAGAGAGAGGCAGTTTACTGGAATTTAAGTTTAAGGGAGTTCTGTAACATGGCTCTAGCCATACTCAGTATGCGGGATTTCTGTAGCCTGTGTGTAGGAGATGCAGCTTCCAGGATTTCTGTAAGCTGGATGTAGAGCGAAGAAGTTTACTGGAATTCTGCTGCCTGAGTGTAGGAAATAGTTGACGGGAGTTCTATAGCATGGGAGTAGCCATTTGTACTACGCGAGTTTTAGGTACCCTGTGTGTAGGACATGCTGCTTACTGGTGTTCAGTAAGCTGAATGTAGAGAGAGGCAGTTTACTGGAATTCTGCATCCTGAGTATAGGAGACAGTCTATGGGAGTTCTGGAACATGGCTCTAGCCATACGCAGTATGCAGGATTTCTGTAGCCTGTGTGTAGGAGATGCAGCTTACAGGATTTCTGTAAGCTGGATGTAGAGCGAAGCAGTTTACTGAAGTTCTGCAGCCTGAGTGTAGGGAACACTTTACCAGTTTTCTGTAGCATGGGAGTAGTCTTACGCACTATGCAGGTTTTCAGTTGTCTGAGTAAAAGAGAAGCAGCTTACAGGATTTCTGTTAGCTGGATGTAGAGAGAGGCACTTTACTGGAGTTCTGCATCCTGAGTGTAGGAGACAGTTTAAGGGAGTTCTGTATCATGGCTCTAGCCATACTCAGTATGCGGGATTTCTGTAAGCTGGATGTAGAGCGAAGCAGTTTACTGTAGTTCTGCAGCCTGAGTGTAGGAAACACTTTATGGGAGTTCTGTAGCATGGGAGTAGTCTTACGCACTATGCGGGTTTTCAGTAGTCTGAGTAAAAGAGAAGCAGCTTACAGGATTTCTGTTAGCTGGATGTAGAGAGAGGCAGTTTACTGGAGTTCTGCATCCTGAGTGTAGGAGACAGTTTAAGGGAGTTCTGTAACATGGCTCTAGCCATACTCAGTATGCGGGATTTCTGTAGCCTGTGTGTAGGAGATGCAGCTTCCAGGATTTCTGTAAGCTGGATGTAGAGCGAAGCAGTTTACTGGAATTCTGCTGCCTGAGTGTAGGAAACAGTTGACGGGAGTTCTATAGCATGGGAGTAGCCATTTGCACTACGCGAGTTTTAGGTACCCTGTGTGTAGACATGCCGCTTACTGGTGTTCAGTAAGCTGAATGTAGAGAGAGGCAGTTTACTGGAATTTAAGTTTAAGGGAGTTCTGCAACATGGCTCTAGCCATACTCAGTATGCGGGATTTCTGTAGCCTGTTTGTAGGAGATGCAGCTTCCAGGATTTCTGTAAGCTGGATGTAGAGCGAAGCAGTTTACTGGAATTCTGCTGCCTGAGTGTAGGAAATAGTTGAGGGGAGTTCTATAGCATGGGAGTAGCCATTTGCACTACGCGAGTTTTAGGTACCCTGTGTGTAGGACATGCTGCTTACTGGTGTTCAGTAAGCTGAATGTAGAGAGAGGCAGTTTACTGGAATTCTGCATCCTGAGTATAGGAGACAGTCTATGGGAGTTCTGGAACATGGCTCTAGCCATACGCAGTATGCAGGATTTCTGTAGCCTGTGTGTAGGAGATGCAGCTTACAGGATTTCTGTAAGCTGGATGTAGAGCGAAGCAGTTTACTGAAGTTCTGCAGCCTGAGTGTAGGGAACACTTTACCAGTTTTCTGTAGCATGGGAGTAGTCTTACGCACTCTGCAGGTTTTCAGTAGTCTGAGTAAAAGAGAAGCAGCTTACAGGATTTCTGTACATTGGAAGTAGAGAGAGGCAGTTTAAAGGAGTTCTGAATCCTGAGTGTAGGAAACACTTTACGGGAGTTCTGTAGCATGGGAGTAGTCTTACGCACTATGCGGGTTTTCAGTAGTCTGAGTAAAAGAGAAGCAGCTTACAGGATTTCTGTACATTGGAAGTAGTGAGAGGCAGTTTACAGGAGTTCTGCATCCTGAGTGTAGGAAACACTTTACGGGAGTTCTGTAGCATGGGAGTAGTTACGCACTATGCGGGTTTTCAGTAGTCTGAGTAAAAGAGAAGCAGCTTACAGGATTTCTGTACATTGGAAATAGTGGGAGGCAGTTTACAGGAGTTCTGCATCCTGAGTGTAGGAAACACTTTACGGGAGTTCTGTAGAATGGGAGTAGTCTTACGCACTATGCGGGTTTTCAGCAGTCTGCGTAAAAGAGAAGCAGCTTTCAGGATTTCTGTACTTTGGAAGTAGTGAGAGGCAGTTTACAGGAGTTCTGCATCCTGAGTGTAGGAAACACTTTACGGGAGTTCTGTAGCATGGGAGTAGTCCTACGCACTATGCGGGTTTTCAGTAGTCTGAGTAAAAGAGAAGCAGTTTACAGGATTTCTGTTAGCTGGATGTAGAGAGAGGCAGTTTACTGGAGTTCTGCATCCTGAGAGTATGGAACGCTTTACGGGAGTTCTGTAGCATGGGAGTAGTCTTACGCAACTATGCGGGTTTTCAGTAGTCTGAGTAAAAGAGAAGGATCTACAGGACTTCTGTACATTGGAAGTGGTGAGAGGCAGTTTACATGAGTTCTGCATCCTGAGTGTAGAAAACACTTTACAGGAGTTCTGTAGCCTGGAAATAGTCTTACGCACTATGCGGGTTATCAGTAGTCTGAGTAAAAGAGAAGCAGCCTACAGGATTTCTGTTAGCTGGATGTAGAGAGAGGCAGTTTACAGGAGTTCTGCACCCTGAGTGTATGGAACACTTTACCCGAGTTCTGTAGTATGGGAGTAGTCTTACGCACTATGCGGGTTTGCAGTAGTCTGAGTAAAAGAGAAGCAGCTTACAGGATTTCTGTTAGCTGGATGTAGAGCGAAGCAGTTTACTGGAATTCTGCTGCCTGAGTGTAGGAAACAGTTGAGGGGAGTTCTATAGCATGGGAGTAGCCATTTGTACTACGCGAGTTTTAGGTACCCTGTGTGTAGGACATGCTGCTTACTGGTGTTCAGTAAGCTGAATGTAGAGAGAGGCAGTTTACTGGAATTTAAGTTTAAGGGAGTTCTGTAACATGGCTCTAGCCATACTCAGTATGCGGGATTTCTGTAGCCTGTGTGTAGGAGATGCAGCTTCCAGGATTTCTGTAAGCTGGATGTAGAGCGAAGAAGTTTACTGGAATTCTGCTGCCTGAGTGTAGGAAATAGTTGACGGGAGTTCTATAGCATGGGAGTAGCCATTTGTACTACGCGAGTTTTAGGTACCCTGTGTGTAGGACATGCTGCTTACTGGTGTTCAGTAAGCTGAATGTAGAGAGAGGCAGTTTACTGGAATTCTGCATCCTGAGTATAGGAGACAGTCTATGGGAGTTCTGGAACATGGCTCTAGCCATACGCAGTATGCAGGATTTCTGTAGCCTGTGTGTAGGAGATGCAGCTTACAGGATTTCTGTAAGCTGGATGTAGAGCGAAGCAGTTTACTGAAGTTCTGCAGCCTGAGTGTAGGGAACACTTTACCAGTTTTCTGTAGCATGGGAGTAGTCTTACGCACTATGCAGGTTTTCAGTAGTGTGAGTAAAAGAGAAGCAGCTTACAGGATTTCTGTTAGCTGGATGTAGAGAGAGGCACTTTACTGGAGTTCTGCATCCTGAGTGTAGGAGATAGTTTAAGGGAGTTCTGTATCATGGCTCTAGCCATACTCAGTATGCGGGATTTCTGTAAGCTGGATGTAGAGCGAAGCAGTTTACTGTAGTTCTGCAGCCTGAGTGTAGGAAACACTTTATGGGAGTTCTGTAGCATGGGAGTAGTCCTACGCACTATGCGGGTTTTCAGTAGTCTGAGTAAAAGAGAAGCAGCTTACAGGATTTCTGTAAGCTGGATGTAGAGCGAAGCAGTTTACTGGAGTTCTGCAGCCTGAGTGTAGGAAACCCTTTACGGGAGTTCTGTAGCATGGGAGTAGTCTTACGCACTATGCGGGTTTTCAGTAGTCTGAGTAAAAGAGAAGCAGCTTACAGGATTTCTGTACATTGGAAGTAGTGAGAGGCAGTTTACAGGAGGTCTGCATCCTGAGTGTAGGAAACACTTTACGGGAGTTCTGTAGCATGGGAGTAGTCTTACCCACTATGCGGGTTTTCAGTAGTCTGAGTAAAAGAGAAGCAGCTTACAGGATTTCTGTACATTGGAAGTAGTGAGAGGCAGTTTACAGGAGTTCTGCATGCTGAGTTTAGGAAACACTTTACGGGTGTTCTGTAGCATGTGTGTAGTCTTACGCACTATGCGGGTTTTCAGTAGTCTGAGTAAAAGAGAAGCAGCTTACAGGATTTCTGTACATTGGAAGTAGTGAGAGGCAGTTTACAGGAGTTCTGCATCCTGAGTGTAGGAAACACTTTACGGGAGTTCTGTAGCTTGGGAGTAGTCTTACGCACTATGAGGGTTTTCAGTAGTCTGAGTAAAAGAGAAGCAGCTTACAGGATTTCTGTTAGCTGGATGTAGAGAGAGGCAGTTTACTGGAGTTTGCATCCTGAGTGTAGGAGACAGTTTAAGGGAGTTCTGTAACATGGCTCTAGCCATACTCAATATGCGGGATTTCTGTAGCCTGTGTGTAGGAGATGCAGCTTCCACGATTTCTGTAAGCTGGATGTAGAGCGAAGCAGTTTACTGGAATTCTGCTGCCTGAGTGTAGGAAACAGTTGACGGGAGTTCTATAGCATGGGAGTAGCCATATGCACTACGCGAGTTTTAGGTATCCTGTGTGTAGGACATGCTGCTTACTTGTGTTCAGTAAGGTGAATGTAGGGAGAGGCAGTTTACTGGAATTCTGCAGCCTGAGTGTAGGAGACAGTCTATGGGAGTTCTGGAACATGGCTCTAGCCATACACAGTATGCAGGATTTCTGTAGCCTGTGTGTAGGAGATGCAGCTTACAGGATTTCTTTCTTTTTTTTTTTTTACTTTTTTTAGAAAGCTTTTATTTAATGAATGCAAATTACATAGTTACAACTTTAGGAATAGAGTGGTTCTTCCCCCAATAATCGCCTTCCCACCCCTACTCCCATCCCACCTCCTACTCTCTCTCCCATCACATTATTCATTAGGATTCATTTTAATCATCTTTATATACAGAAGATCAACTCTATACTAAGTAAAGATATCAACAATTTGCATTCAAACACAAAAACAAAGTATAAAGTAATGTTTGAGAACCAGTTTTTCAGTTAATTCTCATAGTACAACTCATTAAGGACAGAGGGCCTACACGGAGAGTAACTGCAGTGACTCCTGTTGTTAATTTAACAATTAACACTCTTATTTATGAAGTCAGTCATCACCCAATGCTCTTGCCATGAACTGCCCAGGCTATGGAAGCCTTTTGAGCCCACAAGCTCTATCAGCATTTATACAGGGCCATAAGCAAATTTGAAAGTTCTCTCCTCCCTTCAGAGAAAAGTGCATCCTTCTTTCATGGCCCCTTCTTTCCACTGGGGTCTCACTCACAGAGATCCTTCATGTAGGACTTTTCTTTTGCCACTGTGTCCTGGCTTTCCATGTCTGAAATGTTCTCAGGGGCTTATCAGCCAGCCCAAAGTGGCTTAAGGGCTGAGTCTGAGGTCAGAGTGTGGTTTAGAGCATTTGTCATTCTAAGAGTCTACTGTGTGGACTATTTCCCATGTTAGATCATTCTTTCCTTTTTAATTCTATCTATTGTTATTACCAGACACTTGATCTTATTTATGTGATCCCTTTGACACTTAATCCTATCTATATGATCAGTTAAACAGTTAAAGTGAACACTTTAACATGTAACATGGTATTATTGCCACCCAGCATAATGAAATTTAGAGTTCCATAGCAAGATTCTAGCTTTTACCCTTAGGGGTAAGTCGCAGCTTACAGGATTTCTGTAAGCTGGATGTAGAGCGAAGCAGTTTACTGGACTTCTGCATCCTGAGTGTATGGAACACTTTACGGGAGTTCTGTAGCATGGGAGTAGTCTTACACACTATGCGGGTTTTCAGTAGTCTGAGTAAAAGAGAAGGATCTACAGGACTTCTGTACATTGGAAGTAGTGAGAGGCAGTTTACATGAGTTCTGCATCCTGAGTGTATGGAACGCTTTACGGGAGTTCTGTAGCATGGGAGTAGTCTTACCCACTATGCGGTTTTTCAGTAGTCTGAGTAAAAGAGAAGCAGCTTACAGGATTTCTGTACATTGGAAGTAGTGAGAGGCAGTTTACAGGAGTTCTGCATCCTGAGTGTATGGAACGCTTTACGGGAGTTCTGTAGCATGGGAGTAGTCTTACCCACTATGCGGTTTTTCAGTAGTCTGAGTAAAAGAGAAGCAGCTTTCAGGATTTCTGTTAGCTGGATGTAGAGAGAGGCAGTTTACATGAGTTCTGCATCCTGAGTGTATGGAAAACTTTACCGGAGTTCTGTAGCATGGGAGTTGTCTTACGCAACTATGCGGGTTTTCAGTAGTCTGAGTAAAAGAGAAGCAGCTTACAGGATTTCTGTACCTTGGATTAGTGAGAGGCAGTTTACAGGAGTTCTGCATCCTGAGTGTAGGAAACACTTTACGGGAGTTCTGTAGCATGGGAGTAGTCTTACGCGCTATGCGGTTTTTCAGTTGGCTGAGTAAAAGAGAAGCAGCTTACAGGATTTCTGTACATTGGAAGTAGTGAGAGGCAGTTTACAGGAGTTCTGCATCCTGAGTGTAGGAAACTCTTTACGGGAGTTCTGTAGCATGGGAGTAGTCTTACGCACTATGCGGGTTTTCAGTAGTCTGAGTAAAAGAGAAGCAGCTTACAGGATTTCTGTACATTGGAAGTAGTGAGAGGCAGTTTACAGGAGTTCTGCATCCTGAGTGTAGGAAACACTTTACGGCAGTTCTGTAGCTTGGGAGTAGTCTTACCCACTATGCGGTTTTTCAGTAGTCTGAGTAAAAGAGAAGCAGCTTACAGGATTTCTGTACATTGGAAGTAGTGAGAGGCAGTTTAAAGGAGTTCTGCATCCTGAGTGTAGGAAACACTTTACAGGAGTTCTGTAACATGGGAGTAGTCTTACGTACTATGCGGGTTTTCAGTAGTATGAGTAAAAGAGACGCAGCTTACAGGATTTCTGTTAGCTGGATGTAGAGAGAGGCAGTTTACTGGAGTTCTGCATCCTGAGTGTATGGAACACTTTACCGGAGTTCTGTAGCATGGGAGTAGTCTTACCCAACTATGCGGGTTTTCAGTAGTCTGAATAAAAGAGAAGCAGCTTACAGGATTTCTGTACCTTGGATTAGTGAGAGGCAGTTTACAGGAGTTCTGCATCCTGAGTGTAGGAAACCCTTTACGGGAGTTCTGTAGCATGGGAGTAGTCTTACGCACTATGCGGGTTTTCAGTAGTCTGAGTAAAAGAGAAGCAGCTTACAGGATTTCTGTACATTGGAAGTAGTGAGAGGCAATTTACAGGAGTTCTGCATCCTGAGTGTAGGAAACCCTTTACGGGAGTTCTGTAGCATGGGAGTAGTCTTACGCACTATGCGGGTTTTCAGTAGTCTGAGTAAAAGAGAAGCACCTTACAGGATTTCTGTACATTGGAAGTAGTGAGAGGCAGTTTACAGGAGTTCTGCCTCCTGAGTATAGGAAACACTTTACGGGAGTTCTGTAGCATGGGAGTAGTCTTACGCACTATGCGCGTTTTCAGTAGTCTGAGTAAAAGAGAAGGATCTACAGGACTTCTCTACATTGGAAGTAGTGAGTGCCAGTTTACAGGAGTTCTGCAGCCTGAGTGTAGGAAACACTTTAAGGGAGTTCTGTAGCATGGGAGTCGTCTTACGCACTATGCAGGATTTCAGTAGTCTGAGTAAAACAGAAGCAGCTTACTTGACTTTTGTACATTGGAGGTAGTGAGAGGCAGTTTACAGGAGGTCTGCATCCTGAGTGTAGGAAACCCTTTATGGGAGTTCTGTAGCATGGGAGTAGTCTTACGCACTATGCGGGTTTTCAGTAGTCTGAGTAAAAGAGAAGCAGCTTACAGGATTTCTGTACATTGGAAGTAGTGAGAGGCATTTTACAGGAGTTCTGCACCCTGAGTGTAGGAAACACTTTACGGGAGTTCTGTAGCATGGGAGTAGTCTTACGCACTATGCGGGTTTTCAGTAGTCTGAGTAAAAGAGAAGCAGCTTACAGGATTTCTGTTAGCTGGATGTAGAGAGAGGCAGTTTACTGGAGTTCTGCATCCTGAGTGTAGGAGACAGTTTAAGGGAGTTCTGTATCATGGCTCTATCCATACTCAGTATGCGGGATTTCTGTAAGCTGGATGTAGAGCGAAGTAGTTTACAGGACTTCTGCATCCTGAGTGCAGGAAACACTTTATGGGAGTTCTGTAGCATTGGAGTAATCTTACGCACTATGCGGGTTTTCAGTAGTCTGAGTAAAAGAGAAGCAGCTTACAGGATTTCTGTAGCTGGATGTAGAGCGAAGCAGTTTACTGGAGGTCTGCATCCTGAGTGTAGGAAACCCTTTACGGGAGTTCTGTAGCATGGGAGTAGTCTTACGCACTATACGGGTTTTCAGTAGTCTGAGTAAAAGAGAAGCAGCTTACAGGATTTCTGTACATTGGAAGAAGTGAGAGGCAGTTTACAGGAGTTCTGCATCCTGAGTGTAGGAAACACTTTACGGGAGTTCTGTAGCATGGGAGTAGTCTTACGCACTACACGGGTTTTCAGTAGTCTGAGTAAAAGAGAAGCAGCTTACAGGATTTTTGTACATTGGAAGTAGTGAGAGGCAGTTTACAGGAGTTCTGCATCCTGAGTGTAGGAAACACTTTACGGGAGTTCTGTAGCATGGGAGTAGTCTTACGCACTATGCGGGTTTTCAGTAGTCTGAGTAAAAGAGAAGCAGCTTACAGGATTTCTGTTAGCTGGATGTAGAGAGAGGCAGTTTACTGGAGTTCTGCATCCAGAGTGTAGGAGACAGTTTAAGGGAGTTCTGTACCATGGCTCTAGCCATACTCAGTATTCGGGATTTCAGTAAGCTGGATGTATAGCGACGCAGTTTACTGGAGTTCTGCATCCTGAGTGTAGGAAACCCTTTACGGGAGTTCTGTAGCATGGGAGTAGTCTTATGCACTATGCGGGTTTTCAGTAGTCTGAGTAAAAGAGAAGCAGCTTACAGGATTTCTGTTAGCTGGATGTAGAGAGAGGCAGTTTACTGGAGTTCTGCATCCTGAGTGTAGGAGACAGTTTAAGGGAGTTCTGTAACATGGCTCTAGCCATACTCAATATGCGGGATTTCTGTAGCCTGTGTGTATGAGATGCAGCTTCCAGGATTTCTGTTAGCTGGATGTAGAGTGAAGCAGTTTGCTGGAATTCTGCTGCCTGAGTGTAGAAAACACTTGACGGGAGTTCTATAGCATGGGAGTAGCGATATGCACTACGCGAGCTTTAGGTACCCTGTGTGTAGGAGATGCTGCTTACTTGTGTTCAGTAAGCTGAATGTAGAGAGAGGCAGTTTACTGGAATTCTGCAGCCTGAGTGTAGGAGACAGTCTGTGGGAGTTCTGGAACATGGCTCTAGCCATACACAGTATGCAGGATTTCTGTAGCCTGTGTGTAGGAGATGCAGCTTACAGGATTTCTGTAAGCTGGATGTAGAGCGAAGCAGTTTACTGAAGTTCTGCAGCCTGAGTGTAGGGAACACTTTACCAGAGTTCTGTAGCATGGGAGTAGTCTTACGCACTATGTAGGTTTACAGAAGTCTGAGTAAAAGAGAAGCAGCTTACAGGATTACTGTACATTGGAAGTAGAGAGAGGCAGTTTAAAGGAGTTCTGCATCCTGAGTGTAGGAAACACTTTACGGGAGTTCTGTAGCATGGGAGTAGTCTTACGCACTATGCGGGTTTTCAGTAGTCTGAGTAAAAGAGAAGGATCTACAGGACTTGTCTACATTGGAAGTAGTGAGAGGCAGTTTACAGGAGTTCTGCATCCTGAGTGTAGGAAACACTTTACGGGAGTTCTGTAGCATGGGAGTAGTCTTACGCACTATTCGGGTTTTCAGTAGTCTGAGTAAAAGAGAAGCAGCTAACAGGATTTCTGTACATTGGAAGTAGTGAGAGGCAGTTTACAGGAGGTCTGCATCCAGAGTGTAGGAAACACTTTACGGGAGTTCTGTAGCATGGGAGTAGTCTTACGCACTTTGCGGGTTTTCAGTAGTCTGAGTAAAAGAGAAGCAGCTTACAGGACTTCTGTACAATGGAAGTAGTGAGAGGCACATTACAGGAGTTCTGCATCCTGAGTGTAGGAAACACTTTACGGGAGTTTTGTAGCATGAGAGTGGTCTTACGCACTATGCGGGTTATCAGTAGTCTGAGTAAAAGAGAAGCAGCTTACAGGATTCCTGTTAGCTGGATGTAGAGAGAGGCAGTTTACAGGAGTTCTGCATCATGAGTGTTTGGAACACTTTACCGGAGTTCTGTAGCATGGGAGTAGTCTTACGCAACTATGCTGGTTTTCAGTAGTCTGAGTAAAAGAGAAGCAGCTTACAGGATTTCTGTACCTTGGATTAGTGAGAGGCAGTTTACAGGAGTTCTGTATCCTGAGTGTAGGAAACACTTTACGGGAGTTCTGTAGCATGGGAGTAGTCTTACCCACTATGCGGTTTTTCAGTAGTCTGAGTAAAAGAGAAGCAGCTTACAGGATTTCAGTACATTGGAAGTAGTGAGAGGCAGTTTACAGGAGTTCTGCATCCTGAGTGTAGGAAACACTTTACGGGAGTTCTGTAGCATGGGTGTAGTCTTACGCACTATGCGGGTTTTCAGTAGTCTGAGTAAAAGAGAAGCAGCTTACAGGATTTCTGTACCTTGGATTAGTGAGAGACAGTTTACAGGAGTTTTGTATCCTGAGTGTAGGAAACACTTTACGGGAGTTCTGTAGCATGGGTGTAGTCTTACGCACTATGCGGGTTTTCAGTAGTCTGAGTAAAAGAGAAGCAGCTTACAGGATTTCTTTTAGCTGGATGTAGAGAGAGGCAGTTTACTGGAGTTCTGCATCCTGAGTGTAGGAGACAGTTTAAGGGAGTTCTGTAACATGGCTCTAGCCATACTCAGTATGCGGGATTTCTGTAGCCTGTGTGTAGGAGATGCAGCTTCCAGGATTTCTGTAAGCTGGATGTAGAGCAAAGCAGTTTACTGGAATTCTGCGGCCTGAGTGTAGGAAACAGTTGACGGGAGTTCTATAGCATGGGAGTAGCCATTTGCACTACGCGAGTTTTAGGTACCCTGTGTGTAGGACATGCTGCTTACTTGTGTTCAGTAAGCTGAATGTAGAGAGAGGCAGTTTAATGGAATTCTGCATCCTGAGTATAGGAGACAGTCTATGGCAGTTCTGTAACATGGCTCTAGCCATACGCAGTATGCAGGATTTCTGTAGCCTGTGTGTAGGAGATGCAGCTTACAGGATTTCTGTAAGCTGGATGTAGAGCGAAGCAGTTTACTGAAGTTCTGCAGCCTGAGTGTAGGGAACACTTTACCAGTTTTCTGTAGCATGGGAGTAGTCTTAAGCACTATGCAGGTTTTCAGTAGTCTGAGTAAAAGAGAAGCAGCTTACAGGATTTCTGTACATTGGATGTAGAGAGAGGCAGTTTAAAGGAGTTCTGCATCCTGAGTGTAGGAAACACTTTACGGGAGTTCTGTAGCATGGGAGTAGTCTTACGCACTATGCGCGTTTTCAGTAGTCTGAGTAAAAGAGAAGGATCTACAGGACTTCTCTACATTGGAAGTAGTGAGAGGCAGTTTACAGGAGTTCTGCAGCCTGAGTGTAGGAAACACTTTACGGGAGTTCTGTAGCATGGGAGTAGTCTTACGCACTATGCGGGATTTCAGTAGTCTGAGTAAAACAGAAGAAGCTTACATGACTTCTGTACATTGGAGGCAGTGAGAGGCAGTTTACAGGAGGTCTGCATCCTGAGTGTAGGAAACCCTTTACGGGAGTTCTGTAGCATTGGAGTAGTCTTACGCACTATGCGGGTTTTCAGTAGTCTGAGTAAAAGAGAAGCAGCTTACAGGACTTCTGTACATTGGAAGTAGTGAGAGGCACTTTACAGGAGTTCTGCATCCTGAGTGTAGGAAACACTTTACGGGAGTTCTGTAGCATGGGAGTAGTCTTACGCACTATGCGGGTTTTCAGTAGTCTGAGTAAAAGAGAAGCAGCTTACAGGATTTCTGTTAGCTGGATGTAGAGAGAGGCAGTTTACTGGAGTTCTGCATCCTGGGTGTAGGAGACAGTTTCAGGGAGTTCTGTATCATGGCTCTAGCCATACTCAGTATGCGGGATTTCTGTAAGCTGGATGTAGAGCGAAGCAGTTTACTGGAGTTCTGCAGCCTGAGTGTAGGAAACACTTTATGGGAGTTCTGTAGCATGGGAGTAATCTTACGCACTATGCGGGTTTTCAGTAGTCTGAGTAAAAGAGAAGCAGCTTACAGGATTTCTGTAAGCTGGATGTAGAGCGAAGCAGTTTACTGGAGTTCTGCATCCTGAGTGTAGGGAACACTTTACGGGAGTTCTGTAGCATGGGAGTAGTCTTACGCACTATGCGGGTTTTCAGTAGTGTGAGTAAAAGAGAAGCAGCTTACAGGATTTCTGAACATTGGAAGTAGTGAGAGGCAGTTTACAGGAGTTCTGCATCCTGAGTGTAGGAAACACTTTACGGGAGTTCTGTAGCATGGGAGTAGTCTTACCCACTATGCGGATTTTCAGTAGTCTGAGTAAAAGAGAAGCAGCTTACAGGATTTCTGAACATTAGAAGTAGTGAGAGGCAGTTTACAGGAGTTCTGCATCCTGAGTGTAGGAAACACTTTACGGGAGTTCTGTAGCATGGGAGTAGTCTTACGCAACTATGCGCGTTTTCAGTAGTCTGAGTAAAAGAGAAGGATCTACAGGACTTCTCTACATTGGAAGTAGTGAGAGGCAGTTTACAGGAGTTCTGCATCCTGAGTGTATGGAACACTTTACCGGAGTTCTGTAGCATGGGAGTTGTCTTACGCAACTATGCGGGTTTTCAGTAGTCTGAGTAAAAGAGAAGCAGCTTACAGGATTTCTGTACCTTGGATTAGTGAGAGGCAGTTTACAGGAGTTCTGCATCCTGAGTGTAGGAAACACTTTACGGGAGTTCTGTAGCATGGGAGTAGTCTTACGCGCTATGCGGTTTTTCAGTTGGCTGAGTAAAAGAGAAGCAGCTTACAGGATTTCTGTACATTGGAAGTAGTGAGAGGCAGTTTACAGGAGTTCTGCATCCTGAGTGTAGGAAACTCTTTACGGGAGTTCTGTAGCATGGGAGTAGTCTTACGCACTATGCGGGTTTTCAGTAGTCTGAGTAAAAGAGAAGCAGCTTACAGGATTTCTGTACATTGTAAGTAGTGAGAGGCAGTTTACAGGAGTTCTGCATCCTGAGTGTAGGAAACACTTTACGGCAGTTCTGTAGCTTGGGAGTAGTCTTACCCACTATGCGGTTTTTCAGTAGTCTGAGTAAAAGAGAAGCAGCTTACAGGATTTCTGTACATTGGAAGTAGTGAGAGGCAGTTTAAAGGAGTTCTGCATCCTGAGTGTAGGAAACACTTTACAGGAGTTCTGTAACATGGGAGTAGTCTTACGTACTATGCGGGTTTTCAGTAGTATGAGTAAAAGAGACGCAGCTTACAGGATTTCTGTTAGCTGGATGTAGAGAGAGGCAGTTTACTGGAGTTCTGCATCCTGAGTGTATGGTACACTTTACCGGAGTTCTGTAGCATGGGAGTAGTCTTACCCAACTATGCGGGTTTTCAGTAGTCTGAGTAAAAGAGAAGCAGCTTACAGGATTTCTGTACCTTGGATTAGTGAGAGGCAGTTTACAGGAGTTCTGCATCCTGAGTGTAGGAAACACTTTACGGGAGTTCTGTAGCATGGGAGTAGTCCTACGCACTATGCGGGTTTTCAGTAGTCTGAGTAAAAGAGAAGCAGCTTACAGGATTTCTGTTAGCTGGATGTAGACAGAGGCAGTTTACAGGAGTTCTGCATCCTGAGTGTAGGAAACACTTTACGGGAGTTCTGTAGCATGGGTGTAGTCTTACGCACTATGCGGGTTTTCAGTAGTCTGAGTAAAAGAGAAGCAGCTTACAGGATTTCTGTACCTTGGATTAGTGAGAGGCAGTTTACAGGAGTTCTGTATCATGAGTGTAGGAAACACTTTACGGGAGTTCTGTAGCATGGGAGTAGTCTTACCCACTATGCGGTTTTTCAGTAGTCTGAGTAAAAGAGAAGCAGCTTACAGGATTTCTGTACATTGGAAGTAGTGAGAGGCAGTTTACAGGAGTTCTGCATCCTGAGTGTAGGAAACACTTTACGGGAGTTCTGTAGCATGGGAGTAGTCTTACGCACTATGCGGGTTTTCAGTAGTCTGAGTAAAAGAGAAGCAGCTTACAGGATTTCTGTTAGCTGGATGTAGAGAGAGGCAGTTTCCTGGAGTTCTGCATCCTGAGTGTAGGAGACAGTTTAAGGGAGTTCTGTAACATGGCTCTAGCCATACTCAGTATGCGGGATTTCTGTAGCCTGTGTGTAGGAGATGCAGCTTCCAGGATTTCTGTAAGCTGGATGTAGAGCAAAGCAGTTTACTGGAATTCTGCGGCCTGAGTGTAGGAAACAGTTGACGGGAGTTCTATAGCATGGGAGTAGCCATTTGCACTACGCGAGTTTTAGGTACCCTGTGTGTAGGACATGCTGCTTACTTGTGTTCAGTAAGCTGAATGTAGAGAGAGGCAGTTTAATGGAATTCTGCATCCTGAGTATAGGAGACAGTCTATGGCAGTTCTGTAACATGGCTCTAGCCATACGCAGTATGCAGGATTTCTGTAGCCTGTGTGTAGGAGATGCAGCTTACAGGATTTCTGTAAGCTGGATGTAGAGCGAAGCAGTTTACTGAAGTTCTGCAGCCTGAGTGTAGGGAACACTTTACCAGTTTTCTGTAGCATGGGAGTAGTCTTAAGCACTATGCAGGTTTTCAGTAGTCTGAGTAAAAGAGAAGGATCTACAGGACTTCTCTACATTGGAAGTAGTGAGAGGCAGTTTACAGGAGTTCTGCAGCCTGAGTGTAGGAAACACTTTACGGGAGTTCTGTAGCATGGGAGTAGTCTTACGCACTATGCGGGATTTCAGTAGTCTGAGTAAAACAGAAGAAGCTTACATGACTTCTGTACATTGGAGGCAGTGAGAGGCAGTTTACAGGAGGTCTGCATCCTGAGTGTAGGAAACCCTTTACGGGAGTTCTGTAGCATTGGAGTAGTCTTACGCACTATGCGGGTTTTCAGTAGTCTGAGTAAAAGAGAAGCAGCTTACAGGATTTCTGTACATTGGAAGTAGTGAGAGGCAGTGTAAAGGAGTTCTGCATCCTGAGTGTAGGAAACACTTTACGGGAGTTCTGTAGCATGGGAGTAGTCTTACGCACTATGCGGGTTTTCAGTAGTCTGAGTAAAAGAGAAGCAGCTTACAGGATTTCTGTTAGCTGGATGTAGAGAGAGGCAGTTTACTGGAGTTCTGCATCCTGGGTGTAGGAGACAGTTTCAGGGAGTTCTGTATCATGGCTCTAGCCATACTCAGTATGCGGGATTTCTGTAAGCTGGATGTAGAGCGAAGCAGTTTACTGGAGTTCTGCAGCCTGAGTGTAGGAAACACTTTATGGGAGTTCTGTAGCATGGGAGTAATCTTACGCACTATGCGGGTTTTCAGAAGTCTGAGTAAAAGAGAAGCAGCTTACAGGATTTCTGTAAGCTGGATGTAGAGCGAAGCAGTTTACTGGAGTTCTGCATCCTGAGTGTAGGGAACACTTTACGGGAGTTCTGTAGCATGGGAGTAGTCTCACGCGCTATGCGGGTTTTCAGTAGTCTGAGTAAAAGAGAAGCAGCTTACAGGATTTCTGTTAGCTGGATGTAGAGAGAGGCAGTTTCCTGGAGTTCTGCATCCTGAGTGTAGGAGACAGTTTAAGGGAGTTCTGTAGCATGGGAGTAGTCTTACGCACTATACGGGTTTTCAGTAGTCTGAGTAAAAGAGAAGCAGCTTACAGGATTTCTGTACATTGGAAGTAGTGAGAGGCAATTTACAGGAGTTCTGCATCCTGAGTGTAGGAAACACTTTACGGGAGTTCTGTAGCATGGGAGTAGTCTTACGCACTATGCGGGTTTTCAGTAGTCTGAGTAAAAGAGAAGTAGCTTACAGGATTTCTGTTAGCTGGATGTAGAGAGAGGCAGTTTACTGGAGTTCTGTATCCTGAGTGTAGGAGACAGTTTAAGGGAGTTCTGTAACATGGCTCTAGCCATACTCAATATGCGGGATTTCTGTAGCCTGTGTGTAGGAGATGCAGCTTACAGGATTTCTGTAAGCTGGATATAGAGCGAAGCAGTTTACTGAAGTTCTGCTGCCTGAGTGTAGGAAAGAGTTGACGGGAGTTCTATAGCATGGGAGTAGCCATTTGCACTACGCGAGTTTTAGGTACCCTGTGTGTAGGACATGCTGCTTACTTGTGTTCAGTAAGCTGAATGTAGAGAGAGGCAGTTTACTGGAATTCTGCAGCCTGAGTGTAGGAGACAGTCTATGGGAGTTCTGGAACATGGCTCTAGCCATACGCAGTATGCATGATTTCTGTAGCCTGTGTGTAGAGATGCAGCTTACAGGATTTCGGTAAGCTGGATGTAGAGCGAAGCAGTTTACTGAAGTTCTGCAGCCTGAGTGTAGGGAACACTTTACCAGTTTTCTGTAGCATGGGAGTAGTCTTACGCACTATGTAGGTTTACAGAAGTCTGAGTAAAAGAGAAGCAGCTTACAGGATTTCTGTACATTGGAAGTAGAGAGAGGCAGTTTAAAGGAGTTCTGCATCCTGAGTGTAGGAAACACTTTACGGGAGTTCTGTAGCATGGGAGTAGTCTTACGCACTATTCGGGTTTTCAGTAGTCTGAGTAAAAGAGAAGCAGCTAACAGGATTTCTGTACATTGGAAGTAGTGAGAGGCAGTTTACAGGAGGTCTGCATCCAGAGTGTAGGCAACACTTTACGGGAGTTCTGTAGCATGGGAGTAGTCTTACGCACTATGCGGGTTTTCAGTAGTCTGAGTAAAAGAGAAGCAGCTTACAGGACTTCTGTACAATGGAAGTAGTGAGAGGCACATTACAGGAGTTCTGCATCCTGAGTGTAGGAAACACTTTACGGGAGTTTTGTAGCATGAGAGTGGTCTTACGCACTATGCGGGTTATCAGTAGTCTGAGTAAAAGAGAAGCAGCTTACAGGATTCCTGTTAGCTGGATGTAGAGAGAGGCAGTTTACAGAGGTTCTGCATCCTGAGTGTTTGGAATACTTTACCGGAGTTCTGTAGCATGGGAGTAGTCTTACGCAACTATGCTGGTTTTCAGTAGTCTGAGTAAAAGAGAAGCAGCTTACAGGATTTCTGTACCTTGGATTAGTGAGAGGCAGTTTACAGGAGTTCTGTATCCTGAGTGTAGGAAACCCTTTACGGGAGTTCTGTAGCATGGGAGTAGTCTTACCCACTATGCGGTTTTTCAGTAGTCTGAGTAAAAGAGAAGCAGCTTACAGGATTTCTGTTAGCTGGATGTAGACAGAGGCAGTTTACAGGAGTTCTGCATCCTGAGTGTAGGAAACACTTTACGGGAGTTCTGTAGCATGGGTGTAGTCTTACGCACTATGCGGGTTTTCAGTAGTCTGAGTAAAAGAGAAGCAGCTTACAGGATTTCTGTACCTTGGATTAGTGAGAGGCAGTTTACAGGAGTTCTGTATCATGAGTGTAGGAAACACTTTACGGGAGTTCTGTAGCATGGGAGTAGTCTTACCCACTATGCGGTTTTTCAGTAGTCTGAGTAAAAGAGAAGCAGCTTACAGGATTTCTGTACATTGGAAGTAGTGAGAGGCAGTTTACAGGAGTTCTGCATCCTGAGTGTAGGAAACACTTTACGGGAGTTCTGTAGCATGGGAGTAGTCTTACGCACTATGCGGGTTTTCAGTAGTCTGAGTAAAAGAGAAGCAGCTTACAGGATTTCTGTTAGCTGGATGTAGAGAGAGGCAGTTTCCTGGAGTTCTGCATCCTGAGTGTAGGAGACAGTTTAAGGGAGTTCTGTAACATGGCTCTAGCCATACTCAGTATGCGGGATTTCTGTAGCCTGTGTGTAGGAGATGCAGCTTCCAGGATTTCTGTAAGCTGGATGTAGAGCAAAGCAGTTTACTGGAATTCTGCGGCCTGAGTGTAGGAAACAGTTGACGGGAGTTCTATAGCATGGGAGTAGCCATTTGCACTACGCGAGTTTTAGGTACCCTGTGTGTAGGACATGCTGCTTACTTGTGTTCAGTAAGCTGAATGTAGAGAGAGGCAGTTTAATGGAATTCTGCATCCTGAGTATAGGAGACAGTCTATGGCAGTTCTGTAACATGGCTCTAGCCATACGCAGTATGCAGGATTTCTGTAGCCTGTGTGTAGGAGATGCAGCTTACAGGATTTCTGTAAGCTGGATGTAGAGCGAAGCAGTTTACTGAAGTTCTGCAGCCTGAGTGTAGGGAACACTTTACCAGTTTTCTGTAGCATGGGAGTAGTCTTAAGCACTATGCAGGTTTTCAGTAGTCTGAGTAAAAGAGAAGGATCTACAGGACTTCTGTACATTGGAAGTAGTGAGAGGCAGTTTACAGGAGTTCTGCAGCCTGAGTGTAGGAAACACTTTACGGGAGTTCTGTAGCATGGGAGTAGTCTTACGCACTATGCGGGATTTCAGTAGTCTGAGTAAAACAGAAGAAGCTTACATGACTTCTGTACATTGAAGGCAGTGAGAGGCAGTTTACAGGAGGTCTGCATCCTGAGTGTAGGAAACCCTTTACGGGAGTTCTGTAGCATTGGAGTAGTCTTACGCACTATGCGGGTTTTCAGTAGTCTGAGTAAAAGAGAAGCAGCTTACAGGATTTCTGTACATTGGAAGTAGTGAGAGGCAGTGTAAAGGAGTTCTGCATCCTGAGTGTAGGAAACACTTTACGGGAGTTCTGTAGCATGGGAGTAGTCTTACGCACTATGCGGGTTTTCAGTAGTCTGAGTAAAAGAGAAGCAGCTTACAGGATTTCTGTTAGCTGGATGTAGAGAGAGGCAGTTTACTGGAGTTCTGCATCCTGGGTGTAGGAGACAGTTTCAGGGAGTTCTGTATCATGGCTCTAGCCATACTCAGTATGCGGGATTTCTGTAAGCTGGATGTAGAGCGAAGCAGTTTACTGGAGTTCTGCAGCCTGAGTGTAGGAAACACTTTATGGGAGTTCTGTAGCATGGGAGTAATCTTACGCACTATGCGGGTTTTCAGAAGTCTGAGTAAAAGAGAAGCAGCTTACAGGATTTCTGTAAGCTGGATGTAGAGCGAAGCAGTTTACTGGAGTTCTGCATCCTGAGTGTAGGGAACACTTTACGGGAGTTCTGTAGCATGGGAGTAGTCTCACGCGCTATGCGGGTTTTCAGTAGTCTGAGTAAAAGAGAAGCAGCTTACAGGATTTCTGAACATTGGAAGTAGTGAGAGGCAGTTTACAGGAGTTCTGCATCCTGAGTGTAGGAAACACTTTACGGGATTTCTGTAGCATGGGAGTAGTCTTACCCACTATGCGGATTTTCAGTAGTCTGAGTAAAAGAGAAGCAGCTTACAGGATTTCTGAACATTAGAAGTAGTGAGAGGCAGTTTACAGGAATTCTGCATCCTGAGTGTAGGAAACACTTTACGGGAGTTCTGTAGCATGGGAGTAGTATTACGCACTATGCGGGTTTTCAGTAGTCTGAGTAAAAGAGAAGCAGCTTACAGGATTTCTGTTAGCTGGATGTAGACAGAGGCAGTTTACTGGAGTTCTGCATCCTGAGTGTAGGAGACAGTGTAAGGGAGTTCTGTAGCATGGGAGTAGTCTTACGCACTATGCGGGTTTTCAGTAGTCTGAGTAAAAGAGAAGCAGCTTACATGATTTCTGTTAGCTGGATGTAGAGCGAAGCAGTTTACTGGAGTTCTGCAGCCTGAGTGTAGGAAACACTTTACGGAAGTTCTGTAGCATGGGAGTGGTCTTACGCACTATGCGGGTTTTCAGTAGTCTTAGTAAAAGAGAAGGTTCTACAGGACTTCTGTACATTGGAAGTAGTGAGAGGCAGTTTACAGGAGGTCTGCATCCTGAGTGTAGGAAACCCTTTACCGTAGTTCTGTAGCATGGGAGTAGTCTTACGCACTATGCGGGTTTTCAGTAGTCTGAGTAAAAGAGAAGGTTCTACAGGACTTCTGTACATTGGAAGTAGTGAGAGGCAGTTTACAGGAGTTCTGCATCCTGAGTGTAGGAAACACTTTACGGGAGTTCTGTAGCATGGGAGTGGTCTTACGCACTATGCGGGTTTTCAGTAGTCTGAGTAAAAGAGAAGCAGCTTTCAGGATTTCTGTTAGCTGGATGTAGAGAGGCAGTTTACTGGAGTTCTGCATCCTGAGTGTAGGAGACAGTTTAAGGGAGTTCTGTATCATGGCTCCAGCCATACTCAGTATGCGGGATTTCTGTAAGCTGGATGTAGAGCGAAGCAGTTTACTGGAGTTCTGCAGCCTGAGTGTAGGAAACACTTTATGGGAGTTCTGTAGCATGGGAGTAATCTTACGCACTATGCGGGGTTTCAGTAGTCTGAGTAAAAGAGAAGCAGCTTACAGGATTTCTGTAAGCTGGATGTAGAGCGAAGCAGTTTACTGGAGTTCTGCAGCCTGAGTGTAGGAAACACTTTACGGGAGTTCTGTAGCATGGGAGTAGTCTTACGCACTATGCGGGTTTTCAGTAGTCTGAGTAAAAGAGAAGGTTCTACAGGACTTCTGTACATTGGAAGTAGTGAGAGGCAGTTTACAGGAGGTCTGCATCCTGAGTGTAGGAAACACTTTACAGGAGTTCTGTAGCATGGGAGTAGTCTTACGCACTATGCGGGTTTTCAGTAGTCTGAGTAAAAGAGAAGCAGCTTACAGGATTTCTGTACATTGGAAGTAGTGAGAGGCAGTTTACAGCAGTTCTGCATCCTGAGTGTAGGAAACACTTTACGGGAGTTCTGTAGCATGGGGGCACTCTTACGCACTATGCGGGTTTTCAGTAGTCTGAGTAAAAGAGAAGCAGCTTACAGTATTTCTGTAAGCTGGATGTAGAGCGAAGCAGTTTACTGGAGTTCTGCATCCTGAGTGTAGGAAACACTTTACGGGAGTTCTGTAGCATGGGAGTAGTCTTACGCACTATGCGGGTTTTCAGTAGTGTGAGTAAAAGAGAAGGTTCTACAGGACTTCTGTACATTGGAAGTAGTGAGAGGCAGTTTACAGGAGGTCTGCATCCTGAGTGTAGGAAACACTTTACGGGAGTTCTGTAGCATGGGAGTAGTCTTACGCACTATGCGGGTTTTCAGTAGTCTGAGTAAAAGAGAAGCAGCTTACAGGATTTCTGTACATTGGAAGTTGTGAGAGGCACTTTACAGGAGTTCTGCATCCTGAGTGTAGGAAACACTTTACGGGAGTTCTGTAGCATGGGAATGGTCTTACGCAGTATGCGGGTTTTCAGTAGTCTGAGTAAAAGAGAAGCATCTTACAGGATTTCTGTACACTGGATGTAGAGAGGCAGTTTCCTGGAATTCTGCATCCTGAGTGTAGGAAACAGTTTAAGGGAGTTCTGTATCATGGCTCTAGCCATACTCAGTATGCGGGATTTCTGTAAGCTGGATGTAGAGCGAAGCAGTTTACTGAAGTTCTTCAGCCTGAGTGTAGGAAACACTTTAAGGGAGTTCTGTAGCATAGGAGTAATCTTACGCACTATGCGGGGTTTCAGTAGTCTGAGTAAAAGAGAAGCAGCTTTCAGGATTTCTGTAAGCTGGATGTAGAGCGAAGCAGTTTACTGGAGTTCTGCAGTCTGAGTGTAGGAATCACTTTACGGGAGTTCTGTAGCATGGGAGTAGTCTTACGCACTATGCGGGTTTTCAGTAGTCTGAGTAAAAGTGAAGGTTCTACAGGACTTCTGTACATTGGAAGTAGTGAGAGGCAGTTTACAGGAGGTCTGCATCCTGAGTGTAGGAGACAGTTTAAGGGAGTTCTGTAACATGGCTCTAGCCATACTCAATATGCGGGATTTCTGTTGCCTGTGTGTAGGAGATGCAGCTTCCAGGATTTCTGTAAGCTGGATGTAGAGCGAAGCAGTTTACTGGAATTCTGCTGCCTGAGTGTAGGAAACAGTTGACGGGAGTTCTATAGCATGGGAGTAGCCATATGCACTATGCGAGTTTTAGGTACCCTGTGTGTAGGACATGCTGCTTACTTGTGTTCAGTAAGCTGAATGTAGAGAGAGGCAGTTTACTGGAATTCTGCAGCCTGAGTGTAGGAGACAGTCTATGGGAGTTCTGGAACATGGCTCTAGCCATACACAGTATGCAGGATTTCTGTAGCCTGTGTGTAGGAGATGCAGCTTACAGGATTTCTGTAAGCTGGATGTAGAGAGAGGCAGTTTACAGGAGTTCTGCAGCCTGAGTGTAGGAAACACTTTACGGGAGTTCTGTAGCATGGGAGTAGTCTTACGCACTATGCGGGTTTTCAGTAGTCTGAGTAAAAGAGAAGGATCTACAGGACTTCTGTACATTGGAAGTAGTGAGAGGCAGTTTACAGGAGTTCTGCATCCTGAGTGTAGGAAACACGTTACGGGAGTTCTGTAGCATGGGAGTAGTCTTACGCGCTATGCGGGTTTTCTGTAGTCTGAGTAAAAGAGAAGCAGCTTACAGGATTTCTGTACATTGGAAGTAGTGAGAGGCAGTTTACAGGAGTTCTGCATCCTGCGTGTAGGAAACACTCTACGGGAGTTCTGTAGCATTGGAGTAGTGTTACGCACTATGCGGGTTTTCAGTAGTCTGAGTAAAAGAGAAGCAGCTTACAGGATTTCTGTACATTGAAAGTAGTGAGAGGCAGTTTACAGGAGTTCTGCATCCTGAGTGTAGGAAACACTTTACGGGAGTTCTGTAGCATGGGAGTAGTCTTACGCACTATGCGGGTTTTCAGTAGTCTGAGTAAAAGAGAAGCAGTTTACAGGATTTCTGTACATTGGAAGTAGTGAGAGGCAGTTTACAGGAGTTCTGCATCCTGAGTGTAGGAAACACTTTACGGGAGTTCTGTAGCATGGGAGCAGTCTTACGCACTATGCGGGTTTTCAGTTGTCTGAGTAAAAGAGAAGTAGCTTACAGGATTTCTGTACATTGGAATTAGTGAGAGGCAGTTTACAGGAGTTCTGCATCCTGAGTGCAGGAGACAGTTTAAGGGAGTTCTGTAACATGGCTCTAGCCATACTCAATATGCGGGATTTCTGTATCCTGTTTGTAGGAGATGCAGCTTCCAGGATTTCTGTAAGCTGGATGTAGAGCGAAGCAGTTTACTGGAATTCTGCTGCCTGAGTGTAGGAAACAGTTGACGGGAGTTCTATAGCATGGGAGTAGCCATATTCACTACGCGAGTTTTAGGTACCCTGTGTGTATGACATGCTGCTTACTTTTGTTCAGTAAGCTGAATATAGAGAGAGGCAGTTTACTGGAATTCTGCAGCCTGAGTGTAGGAGACAGTCTATGGGAGTTCTGGACATGGCTCTAGCCATACACAGTATGCAGGATTTCTGTAGTCTGTGTGTAGGAGATGCAGCTTACAGGATTTCTGTAAGCTGGATGTAGAGCGAAGCAGTTTACTGGAGTTCTGCAGCCTGAGAGTAGGAAACACTTTACGGGAGTTCTGTAGCATGGGAGTAGTCTTACGCACTATGCGGGATTTCAGTAGTCTGAGTAAAAGAGAAGCAGCTTACAGGATTTCTGTACATTAGAAGTAGTGAGAGGCAGTTTACAGGAGGTCTGCATCCTGAGTGTAGGAAACCCTTTACGGGAGTTCTGTAGCATGGGAGTAGTCTTACGCACTATGCGGGTTTTCAGTAGTCTGAGTAAAAGAGAAGCAGCTTACAGGAATTCTGTACATTGGAAGTAGTGAGAGGCAGTTTACAGGAGTTCTGCATCCTGAGTGTATGAAAAACTTTACGGGAGTTCTGTAGCATGGGAGTAGTCTTACGCACTATGCGGGTTTTCAGTAGTCTGAGTAAAACAGAAGCAGCTTACAGGATTTCTGTACATTGGAATTAGTGAGAGGCAGTTTACAGGAGTTCTGAATCCTGAGTGTAGGAGACAGTTTAAGGGAGTTCTGTATCATGGCTCTAGCCATACTCAGTATGCGGGATTTCTGTAAGCTAGATGTTGAGCGAAGCAGTTTACTGTAGTTCTGCAGCCTGAGTGTAGGAGACACTTTATGGGAGTTCTGTAGCATGGGAGTAATCTTACGCACTATGCGGGGTTTCAGTAGTCTGAGTAAAAGAGAAGCAGCTTACATGATTTCTGTAAGCTGGATGTAGAGCGAAGCAGTTTACTGGAGTTCTGCAGCCTGAGTGTAGGAAACATTTTACGGGAGTTCTGTAGAATCGAGTACTCTTACACACTATGCGGGTTTTCAGTAGTCTTAGTAAAAGAGAAGGTTCTACAGGACTTCTGTACATTGGAAGTAGTGAGAGGCAGTTTACAGGAGGTCTGCATCCTGAGTGTAGGAAACACTTTACGGGAGTTCTGTAGCATGGGAGTAGTCTTACGCACTATGCGGGTTTTCAGTAATCTGAGTAAATGAGAAGCAGCTTACAGGATTTCTGTACATTGGAAGTAGTGAGAGGCAGTTTACAGGAGTTCTGCATCCTGAGTGTAGGAGACAGTTTAAGGGAGTTCTGTAACATGGCTCTAGCCATACTCAATATGCGGGATTTCTGTAGCCTGTGTGTAGGAGATGCAGCTTACAGGATTTCTGTAAGCTGGATGTAGAGCGAAGCAGTTTACTGGAATTCTGCTGCCTGAGTGTAGGAAACAGTTAACGGGAGTTCTATAGCATGGGAGTAGCCATATGCACTACGCGAGTTTTAGGTACCCTGTGTGTAGGACATGCTGCTTACTTGTGTTCAGTAAGCTGAATGTAGAGAGAGGCAGTTTACTGGAATTCTGCAGCCTGAGTGTAGGAGACAGTCTATGGGAGTTCTGGAACATGGCTGTAGCCATACACAGTATGCAGGATTTCTGTAGCCTGTGTGTAGGAGATGCAGCTTACAGGATTTCTGTAAGCTGGATGTAGAGCGAAGCAGTTTACTGGAGTTCTGCAGCCTGAGAGTAGGAAACACTTTACGGGAGTTCTGTAGCATGGGAGTAGTCTTACGCACTATGCGGGATTTCAGTAGTCTGAGTAAAAGAGAAGCAGCTTACAGGACTTCTGTACATTGGAAGTAGTGAGAGGCAGTTTACAGGAGGTCTGCATCCGGAGTGAAGGAAACCCTTTACGGGAGTTCTGTAGCATGGGAGTAGTCTTACGCACTATGCGGGTTTTCAGTAGTCTGAGTAAAAGAGAAGCAGCTTACAGGATTTCTGTACATTGGAAGTAGTGAGAGGCAGTTTACAGGAGTTCTGCATCCTGAGTGTATGAAAAACTTTACGGGAGTTCTGTAGCATGGGAGTAGTCTTACTCACTATGCGGGTTTTCAGTAGTCTGAGTAAAAGAGAAGCAGCTTACAGTACTTCTGTACATTGGAAGTAGTGAGAGGCACTTTACAAGAGTTCTGCAGCCTGAGAGTAGGAAACACTTTACGGGAGTTCTGTAGCATGGGAGTAGTCTTACGCACTATGCGGGATTTCAGTAGTCTGAGTAAAAGAGAAGCAGCTTACAGGACTTCTGTACATTGGAAGTAGTGAGAGGCAGTTTATAGGAGTTCTGCATCCTGAGTGTAGGAAACCCTTTACGGGAGTTCTGTAGCATGGGAGTAGTCTTACGCACTATGCGGGTTTTCAGTAGTCTGAGTAAAAGAGAAGCAGCTTACAGGACTTCTGTACATTGGAAGTAGTGAGAGGCAGTTTACAGGAGTTCTGCATCCTGAGTGTATGAAACACTTTACGGGAGTTCTGTAGCATGGGAGTAGTCTTACGCACTATGCGGGTTTTCAGTAGTCTGAGTAAAAGAGAAGCAGCTTACAGGATTTCTGTACATTGGAAGTAGTGAGAGGCAGTTTACAGGAGTTCTGCATCCTGAGTGTAGGAAACACTTTACGGGAGTTCTGTAGCATGGGAGTAGTCTTACGCACTATGCGGGTTTTCAGTAGTCTGAGTAAAAGAGAAGCAGCTTACAGGATTTCTGTTAGCTGGATGTAGAGAGAGGCAGTTTGCTGGAGTTCTGCATCCTGAGTGTAGGAGACAGTTTAAGGGAGTTCTGTAACATGGCTCTAGCCATACTCAGTATGTGGGATTACTGTAGCCTGTGTGTAGGAGATGCAGCTTACAGGATTTCTGTAAGCTGGATGTAGAGCGAAGCAGTTTACTGGAATTCTGCTGCCTGAGTGTAGGAAACAGTTGATGGGAGTTCTATAGCATGGGAGTAGCCATATGCACTACGCGAGTTTTAGGTACCCTGTGTGTAGGACATGCTGCTTACTTGTGTTCAGTAAGCTGAATGTAGAGAGAGGCAGTTTACTGGAATTCTGCAGCCTGAGTGTAGCAGACAGTCTATGGGAGTTCTGGAACATGGCTCTAGCCATACACAGTATGCAGGATTTCTGTAGCCTGTGTGTAGGAGATGCAGCTTACAGGATTTCTGTAAGCTGGATGTAGAGCGAAGCAGTTTACTGTAGTTCTGCAGCCTGAGTGTAGGAAACATTTTACGGGAGTTCTGTAGCATGGGAGTAGTCTTACGCACTATGCGGGTTTTCAGTAGTCTGAGTAAAAGAGAAGCAGCTTACAGAATTTCTGTACATTGGAAGTAGTGAGAGGCAGTTTACAGGAGTTCTGCATCTTGAGTGTAGGAAACAATTTACGGGAGTTCTGTAGCATGGGAGTAGTCTTACGCACTATGCGGGTTTTCAGTAGTCTGAGTAAAAAGAAGCAGCTTACATGATTTCTGTAAGCTGGATGTAGAGCGAAGCAGTTTACTGGAGTTCTGCAGCCTGAGTGTAGGAAACACTTTACGGAAGTTCTGTAGCATGGGAGTAGTCTTACGCACTATGCGGGTTTTCAGTAGTCTTAGTAAAAGAGACGGTTCTACAGGACTTCTGTGCATTGTAAGTAGTGAGAGGCAGTTTACAGGAGGTCTGCATCCTGAGTGTAGGAAACCCTTTACGGGAGTTCTGTAGCATGGGAGTAGTCTTACGCACTATGCGGGTTTTCAGTAGTCTTAGTAAAAGAGAAGGTTCTACAGGACTTCTGTGCATTGTAAGTAGTGAGAGGCAGTTTACAGGAGTTCTGCATCCTGAGTGTAGGAAACACTTTACGGGAGTTCTGTAGCATGGGAGTGGTCTTACGCACTATGCTGGTTTTCAGTAGTATGAGTAAAAGAGAAGCAGCTTACAGGATTTATGTTAGCTGGATGTAGAGGGGCAGTTTCCTGGAGTTCTGCATCCTGAGTGTAGGAGACAGTTTAAGGGAGTTCTGTATCATGGCTCTAGCCATACTCAGTATGCGGGATTTCTGTAAGCTGGATGTAGAGCAAAGCAGTTTACTGTAGTTCTGCAGCCTGAGTGTAGGAAACACTTTATGGGAGTTCTGTAGCATGGGCGTAATCTTACGCACTATGCGGGGTTTCAGTAGTCTGAGTAAAAGAGAAGCAGCTTACAGGATTTCTGTAATCTGGATGTAGAGCGAAGCAGTTTACTGGAGTTCTGCAGCCTGAGTGTAGGAAACACTTTACGGGAGTTCTGTACCATGGGAGTAGTCTTACGCACTATGCGGGTTTTCAGTAGTCTGAGTAAAAGAGAAGGATCTACAGGACTTCTGTACATTGGAAGTAGTGAGAGGCAGTTTACAGGAGGTCTGCATCCTGAGTGTAGGAAACACTTTACGGGAGTTCTGTAGCATGGGAGTAGTCTTACGCACTATGCGGGTTTTCAGTAGGCTGAGTAAAAGAGAAGCAGCTTACAGGATTTCTGTACATTGGAAGTAGTGAGAGGCAGTTTACAGGAGGTCTGCATCCTGAGTGTAGGAAACACTTTACGGGAGTTCTGTAGCATGGGAACACTCTTACGCACTATGCGGGTTTTCAGTAGTCTGAGTAAAAGAGAAGCAGCTTACAGGATTTCTGTAAGCTGGATGTAGAGCGAAGCAGTTTAGTGGAGTTCTGCAGCCTGAGTGTAGGAAACACTTTACGGGAGTTCTGTAGCATGGGAGTAGTCTTACGCACTATGCGGGATTTCAGTAGTCTGAGTAAAAGAGAAGCAGCTTACAGGATTTCTGTACATTGGAAGTAGTGAGAGGCATTTTACCGGAGTTCTGCATCCTGAGTGTAGGAGACAGTTTAAGTGAGTTCTGTAATATGGCTCTAGCCATACTCAATATGCGGGATTTCTGTAGCCTGTGTGTAGGAGATGCAGCTTCCTGGATTTCTGTAAGCTGGATGTAGAGCAAAGCAGTTTACTGGAATTCTGCTGCCTGAGTGTAGGAAACAGTTGACGGGAGTTCTATAGCATGGGAGTAGCCATATGCACTACGCGAGTTTTAGGTACCCTGTGTGTAGGACATGCTGCTTACTTTTGTTCAGTAAGCTGAATATAGAGAGAGGCAGTTTACTGGAATTCTGCAGCCTGAGTGTAGGAGACAGTCTATGGGAGTTCTGGAACATGGCTCTAGCCATACACAGTATGCAGGATTTCTGTAGCCTGTGTGTAGGAGATGCAGCTTACAGGATTTCTGTAAGCTGGATGTAGAGCGAAGCAGTTTACTGGAGTTCTGCAGCCTGAGAGTAGGAAACACTTTACGGGAGTTCTGTAGCATGGGAGTAGTCTTACGCACTATGCGGGATTTCAGTAGTCTGAGTAAAAGAGAAGCAGCTTACAGGACTTCTGTACATTGGAAGTAGTGAGAGGCAGTTTACAGGAGGTCTGCATCCTGAGTGTAGGAAACCCTTTACGGGAGTTCTGTAGCATGGGAGTAGTCTTACGCACTATGCGGGATTTCAGTAGTCTGAGTAAAAGAGAAGCAGCTTACAGGATTTCTGTACATTGGAAGTAGTGAGAGGCAGTTTACAGGAGTTCTGCATCATGAGTGTAGGAAACACTTTACGGGAGTTCTGTAGCATGGGAGTAGTCTTACGCACTATGCGGGTTTTCAGTAGTCTGAGTAAAAGAGAAGGTTCTACAGGACTTCTGTACATTGGAAGTAGTGAGAGGCAGTTTACAGGAGGTCTGCATCCTGAGTGTAGGAAACACTTTACGGGAGTTCTGTAGCATCGGAGTAGTCTTACGCACTATGCGGGTTTTCAGTTGTCTCAGTAAAAGAGATGCAGCTTACAGGATTTCTGTACATTGGAAGTAGTGAGAGGCAGTTTACAGGAGTTCTGCATCCTGAGTGTAGGAAACAATTTACGGGAGTTCTGTAGCATGGGAGTAGTCTTACGCACTATGCGGGTTTTCAGTAGTCTGAGTAAAAGAGAAGCAGCTTACAGGATTTCTGTACATTGGAAGTAGTGAGAGGCACTTTACAGGAGTTCTGCATCCTGAGTGTAGGAAACACTTTACGGGAGTTCTGTAGCATGGGAGTAGTCTTACGCACTATGCGGGTTTTCAGTAGTCTGAGTAAAAGAGAAGCAGCTTACAGGATTTCTGTTAGCTGGATGTAGAGAGAGGCAGTTTCCTGGAGTTCTGCATCCTGAGTGTAGGAGACAGTTTAAGGGAGTTCTGTAACATGGCTCTAGCCATACTCAGTATGCGGAATTACTGTAGCCTGTGTGTAGGAGATGCAGCTTAGAGGATTTCTGTAAGCTGGATGTAGAGCGAAGCAGTTTACTGTAATTCGGCTGCCTGAGTGCAGGAAACAATTGAAGGGAGTTCTATAGCATGGGAGTAGCCATATGCACTACGCGAGTTTTAGGTACCCTGTGTGTAGGACATGCTGCTTACTTGTGTTCAGTAAGCTGAATGTAGAGAGAGGCAGTTTACTGGAGTTCTGCAGCCTGAGTGTAGGAGGCAGTCTATGGGAGTTCTGGAACATGGCTCTAGCCATACGCAGTATGCAGAATTTCTGTAGCCTGTGTGTAGGAGATGCAGCTTACAGGATTTCTGTAAGCTGGATGTAGAGCGAAGCATTTTACTGGAGTTCTGCAGCCTGAGTGTAGGAAACACTTTACGGGTGTTGTGTAGCATGGGAGTAATCTTACGCACTATGCGGGTTTTCAATAGTCTGAGTAAAAGAGAAGCAGCTTACAGGATTTCTGTAAGCTGGATGTAGAGCGAAGCAGTTTACTGGAGTTCTGCAGCCTGAGTGTAGGAAACACTTTACGGGAGTTCTGTAGCATGGGAGTAGTCTTACGCACTATGCGGGTTTTCAGTAGTCTGAGTAAAAGAGAAGGATCTACAGGACTTCTGTACATTAGAAGTAGTGAGAGGCAGTTTACAGGAGTTCTGCATCCTGAGTGTAGGAAACACTTTACGGGAGTTCTGTAGCATGGGAGTAGTCTTACGCACTATGCGGGTTTTCAGTAGTCTGAGTAAAAGAGAAGCAGCTTACAGGATTTCTATACATTGGAAGTAGTGAGAGGCAGTTTACAGGAGTTCTGCATCCTGAGTGTAGGAAACACTTTACGGGAGTTCTGTAGCATGGGAATAGTCTTACGCACTATGCGGGTTTTCAGTAGTCTGAGTAAAAGAGAAGCAGCTTACAGGATTTCTGTTAGCTGGATGTAGAGAGAGGCAGTTTACTGGAGTTCTGCATCCTGAGTGTAGAAGACAGTTTAAGGGAGTTCTGTAACATGGCTCTAGCCATACTCAATATGCGGGATTTCTGTAGCCTGTGTGTAGGAGATGCAGCTTACAGGATTTCTGTAAGCCGGATGTGGAGCGAAGCAGTTTACTGGAATTCTGCTGCCTGAGTGTAGGAAACAGTTGACGGGAGTTCTATAGCATGGGAGTAGCCATATGCACTACTCGAGTTTTAGGTACCCTGTGTGTAGGACATGCTGCTTACTTGTGTTCAGTAAGCTGAATGGAGAGAGAGGCAGTTTACTGGAATTCTGCAGCCTGAGTGTAGGAGACAGTCTATAAGAGTTCTGTTACATGGCTCTAGCCATACACACTATGCAGGATTTCTGTAGCCTGTGTGTAGGAGATGCAGCTTACAGGATTTCTGTAAGCTGGATGTAGAGCGAAGAAGTTTACTGGAGTTCTGCATCCTGAGTGTAGGAAACACTTTACGGGAGTTCTGTAGCATGGGAGTAGTCTTACGCACTATGCGGGTTTTCAGTAGTCTGAGTAAAAGAGAAGCAGCTTACAGGATTTCTGTACATTGGAAGTAGTAAGAGGCAGTTTACAGGAGTTCTGCATCCTGAGTGTAGGAAACAATTTACGGGAGTTCTGTAGCATGGGAGTAGTGTTACGCACTATGCGGGTTTTCAGTAGTCTGAGTAAAAGAAAAGCAGCTTACAGGATTTCTGTTAGCTGGATGTAGAGTGAGGCAGTTTACTGGAGTTCTGCATCGTGAGTGTAGGAGACAGTTTAAGGGAGTTCTGTAACATGGCTCAAGCCATACTCTGTATGCGGGATTTCTGTAGCCTGTGTGTAGGAGATGCAGCTTGCAGGATTTCTGTAAGCTGGATGTAGAGCGAAGCAGTTTATTGGAATTCTGCTCCCTGAATGTAGGAAATAGTTGACAGGAGTTCTATAGCATGGGAGTAGCCATAGCACTATGCGAGTTTTAGGTACCCTGTGTGTAGGACATGCTGCTTACTTGTGTTCAGTAAGCTGAATGTAGAGAGAGGCAGTTTACTGGAATTCTGCAGCCTGAGTGCAGGAGACAGTCTATGGGAGTTCTGGAACATGGCTCTAGCAATACACAGTATGCAGGATTTCTGTAGCCTGTGTGTAGGAGATGCAGCTTACAGGATTTCTGTAAGCTGGATGTAGAGCGAAGCAGTTTACTGGAGTTCTGCTGCCTGAGTGTAGGAAACCCTTTGCGGGAGTTCTGTACCATGGGAGTAATCTTACGCACTATGCGGGTTTTCATTAGTCTGAGTAAAAGAGAAGCAGCTTACAGGATTTCTGTACATTGGAAGTAGTGAGAGGCAGTGTAAAGGAGTTCTGCATCCTGAGTGTAGGAAACAATTTACGGGAGTTCTGTAGCATGGGAGTAGTCTTACGCATCTATGCGGGTTTTCAGTAGTCTGACTAAAAGAGAAGCAGCTTACAGGATTTCTGTACATTGGAAGTATTGAGAGGCAGTTTAAAGGAGTTCTGCATCCTGAGTGTATGGAACACTTTACTGTAGTTCTGTAGCATGGGAGTAGTCTTATGCAACTATGCGGGTTTTCAGCAGTCTGAGTAAAAGAGAAGCAGCTTACAGGATTTCTGTTAGCTGTATGTAGAGAGAGGCAGTTTACTGGAGTTCTGCATCCTGAGTGTAGGAGACAGTTTAAGGGAGTTCTGTAACATGGCTCTAGCCATACTCAGTATGCGGGATTTCTGTAGCCTGTGTGTAGGAGATGCAGCTTGCAGGATTCCTGTAAGCTGGATGTAGAGCGAAGCAGTTTTCAGGAATTCTGCTGCCTGTGTGTAGGAAACAGTTGACGGGAGTTCTGTAGCATGGGAGTAGTCTTAGGCACTATGCGGGTTTTCAGTAGTCTGAGTAAAAGAGAAGCAGCTTACAGGATTTCTGTACATTGGAAGTAGTGAGAGGCAGTTTTCAGGAGATCTGCAACCTGAGTGTAAGAAACACTTTACGGGTGTTCTGTAGCATGGGATTAGTCTTACGCACTGTGCGGGTTTTCTGTAGTCTGAGTAAAGAGAAGCAGCTTACAGGATTTCTGTACATTGGAAGTAGTGAGAGGCAGTGTACAGGAGTTCTGCATCCTGAGTGTAGGAAACACTTTACGGGAGTTCTGTAGCATGGGAGTAGTCTTACGCACTATGCGGGTTTTCAGTAGTCTGAGTAAAAGAGAAGCAGCTTACAGGATTTCTGTTAGCTGGATGTAGAGAGAGGCAGTTTACTGGAGTTCTGCATCCTGAGTGTAGGAAACAGTTTAAGGGAGTTCTGTAACATGGCTCAAGCCATACTCAGTATGCGGGATTTCTGTAGCCTGTGTGTAGGAGATGCAGCTTGCAGGATTTCTGTAAGCTGGATGTAGAGCGAAGCAGTTTACTGGAATTCTGCTCCCTGAATGTAGGAAACAGTTGACGGGAGTTCTATAACATGGGAGTAGCCATATGCACTATGCGAGTTTTAGGTACCCTGTGTGGAGGACATGCTGCTTACTTGTGTTCAGTAAGCTGAATGGAGAGAGAGGCAGTTTACAGGAGTTCTGCATGCTGAGTGCAGGAGACAGTCTATGGGAGTTCTGGAACATGGCTCTAGCAATACACAGTATGCAGGATCTCTGTAGCCTGTGTGTAGGAGATGCAGCTTACAGGATTTCTGTAAGCTGGATGTAGAGCGAAGCAGTTTACAGGAGTTCTACATCCTGAGTGTAGGAAAACTTTTACGGGAGTTCTGTAGCATGGGAGTAATCTTACACACCATGCGGGTTTTCAGTAGTCTGAGTAAAAGAGAAGCAGCTTACAGGATTTCTGTACATTGGAAGTAGTGAGAGGCAGTGTAAAGGAGTTCTGCATCCTGAGTGTAGGAAACACTTTACGGGAGTTCTGTAGCATGGGAGTAGCCTTACGCACTATGCGGGTTTTCAGTAGTCTGAGTAAAAGAGAAGCAGCTTACAGGATTTCTGTACATTGGAAGTAGTGAGAGGCAGTTTACAGGAGTTCTGCATCCTGAGTGTATGAAACCCTTTACGGGAGTTCTGTAGCATGGGAGTAGTTTTACGCACTATGCGGGTTTTCAGTAGTCTGAGTAAAAGAGAAGCAGCTTACAGGATTTCTGTACATTGGAAGTAGTGAGAGGCAGTTTTCAGGAGATCTGCAACCTGAGTGTAAGAAACACTTTACGGGTGTTCTGTAGCATGGGATTAGTCTTACGCACTGTGCGGGTTTTCTGTAGTCTGAGTAAAGAGAAGCAGCTTACAGGATTTCTGTACATTGGAAGTAGTGAGAGGCAGTGTACAGGAGTTCTGCATCCTGAGTGTAGGAAACACTTTACGGGAGTTCTGTAGCATGGGAGTAGTCTTACGCACTATGCGGGTTTTCAGTAGTCTGAGTAAAAGAGAAGCAGCTTACAGGATTTCTGTTAGCTGTATGTAGAGAGAGGCAGTTTACTGGAGTTCTGCATCCTGAGTGTAGGAGACAGTTTAAGGGAGTTCTGTAACATGGCTCAAGCCATACTCAGTATGCGGGATTTCTGTAGCCTGTGTGTAGGAGATGCAGCTTGCAGGATTTCTGTAAGCTGGATGTAGAGCGAAGCAGTTTACTGGAATTCTGCTCCCTGAATGTAGGAAACAGTTGACGGGAGTTCTATAACATGGGAGTAGCCATATGCACTATGCGAGTTTTAGGTACCCTGTGTGGAGGACATGCTGCTTACTTGTGTTCAGTAAGCTGAATGGAGAGAGAGGCAGTTTACAGGAGTTCTGCATGCTGAGTGCAGGAGACAGTCTATGGGAGTTCTGGAACATGGCTCTAGCAATACACAGTATGCAGGATCTCTGTAGCCTGTGTGTAGGAGATGCAGCTTACAGGATTTCTGTAAGCTGGATGTAGAGCGAAGCAGTTTACAGGAGTTCTGCATCCTGAGTGTAGGAAACCCTTTGCGGGAGTTCTGTAGCATGGGAGTAATATTACGCACTATGCGGGTTTTCAGTAGTCTGAGTAAAAGAGAAGCAGCTTACAGGATTTCTGTACATTGGTAGTAGTGAGAGGCAGTGTAAAGGAGTTCTGCATCCTGAGTGTAGGAAACACTTTACGGGAGTTCTGTAGCATGGGAGTAGTCTTACGCATCTATGCGGGTTTTCAGTAGTCTGACTAAAAGAGAAGCAGCTTACAGGATTTCTGTACATTGGAAGTAGTGAGAGGCAGGTTACAGGAGTTCTGCATCCTGAGTGTAGGAAACAATTTACGGGAGTTCTGTAGCTTGGGAGTAGTCTTACGCACTATGCTGGTTTTCAGTAGTCTGAGTAAAAGAGAAGCAGCTTACAGGACTTCTGTACAGTGGAAGTAGTGAGAGGCAGTTTACAGGAGTTCTGCATCCTGAGTGTAGGAAACACTTTACGGGAGTTCTGTAGCATGGGAGAATTCTTACGCATTATGCGGGTTTTCAGTAGTCTGAGTAAAAGAGAAGCAGCTGACAGGATTTCTGTACATTGGAAGTAGTGAGAGGCAGTTTAAAGGAGTTCTGCATCCTGAGTGTATGGAACACTTTACCGTAGTTCTGTAGCATGGGAGTAGTCTTATGCAACTATGCGGGTTTTCAGTAGTCTGAGTAAAAAAGAAGCAGCTTACAGGATTACGGTTAGCTGTATGTAGCGAGAGGCAGTTTCCTGGAGTTCTGCATCCTGAGTGTAGGAGACAGTTTAAGGGAGTTCTGTAACATGGCTCTAGCCATACTCAGTATGCGGGATTTCTGTAGCCTGTGTGTATGAGATGCAGCTTCCAGGATTTCTGTAAGCTGGATGTAGAGCGAAGCAGTTTACAGGAATTCTGCTGCCTGAGTGTAGGAAACAGTTGATGGGAGTTCTGTAGCATGGGAGTAGTCTTACGCACTATGCGGGTTTTCTGTAGTCTGAGTAAAAGAGGAGCAGCTTACAGGATTTCTGTACATTGGAAGTAGTGAGAGGCAGTTTACTGGAGTTCTGCATCCTGAGTGTAGGAGACATTTTAAGGGAGTTCTGTAACATGGCTCTAGCCATACTCAGTATGCGGGATTTCTGTAGCCTCTGTGTAGGAGGTGCAGCTTACAGGATTTCTATAAGCTGGATGTAGAGCTAAGCAGTTTACTGGAATTCTGCTGCCTGAGTGTAGGAAACACTTTACGGGAGTTCTGTAGCATGGGAGTAGTCTTACGCACTATGCGGGTTTTCAGTAGTCTGAGAAAAAGAGAAGCAGCTTACAGGATTTCTGTACATTGGAAGTAGTGAAAAGCAGTTTACAGGAGTTCTGCATCCTGAGTGTAGGAAATACTTTACGGGAGTTCTGTAGCATGGGAGTAGTCTTACGCACTATGTGGGTTTTCAGTAGTCTGAGTAAAACAGAAGCAGCTTACAGGATTTCTGTTAGCTGGATGTAGAGAGAGGCAGTTTACTGGAGTTCTGCATCCTGAGTGTAGGAGACAGTTTAAGGGAGTTCTGTAACATGGCTCTAGCAATACTCAGTATGCGGGATTTCTGTAGCCTGTGTGTAGGAGATGCAGCTTGCAGGATTTCTGTAAGCTGGATGTAGAGCGAAGCAGTTTATTGGAATTCTGCTCCCTGAATGTAGGAAATAGTTGACAGGAGTTCTATAGCATGGGAGTAGCCATAGCACTATGCGAGTTTTAGGTACCCTGTGTGTAGGACATGCTGCTTACTTGTGTTCAGTAAGCTGAATGTAGAGAGAGGCAGTTTACTGGAATTCTGCAGCCTGAGTGCAGGAGACAGTCTATGGGAGTTCTGGAACATGGCTCTAGCAATACACAGTATGCAGGATTTCTGTAGCCTGTGTGTAGGAGATGCAGCTTACAGGATTTCTGTAAGCTGGATGTAGAGCGAAGCAGTTTACTGGAGTTCTGCTGCCTGAGTGTAGGAAACCCTTTGCGGGAGTTCTGTACCATGGGAGTAATCTTACGCACTATGCGGGTTTTCATTAGTCTGAGTAAAAGAGAAGCAGCTTACAGGATTTCTGTACATTGGAAGTAGTGAGAGGCAGTGTAAAGGAGTTCTGCATCCTGAGTGTAGGAAACAATTTACGGGAGTTCTGTAGCATGGGAGTAGTCTTACGCACTATGCGGGTTTTCAGTAGTCTGAGTAAAAGAGAAGCAGCTTACAGGATTTCTGTTAGCTGTATGTAGAGAGAGGCAGTTTACTGGAGTTCTGCATCCTGAGTGTAGGAGACAGTTTAAGGGAGTTCTGTAACATGGCTCTAGCCATACTCAGTATGCGGGATTTCTGTAGCCTGTGTGTAGGAGATGCAGCTTGCAGGATTCCTGTAAGCTGGATGTAGAGCGAAGCAGTTTTCAGGAATTCTGCTGCCTGTGTGTAGGAAACAGTTGACGGGAGTTCTGTAGCATGGGAGTAGTCTTAGGCACTATGCGGGTTTTCAGTAGTCTGAGTAAAAGAGAAGCAGCTTACAGGATTTCTGTACATTGGAAGTAGTGAGAGGCAGTTTTCAGGAGATCTGCAACCTGAGTGTAAGAAACACTTTACGGGTGTTCTGTAGCATGGGATTAGTCTTACGCACTGTGCGGGTTTTCTGTAGTCTGAGTAAAGAGAAGCAGCTTACAGGATTTCTGTACATTGGAAGTAGTGAGAGGCAGTGTACAGGAGTTCTGCATCCTGAGTGTAGGAAACACTTTACGGGAGTTCTGTAGCATGGGAGTAGTCTTACGCACTATGCGGGTTTTCAGTAGTCTGAGTAAAAGAGAAGCAGCTTACAGGATTTCTGTTAGCTGGATGTAGAGAGAGGCAGTTTACTGGAGTTCTGCATCCTGAGTGTAGGAAACAGTTTAAGGGAGTTCTGTAACATGGCTCAAGCCATACTCAGTATGCGGGATTTCTGTAGCCTGTGTGTAGGAGATGCAGCTTGCAGGATTTCTGTAAGCTGGATGTAGAGCGAAGCAGTTTACTGGAATTCTGCTCCCTGAATGTAGGAAACAGTTGACGGGAGTTCTATAACATGGGAGTAGCCATATGCACTATGCGAGTTTTAGGTACCCTGTGTGGAGGACATGCTGCTTACTTGTGTTCAGTAAGCTGAATGGAGAGAGAGGCAGTTTACAGGAGTTCTGCATGCTGAGTGCAGGAGACAGTCTATGGGAGTTCTGGAACATGGCTCTAGCAATACACAGTATGCAGGATCTCTGTAGCCTGTGTGTAGGAGATGCAGCTTACAGGATTTCTGTAAGCTGGATGTAGAGCGAAGCAGTTTACAGGAGTTCTGCATCCTGAGTGTAGGAAACCCTTTGCGGGAGTTCTGTAGCATGGGAGTAATATTACGCACTATGCGGGTTTTCAGTAGTCTGAGTAAAAGAGAAGCAGCTTACAGGATTTCTGTACATTGGAAGTAGTGAGAGGCAGTGTAAAGGAGTTCTGCATCCTGAGTGTAGGAAACACTTTACGGGAGTTCTGTAGCATGGGAGTAGTCTTACGCATCTATGCGGGTTTTCAGTAGTCTGAGTAAAAGAGAAGCAGCTTACAGGACTTCTGTACAGTGGAAGTAGTGAGAGGCAGTTTACAGGAGTTCTGCATCCTGAGTGTAGGCAACACTTTACGGGAGTTCTGTAGCATGGGAGAATTCTTACGCATTATGCGGGTTTTCAGTAGTCTGAGTAAAAGAGAAGCAGCTGACAGGATTTCTGTACATTGGAAGTAGTGAGAGGCAGTTTAAAGGAGTTCTGCATCCTGAGTGTATGGAACACTTTACCGTACTTCTGTAGCATGGGAGTAGTCTTATGCAACTATGCGGGTTTTCAGTAGTCTGAGTAAAAAAGAAGCAGCTTACAGGATTACGGTTAGCTGTATGTAGAGAGAGGCAGTTTCCTGGAGTTCTGCATCCTGAGTGTAGGAGACAGTTTAAGGGAGTTCTGTAACATGGCTCTAGCCATACTCAGTATGCGGGATTTCTGTAGCCTGTGTGTATGAGATGCAGCTTCCAGGATTTCTGTAAGCTGGATGTAGAGCGAAGCAGTTTACAGGAATTCTGCTGCCTGAGTGTAGGAAACAGTTGATGGGAGTTCTGTAGCATGGGAGTAGTCTTACGCACTATGCGGGTTTTCTGTAGTCTGAGTAAAAGAGGAGCAGCTTACAGGATTTCTGTACATTGGAAGTAGTGAGAGGCAGTTTACTGGAGTTCTGCATCCTGAGTGTAGGAGACATTTTAAGGGAGTTCTGTAACATGGCTCTAGCCATACTCAGTATGCGGGATTTCTGTAGCCTCTGTGTAGGAGATGCAGCTTACAGGATTTCTATAAGCTGGATGTAGAGCTAAGCAGTTTACTGGAATTCTGCTGCCTGAGTGTAGGAAACACTTTACGGGAGTTCTGTAGCATGGGAGTAGTCTTACGCACTATGCGGGTTTTCAGTAGTCTGAGAAAAAGAGAAGCAGCTTACAGGATTTCTGTACATTGGAAGTAGTGAAAAGCAGTTTACAGGAGTTCTGCATCCTGAGTGTAGGAAATACTTTACGGGAGTTCTGTAGCATGGGAGTAGTCTTACGCACTATGTGGGTTTTCAGTAGTCTGAGTAAAACAGAAGCAGCTTACAGGATTTCTGTTAGCTGGATGTAGAGAGAGGCAGTTTACTGGAGTTCTGCATCCTGAGTGTAGGAGACAGTTTAAGGGAGTTCTGTAACATGGCTCTAGCAATACTCAGTATGCGGGATTTCTGTAGCCTGTGTGTAGGAGATGCAGCTTGCAGGATTTCTGTAAGCTGGATGTAGAGCGAAGCAGTTTATTGGAATTCTGCTCCCTGAATGTAGGAAATAGTTGACAGGAGTTCTATAGCATGGGAGTAGCCATATGCACTATGCGAGTTTTAGGTACCCTGTGTGTAGGACATGCTGCTTACTTGTGTTCAGTAAGCTGAATGTAGAGAGAGGCAGTTTACTGGAATTCTGCATCCTGAGTGCAGGAGACAGTCTATGGGAGTTCTGGAACATGGCTCTAGCAATACACAGTATGCAGGATTTCTGTAGCCTGTGTGTAGGAGATGCAGCTTACAGGATTTCTGTAAGCTGGATGTAGAGCGAAGCAGTTTACTGGAGTTCTGCTGCCTGAGTGTAGGAAACCCTTTGCGGGAGTTCTGTACCATGGGAGTAATCTTACGCACTATGCGGGTTTTCATTAGTCTGAGTAAAAGAGAAGCAGCTTACAGGATTTCTGTACATTGGAAGTAGTGAGAGGCAGTGTAAAGGAGTTCTGCATCCTGAGTGTAGGAAACAATTTACGGGAGTTCTGTAGCATGGGAGTAGTCTTACGCATCTATGCGGGTTTTCAGTAGTCTGAGTAAAAGAGAAGCAGCTTACAGGATTTCTGTACATTGGAAGTATTGAGAGGCAGTTTAAAGGAGTTCTGCATCCTGAGTGTATGGAACACTTTACTGTAGTTCTGTAGCATGGGAGTAGTCTTATGCAACTATGCGGGTTTTCAGCAGTCTGAGTAAAAGAGAAGCAGCTTACAGGATTTCTGTTAGCTGTATGTAGAGAGAGGCAGTTTACTGGAGTTCTGCATCCTGAGTGTAGGAGCCAGTTTAAGGGAGTTCTGTAACATGGCTCTAGCCATACTCAGTATGCGGGATTTCTGTAGCCTGTGTATAGGAGATGCAGCTTGCAGGATTCCTGTAAGCTGGATGTAGAGCGAAGCAGTTTTCAGGAATTCTGCTGCCTGTGTGTAGGAAACAGTTGACGGGAGTTCTGTAGCATGGGAGTAGTCTTAGGCACTATGCGGGTTTTCAGTAGTCTGAGTAAAAGAGAAGCAGCTTACAGGATTTCTGTACATTGGAAGTAGTGAGAGGCAGTTTACTGGAGTTCTGCATCCTGAGTGTAGGAGACATTTTAAGGGAGTTCTGTAACATGGCTCTAGCCATACTCAGTATGCGGGATTTCTGTAGCCTGTGTGTAGGAGATGCAGCTTACAGGATTTCTGTAAGCTGGATGTAGAGCGAAGCAGTTTACTGGAATTCTGCTGCCTGAGTGTAGGAAACACTTTACGGGAGTTCTGTAGCATGGGAGTAGTCTTACGCACTATGCGGGTTTTCAGTAGTCTGAGTAAAAGAGAAGCAGCTTACAGGATTTCTGTCCATTGGAAGTAGTGAGAGGCAGTTTACAGGAGTTCTGCATCCTGAGTGTAGGAAACACTTTACGGGAGTTCTGTAGCATGGGAGTAGTCCTACGCACTATGCGGGTTTTCAGTAGTCTGAGTAAAACAGAAGCAGCTTACAGGTTTTCTGTTAGCTGGATGTAGAGAGAGGCAGTTTACAGGAGTTCTGCATCCTGAGTGTAGGAAACACTTTACTGGAGTTCTGTAACATGGGAGAATCTTACGCACTATGAGGGTATTCAGTAGTCTGAGTAAAAGAGAAGCAGCTTACCGGATTTCTGAACAATGGAAGTAGTGAGAAGCAGTTTACAGGAGTTCTGCATCCTGAGTGTAGGAAACACTTTACAGGAATACTGTAGCATGGGAGTAGTCTTACACACTATGCGGCTTTTCAGTAGTCTGAGTAAAAGAGAAGCAGCTTGCAGGATTTTTGTACATTGGTATTAGTGAGAGGCAGTGTAAAGGAGTTCTGCATCCTGAGTGTAGGAAACACTTTACGGGAGTTCTGTAGCATGGGAGTAGTCTTACACACTATGTGGGTTTTCAGTAGTCTGAGTAAAAGAGAAGCAGCTTACAGGATTTCTGTACATTGGAAGTAGTTAGAGGCAGTTTTAAGGAGTTCTGCATCCTGAGTGTAGGAAACACTTTACCGGAGTTCTGTAGCATGGGAGTAGTCTTACGCACTATGCGGGTTTTCAGTAGTCTGAGTAAAAGAGAAGCAGCTTAGAGGATTTCTGTACATTGGAAGTAGTGAGAGGCAGTTTACAGGAGTTCTGCATCCTGAGTGTAGGAAACACTTTACAGGAGTTGTGTAGTATGCAAGTTGTCCTACGCACTATGCGGGTTTTCAACAGTCTGAGTAAAAGAGAAGCAGCTTACTGGATTTCTGTACATTGGAAGTAGTGAGAGGAAGTTTACAGGAGTCCTGCATATTGAGTGCAGGAAACACTTTACAGGAGTTCTGTAGCATGGGAGTAGTCTTACGCACTATGCGTATTTTCAGTAGTTTGAGTAAAAGAGAAGCAGCTTACCGGATTTCTGTACATTAGAAGTAGTGAGAGGCAGTGTAAAGAGTTCTGCATCCTGAGTGTAGGAAACACTTTACGGGAGTTCTGTAGCATGGGAGTAGCCTTACGCAACTATGCGGGTTTTCAGTAGTCTGAGTAAAAGAGAAGCAGCTTGCAGGAGTTTTGTACATTGGAAGTAGTGAGAGGCAGTTTACAGGAGTTCTGCATCCTGAGTGTAGGAAACACTTCACCGGAGTTCTGTAGCATGGGAGTAGTCTTACGCACTATGCGGGTTTTCAGTAGTCTGAGTAAAAGAGAAGCAGCTTACAGGATTTCTTTAAGCTGGATGTAGAGCGAAGCAGTTTAATGGAGTTCTGCATCCAGTGTAGGAAACACTTTACGGGAGTTCTGTAGCATGGGAGTAGTCTTACGCAACTATGCGGGTTTTCAGTAGTCTGAGTAAAAGAGAGCAGCTTACAGGAATTCTGTACATTAGAAGTAGACAGAGGCAGTTTACAGGAGTTCTGCATCCTGAGTGTAGGAAACACTTTACAGCAGTTGTGTAGCATGCGAGTTGTCTTACGCACTATGCGGATTTTCAACAGTCTGAGTAAAAGAGAAGCAGCTTATAGGATTTCTGTACATTGGAAGTAGTGAGAGGCAGTTTACAGGAGTCCTGCATATTGAGTGCAGGAAACACTTTACTCGAGTTCTGTAGCATGGGAGTAGTCTTACGCACTATGCGTGTTTTCAGTAGTCTGAGTAAAAGAGACGCAGCTTACAGGATTTTTTCAGCTGGATGTAGAGCAAAGCAGTTTAATGGAGTTCTGCATCCAGTGTAGGAAACACTTTACGGGAGTTCTGTAGCATGGGAACAGTCTTACGCACTATGTGGGTTTTCAGTAGTCTGAGTAAAAGAGAAGCAGCTTACAGGATTTCTGTACATTGGAAGTAGTGTGAGGCAGTTTTTAGGAGTACTGCATCCTGAGTTTAGGAAACACTTTACCGGAGTTCTGTAGCATGGGAGTAGTCTTACGCACTATGTGGGTTTTCAGAAGTCTGAATAAAAGAGAAGCAGCTTACAGGATTTGTGTACATTGGAAGTAGTGAGAGGAAGTTTAAGGAAGTTCTGCATCCAGAGTAGGAAACAAATTACGGGAGTTCTATAGTATTTGTAAACATGACATTGGATGCATTTGCCGAACAGGAAGATTGTGCTTTTCTCCAAAACCTCTTTCACGGTGATTTTTGGTTAAATTTCACCCAAAATCCACAAAAATTTGTCCAGATACTCCTGGATGAAAACAAAACTATCTGGTGTGTTGTGGCTATCTCAATCCCAGATCTTGCTACAGCCTCTGTGTGTGTTTGTGTTTTCTGGACATTCTCTATGGACTTTAAGGTTTTGAATGCATTTTAGCATGTAAGTTTTTGTTTTCTGCTGGCAAACGCCAATTGATTTCACCTGCAGTCAAATACTTAACACATTCGAAATTCTAGGAGGAAAGCTCCAGAAACATGAGAAAACATGATATTTCTTTCTGTAAACATGACATTGGATGCATTTGCCGAACAGGAAGATTGTGCTTCTCTCCAAAACCACTTTCACGGTGATTTTTTGGTTAAATTGCACCTGGATACTACAACATTTTGTCCACATACTCTCGATGAAAACAAAACTATCTGGTGTGTTGTGGCTATCTCAATCCCAGATCTTGCTACAGCCTCTGTGCGTGTTTGTGTTTTCTGGACATTCTCTATGGACTTTAAGGTTTTGAATGCATTTTAGCATGTAAGTTTTTGTTTTCTGCTGGCAAACGCCCATTGATTTCACCTGCAGTCATATACTTAACACATTCGAAATTCTAGCAGGAAAGCTCCAGAAACCTGAGAAAACATGATATTTCTTTCTGTAAACATGACATTGGATGCATTTGCCGAACAGAAAGATTGTGCTTTTCTCCAAAACCACTTTCACGGTGATTTTTGGTTAAATTTCACCCGGATACTACAACATTTTGTCCAGATACTCTGGATGAAAACAAAACTATCTGGTGTGTTGTGGCTATCTCTATCCCAGATCTTGCTACAGCCTCTGTGTGTGTTTGTCTTTTCTGGATATTCGTTATGGACTTTACGGTTTTGAATGCATTTTAGCATGTAAGATTTTGTTTTCTGCTGGGAAACGCTAATTGGTTCCACCTGGAGTCAAATCCTCCACACATTCGAGTTTTCTAGGAAGAAAGCTCCAGAAACCTGAGAAAACATGATATTTCTTTCTGTAAACATGACATTGGATGCATTTGCCGAACAGAAAGATTGTGCTTCTCTCCAAAACCACTTACACGGTTATTTTTTTGGTTAAATTTCACCCGGATACTACAACATTTTGTCCAGATACTCCTGGATGAAAACAAAACTATCCGGTGTGTTGTGGCTATCTCAATCCCAGATCTTGCTACAGCCTCTGTGAGTGTTTGTGTTTTCTGGACATTCTCTATGGACTTGAAGGTTTTGAATGCATTTTAGCAGCACCCTTTCTGTTTTCTGCTGGCAAACACTAATTGGTTCCACCTGGACTCAAATCCTCCACACATTCGAGTTTTCTAGGAAGAAAGCTCCAGAAACCTGAGAAAACATGATATTTCTTTCTGTAAACATGACATTGGATGCATTTGCCGAACAGGAAGATTGTGCTTTTCTCCAAAACCACTTTCACGGTGATTTTTTCGTTAAATTTCACCCGGATACTACAACATTTTGTCCACATACTCTGGATGAAAACAAAACTATCTGGTGTGTTGTGGCTATCTCAATCCTAGATCTTGCTACAGCCTCTGTGTGTGTTTGTGTTTTCTGGACATTCTCTATGGACTTTAAGGTATTGAATGCATTTTAGCAGCACCCTTTCTGTTTTCTGCTGGCAAAGACTAATTGGTTCCACCTGGAGTCAAATCCTCCACACATTCGAGTTTTCTAGGAAGAAAGCTCCAGAAACCTGAGAAAACATGATATTTCTTTCTGTAAACATGACATTGGATGCATTTGCCGAACAGGAAGATTGTGCTTCTCTCCTAAACCACTTTCACGGTGATTTTTTGGTTGAATTTCACCCGGATACTAAAACATTTTGTCCACATACTCTCGATGAAAACAAAACTATCTGGTGTGTTGTGGCTATCTCAATCCCAGATCTTGCTACAGCCTCTGTGTATGTTTGTGTTTTCTGGACATTCTCTATGGACTTTAAGGTTTTGAATGCATTTTAGCATGTAAGTTTTTGTTTTCTGCTGGCAAAGGCCAATTGGTTTCACCTGCAGTCAAATACTTAACACATTCGAGTTTTCTAGGAAGGAAGCTCCAGAAACCTGAGAAAACATGATATTTCTTTCTGTAAACATGACATTGGATGCATTTGCCGAACAGAAAGATTGTGCTTTTCTCCAAAACCACTTTCATGGTGATTTTTTGGTTAAATTTCACCCCGATACTACAACATTTTGTCCAGATACTCTGGATGAAAACAAAACTATCTGGTGTGTTGTGGCTATCTCAATCCCAGATCTTGCTACAGCCTCTGTGTGTGTTTGTGTTTTCTGGACATTCTCTATGGACTTTAAGGTTTTGAATGCATTTTAGCATGTAAGTTTCTGTTTTCTGCTGGGAAACGCTAATTGATTCCACCTGGAGTCAAATCCTCCACACATTCGAGTTTTCTAGGAAGAAAGCTTCAGAAACCTGAGAAAACATGATATTTCTTTCTGTAAACATGACATTGGATGCATTTGCCGAACAGAAAGATTGTGCTTCTCTCCAAAACCACTTTCACGGTTATTTTTTTGGTTACATTTCACCCGGATACTACATTTTGTCCAGATACTCTGGATGAAAACAAAACTTTCTGGTGTGTTGGGCTATCTCAATCCCAGATCTTGCTACAGCCTCTGTGTGTGTTTGTGTTTTCTGGACATTCTGTATGGACTTTACGGTTTTGAATGCATTTTAGCAGGACCCTTTCTGTTTTCTGCTGGGAAACGCTAATTGGTTCCACCTGGAGTCAAATCCTCCACACATTCGAGTTTTCTAGGAAGAAAGCTCCAGAAACCTGAGAAAACATGATATTTGTATTTGTAAACATGACATTGGATGCATTTGCCAAACAGAAAGATTGTGCTTTTCTCCAAAACCACTTTCACGGTGATTTTTTTGGTTAAATTTCTCTTCAAAGCTACAACAATTTATCCAGATACTCCTGGATGAAAACAAAACTATCTGGTGTGTTGTGGCTATCTCAATCCCAGATCTTGGTACAGCCTCTGTGTGTGTTTGTGTTTTCTGGACATTCTCTATGGACTTTACGGTTTTGAATGCATTTTAGCATGTAAGTTTTTGTTTTTAGCTGCCAAACGCTAATTGGTTCCACCTGGAGTCAAATCCTCCACACATTCGTTTTTAGCTGCCAAACGCCCATTGGTTTCACCTGCAGTCAAATACTTAACACATTCGAGTTTTCTAGGAAGAGAGCTCCAGAAACCTGAGAAAACATGATATTTCTTTCTGTAAACATGACATTGGATGCATTTGCCGAACAGAAAGATTGTGCTTTTCTCCAAAACCACTTTCACGGTGATTTTTTGGTTAAATTTCACCCGGATACTACAACATTTTGTCCATATACTCTGGATGAAAACAAAACTATCTGGTGTGTTATGGCTATCTCAATCCCAGATCTTGCTACAGCCTCTGTGTGTGTTTGTGTTTTCTGGACATTCTCCATGGACTTTAAGGTTTTGAATGCATTTTAGCAGGACCCTTTCTGTTTTCTGCTGGCAAACGATAATTGGTTCCACCTGGAGTGAAATACTCCACATATTCGAGTTTTCTAGGACGAAAGCTTCAGAAACCTGAGAAAACATCGTATTTCTTTCTGTAAACATGACATTGGATGCATTTGCCGAACAGAAAGATTGTGCTTCTCTCCAAAACCACTTTCACGGTGATTTTTGGTTAAATTTCACCCGAAATCCACAAGAATTTGTCCAGATACTCCTGGATGAAAACAAAACTATCTGGTGTGTTGTGGCTATCTCAATCCCAGATCTTGCTACAGCCTCTGTGTGTGTTTGTGTTTTCTGGACATTCTCTATGGACTTTACGGTTTTGAATGCATTTTAGCATGTAAGTTTTTGTTTTCTGCTGGGAAACGCTAATTGATTCCACCTGGAGTCAAATCCTCCACACATTCGAGTTTTCTAGGAAGAAAGCTCCAGAAACCTGAGAAAACATGATATTTCTTTCTGTAAACATGACATTGGATGCATTTGCCAAACAGAAGGATTGTGCTTTTCTCCGAAACCACTTTCACGGTGATTTTTTTGGTTAAATTTCACTTCAAAGCTACAACAATTTATCCAGATACTCCTGGATGAAAACAAAACTATCTGGTGTGTTGTGGCTATCTCAATCCCAGATCTTGCTACAGCCTCTGTGTGTGCTTGTGTTTTCTGGACATTCTCTATGGACTTTATGGTTTTGAATGCATTTTAGCATGTAAGTTTTTGTTTTTAGCTGCCAAACGCTAATTGGTTCCACCTGGAGTCAAATCCTCCACACATTCGAGTTTTCTAGGAAGAAAGCTTCAGAAACCTGAGAAAACATGATATTTGTATTTGTAAACATGACATTGGATTCATTTGCTGAACAGAAAGATTGTGCTTTTCTCCAAAACCACTTTCACGGTGATTTTTTGGTTAAATTTCACTTCAAAACTACAACAATTTGTTCAGATACTCCTGGATGAAAACAAAACTATCTGGTGTGTTTTGGCTATCTCAATCCCAGATCTTGCTACAGCCTCTGTGTGTGTTTGTGTTTTCTGGACATTCTCTATGGACTTTAAGGTTTTGAATGCATTTTAGCAGCACCCTTTCTGTTTTCTGCTGGCAAACACTAATTGGTTCCACCTGGAGTCAAATCCTCCACACATTCGAGTTTTCTAGGAAGAAAGCTCCAGAAACCTGAGAAAACATGATATTTCTTTCTGTAAACATGACATTGGATGCATTTGCCGAACAGGAAGTTTGTGCTTCTCTCCAAAACCACTTTCACGGTGATTTTTTGGTTAAATTTCACCCGGATACTAAAACATTATGTCCACATACTCTCGATGAAAACAAAACTATCTGGTGTGTTGTGGCTATCTCAATCCCAGATCTTGCTACAGCCTCTGTGTGTGTTTGTGTTTTCTGGACATTCTCTATGGACTTTAAGGTTTTGAATGCATTTTAGCATGTAAGTTTTTGTTTTCTGCTGGCAAACGCCAATTGGTTTCACCTGCAGTCAAATACTTAACACATTCGAGTTTTCTAGGAAGAAACCTCCAGAAACCTGAGAAAACATGATATTTCTTTCTGTAAACATGACATTGGATGCATTTGCCGAACAGAAAGATTGTGCTTTTCTCCAAAACCACTTTCACGGTGATTTTTTTTTATCTTTTATTTAATGAATATAAATTTCCAAAGTACGACTCATGGGTTACAATGGCTTTCCCCCCCATACCGTCCCTCCCACCCACAACCCTCCCCTTTCCCACTCCCTCTCCCTTTCCATTCACATCAAGATTCATTTTCTATTATCTTAATATACAGAAGATCTGCTTAGTATACCTTAAGTAAGGATTTCAACAGTTTGTTCCCACACAGAAACATAAAGTGAAAAATAATAGATGATTTTTTTTTAAATCATGATGAAATCAGATCAGACCTATTGTCATGTTTAATCCCAGTGAGAGTCAAGTTGGGAATTGATAATTTCTTTTTTTTTTTTTTTACAGAAGATCAGTTTAGTGTACATTAAGTAAAGATTTCAATCGTTTGCACCCCCATAGAAACACAAAGTGAAATATACTCTTTGAGTACTCGTTATAGCATTAAGCCTCAGTGTGCAGCACATTAAGGACAGAGATCCTACATGAGGAGTAAGTGCACAGTGACTCCTGTTGTTGACTTTACAAATTGACACTCCTGTTTATGGCATCAATAATCTCCCTATGCACCAGTCATGAGTTTCCAAGGCTATGGAAGCCCCTTGAGTTCTCCGATTCTTATCTTGTTTAGACAAGGTCATAGTCAAAGTGGAGGTTCTCTCCTCCCTTCAGAGAAAGGCACCTCCCTCTTTGAAGACCTGTTCTTTCCACTGGGATCTCACTCACAGAGATCTTTTTGCCAGAGTGCCTTGGCTTTCCATGCCTGAAATACTCTCATGGGCTTTTCAGTCAGATCCGAGTGCCTTTAGGGCTGATTCTGAGGCCAGAGTGCTATTTAGGACATCCGCCATTCTATGAGTCTACTGAGTATCTCACTTCCCATGTTGGATCACTCTCCCCTTTATTTATTCTATCGGTTGGTGTTAGCAGATACTAGACTTGTTTATGTGCTCCCTTTGACTCTTAGTCCTTTCATTATGATCAATTGTGAACTGAAATTGATCACTTGGAATAGTGAGATGGCATTGGCACATGCCACCTTGATGGGATTGAATTGGAATCCCCTGGTATGTTTCCAACTCTACCAATTGGGGCAAGTCAGCCCGAGCATGTCCCAAATTATACATCTCTTCCCTCTGTTATTCCCACTTTTATGTTTAACAGGGATCACATTTCAGTTAATTTTCAACACTTAAGAATAACTGTGTGATAATTACAGAATTAAACCAGTCATATTAAGTAGAACAGACAAAAAAAATACTATGAGGGATAATATATTAAGTTGTCCATTAGCAGTCAGGGCTATGCTGATCAAGTCACCATTTCCCATAGTGTCCATTTCACTTCAGGAGGTTTCCTTTTTGGTGTTCAGTCAGTTGTCACCGATCAGGGAGAACATATGGTATTTGTCCCTTTGGGACTGGCTTACTTCACTCAGCATGATGTGTTCCAGATTCCTCCATTTTGTTGCAAATGACTGGATTTCGTTGTTTCTTACTGCGGTATAGTATTCTAAAGAATACATATCCCATAATTTCTTTATCCAGTCTACCGTTGATGGGCATTTAGGTTGGTTCCAGGTCTTGGCTATTGTGAATTGTGCTGCAATAAACATTAGGGTGCAGACCGCTTTTTTCTTTATCAATTTAAACTCCTTTGGGTAAATTCCAAGGAGTGGGATGGCTGGGTCGAACGGTAGGGTTATATTCAGGTTTCTGAGGAATCTCCAGACTGATTTCCATAGTGGCTTGACCAGTTTGCATTCCCACCAACAGTGGGTTAGTGTCCCTTTTTCCCCACATCCTCGCCAGCATCTGTTGTTGGTAGATTTCTGTATGTGAGCCATTCTAACCGGGGTGAGGTGAAACCTCATTGTGCTTTTGATTTGCATTTCCCTGATTGCTAGTGACCTTGAACATTTTTTCATGTGCCTGTTGGCCATTTGGATTTCCTCTTTTGAAAAATGTCTATTGAGGTCCTTGGCCCATCTCTTAAGTGGGTTGTTGGTTTTGTTTTTGTGGAGTTTCTTGATCTCTTTGTAGATTCTGGTTATTAACCCTTTATCTGTTGTATAGTTTGCAAATATTTTTTCCCATTCTGTTGGTTGTCTCTTCACTCTCCTGACTGTTTCTTTTGCAGTACAGACACTTCTCAATTTGATGCAATCCCAATAGTTGATTTTGGCTTTGACTGTCTGTGCCTCCGGGTCTTTTCCAGAAATTCTTTGCCTGTGCCAATATCTTGAAGGGTTTCTCCAATGTTCTCTAATAACTTAATGGTGTCAGGACGTAGGTTTAGGTCTTTAATCCACGTTGAGTGGATTTTTGTGTAAGGTGTAAGGTAGGGGTCTTGCTTCATGCTTCTGCACGTGGAAATCCAGTTTTCCCAGCACCATTTATTGAATAGACTGTCCTTGCTCCAGGAATTAGTTTTAGATCCTTGATCAAATATAAGTTGGCTGTAGATGTTTGGATTGATTTCTGGTGTTTCAATTCTGTTCCATTGGTCTATCCATCTGTTTCTGTACCAGTACCATGCTGTTTTGATTACAACTGCCCTGTAGTATGTCCTGAAGTCTGGTATTGTGATGCCTCCGGCTTTGTTTTTGTTGTACAAGATTGCTTTAGCTATTCGAGGTCTCTTGTGCCTCCATATGAATTTCAGCATCATTTTTTCTAGATCTGAGAAGAATGTCTTTGGTATCTTGATTGGGATTGCATTGAATCTATAAATTGCTTTTGGGAGAATGGACATTTTGATGATGTTGATTCTTCCAATCCATGAGCATGGAAGATTTTTCCATTTTTTGGTATCCTCTTCTATTTCTTTCTTTAAGGTTTTGTAATTTTCATCGTAGAGATCTTTAACGTCCTTGGTTAAGTTTATTCCAAGGTATTTGATTGTTTTTGTAGCTATTGTGAATGGGATTGATCTTAGCAGTTCTTTCTCAGTCATGGCATTGCTTGTGTATACAAAGGCTGTTGATTTTTGTGCATTGATTTTCTATCCTGCCACTTTGCCAAACTCCTCTATGAGTTCCAATAGTCTCTTAGTAGAGTTCTTTGGATCCTCTAAGTACAGAATCATATCGTCTGCAAAGAGGGATAGTTTGACTTCTTCCTTCTTGATTTGTATTCCTTTGATTTCTTTTTCTTGTCTGATGGCTCTGGCTAAAACTTCCAGAACTATGTTAAATAGCAGTGGTGAGAGTGGGCATCCCTGCCTGGTGCCAGATTTCAGTGGAATTGATTCCAACTTTTCCCCATTCAATAGGATGCTGGCTGTGGGTTTTTTATAAATTGCTTTGATTATATTGAGGAATGTTCCTTCTATACCCAATTTGCTTAGAGTTTTCATCATGAAAGGGTGTTGAATTTTATCAAATGCTTTCTCTGCATCAATTGAGATAACCATATGGTTTTTCTTCTGCAGTCTGTTAATGTGGTGAATCACATTGATTGATTTGCGAATGTTGAACCATCCCTGCATACCAGGGATGAATCCCACTTGGTCTGGGTGGATGATTTTCCTGATGTGTTGTTGTATTCTATTGGCCAGAATTTTATTGAGGATTTTTGCATCTATGTTCATCAGGGATATTGGTCTGTAATTTTCTTTCAGTGCTGCATCTTTCTCTGGCTTAGGGATTAAGGTGATGCTGGCTTCATGGAAAGAATTTGGGAGGATTCCCTCTTCTTCGATTGTTCTGAATAGTTTGAGAAGAAATGGGATTAGTTCTTCTTTAAATGTCTGGTAGAATTCAGCAGTGAATCCATCTGGTCCTGGGCTTTTCTTTGTTGGGAGGGCCTTTATTACTGTTTCAATTTCTGTTTCAGTTATGGGTCTATTTAGGTTTTCGATGTCTTCCTGGTTCAATTTAGGTAGGTTGCATGTGTCCAGGAATCTATCCATTTCTGATAGGTTTTCCTGTTTGCTGGCATACAGGTCCTTGTAGTAATTTCTGATGATTCTTTTTATTTCTGTGGTGTCTGTTGTTACGTTTCCTTTTTCATCTCTGATTTTATTGATTTGGGTCTTTTCTCTTCTTTTTTTAGTTAGTTGGGCCAATGGGGTGTCAATTTTGTTTATTTTTTCAAAAAACCAGCTTCTCGCTTGGCTGATTTTTTGTAATGTTTTTTTGGATTCAATCCTGTTAATTTCTTCTCTGGTTTTAATTATTTCTCTTCTCCTACTAGATTTGGGTTTGGTTTGCTGCAGTTTTTCTAGGTCCTTGAGGTGTGCTGAAAGCTCATTTATTTGGTACCTTTCCAATTTCTTGATATAGGCACCTATTGCTATAAATTTGCCTCTCAATACTGCTTTTGCTGTATCCCATAAGTTTTGATATGTTGTGTTGTTGTCTTCATTTACTTCCAGAAAGTTTTTGATTTCTCTTTTGATTTCTTGAATGACCCAGTGTTCATTCAGGAGCATGTTGTTCAGTCTCCATGTGTTTGCATACTTTCTGGGGTTTCCTGAGTTGCTAATTTCCAGCTTCATCCCGCTGTGGTCTGAGAAGCTGCATGGTATGATTCTAATTCTTTTAAATTTGCTGAGACTTGCTTTATGGCCTAGTATGTGATCAATCCTAGAGAAGGTTCCATGCGCTGCTGAGAAGAATGTGAAGTCTGTAGATGTAGGGTTGAAAGTTCTGTAGATATCTGTTAGATCCATTTGGGCAATAGTGTCAATTAAATCTGCTGTTTCCTTGTTGATCTTCTGTCCGGATGATCTGTCTATTTCTGAGAGTGGAGTATTGAAGTCCCCCAGTACTATTGTATTGGAATCTAAATCTCCCTTTAAGTCCCTTAACATATCTTTTAAATAGACCGGTGCCCTGTAATTAGGTGCATATACATTTATAATAGTTACATCTTCCTGTTGAATTGAACCCTTAATCATTATATAGTGTCCCTCTTTGTCTCTCTTAACAGTTTTTGTATTAAAGTTTATTTTGTCTGATATTAATATGGCTACACCTGCTTTTTTTGGTTTCTGTTGGCATGGAATATCTTTTTCCAACCTTTCACTTTCAGTCTGCATGCCTCTTTGTTAGAGAGATGTGTTTCTTGTAGGCAACAAATAGTTGGGTTGTGTTCTGTGAGCTAGTCAGCCAAACGGTGTCTTTTAACTGAAGAATTCAGACCATTAATGTTCAATGTGACAATTGATACGTAGTGACTTTGCCCTGCCATTTTCCCGGAAATATTTTCTAGTATATGCTTTGAGCTTCCCATGCTCTTTTACTGGTAGGTGTTCTTCCTTTCCCTTCTTTCATATTGATGGCCGTGTTTCTGTGTTTCTGAGTGTAGCACATCTTTAAGTATCTTTTGCAGGGCCGGACGAGTGGCCACAAAGTCCTTCAATTTCTGTTTGCTATGAAAGGTCTTTATTTCACCTTCATTCACAAATGAGAGCTTGGCAGGATATAATATTCTGGGCTGGCAATTTTTCTCTCTTAGCACCTGTGCTATGTCTCGCCATTCCCTCCTGGCTTGTAGGGTTTCTGATGAGAAGTCAGCTGTGAGTCTGATTGGAGATCCTCTGAGAGTAATCTGACGTTTCTCTCTTGCACATTTTAGGATCTTTTCTTTATGTTTCACTGTGGTAAGTTTAATTACCACGTGTCGTGGTGAGGATCTCTTTTGGTCATGTTTATTGGGGGTTCTATGAGCTTCCTGTACTAGGATATCTCTGTCCTTCTCCAAACCTGGAAAGTTCTCTGCTAGTATCTCACTAAAAAGGCCTTCCAATCCTTTCTCTCTCTCCATGCCTTCAGGAACTCCTAGAACTCGAATGTTGGTTTTTTTAATAGTATCCTGTAGATTCCCAACAATATTTTTTAGGTTTCTAATTTCCTCTTCTTTTCTTTGGTTTGACTGTATGTTTTCCTGTGCTCTATCTTCTAAGTCCGATATTCTCTCTTCTGCTTCACCCATTCTGTTTTTAAGGCTTTCTAATGTGTTTGTCATTTGATCTATTGAGCTCTTCATTTCATTTTGATTTCTCTTGACTATTACACTTTCCTGTTCTACTAGTTTCTGAGTTTCATTTTGACTCTTCCTTAAAATTTCATTTTCACGAGAGAGATTTTCAATCTTGTCCATTAAGGATTTCTGTAGTTCAAGGATTTGCTTTTGAAAACTTCTAAATGTTCTTATCATAAATTTTTTGAAATCCGTATCTTGCATTTCTTCTATCTCATCATCTTCATACTCTTGGCTTGGGGTGTTTTGCTTATTTGGAGGCATCATAGTGTCATCGTTGATCTTGCTCCCTCTATTTCTGTGTTTGTTACTCGGCATAGTTAATTCTTCTTGCGTCACTGTGCGTTTTTTTTTTTCTTTTTTCTTTTTTTTTTTATACTGTGTCCCTGTTAAGTGGACTGCCTGCTGTTGGAAGAGCCTTGGAGGCTTGAGATGGGTGCGGCCTGAGAGCTCTGCCTGGTTCTTCCTGGTTAAGGGTGTGCAAAGGTGACACCCTCAGGTTATGCGTGGTAAATCTCTCTCTTTTTATTTATTTATTTATTTTATTTATTCAGGGGGTAAGTAACACCGCAGGGCAGGGCTGTGCAGCATTGATGGTATTTAGCTTCCAGTCTTTGGCTCCTCTGGACTCCCACTGGGTTGCCTAGGCTACTGAATTGTAGTGACTCAGTTCCTTAACTCTCCCCCATTGATATGTAAATCCAAAGAGGAGGCCTGCTCTTTGTCTCTTGGGAATTCTTCAAGAGTTACAGCCTTGTAACCTTTGCAAGGTTAGGGGGAAGAGAAACCCCGAAGCTTTTTTTTTTCCTTCTTTCCAGTAGTGAGTTTGCTGCACTTTCCGGCCCCCCTCTAGATTCTGACCCCCGTTTCCCCACCAATGTCTCGGGTTATTGAGCTCACCTCCCCTTCCAGCGCCGATGTGTGGACTCGGAGCCCTGAGCATCCCAAGTCTCCCCGCTGTTGTCTGTGTGGCATGCACTCCCCTTGGAGCACTGTCGCATAGACCCTGGGGCTTCTGCAGCTGGGTCCTGCAACTTGGCTTCCGCACGGTGGGCGACCTTGTTCTCCCAGTAGGTCCTCCAATTCACACCTGCTCCATCCAGAAGGGTTTCCCCTGCAATTTTTTGGTTGTATTTTCTGCGGCTACCGTAACTCCCCTTTTATTAAACTAAATTTTCCCGGACTATCGGTGCGCCCCCTCAATATTCAGCCATCTTGGCTCCGCCCAATCTCACGGTGATTTTTTGGTTAAATTTCACCCGGATACTACAACATTTTGTCCATATACTCTGGATGAAAACAAAACTATCTGGTGTGTTGTGGCTATCTCAATCCCAGATCTTGCTACAGCCTCTGTGTGTGTTTGTGTTTTCTGGACATTCTCTATGGACTTTAAGGTTTTGAATGCATTTTAGCAGGACCCTTTCTGTTTTCTGCTGGCAAACGATAATTGGTTCCACCTGGAGTGAAATACTCCACATATTCGAGTTTTCTAGGACGAAAGCTTCAGAAACCTGAGAAAACATGATATTTCTTTCTGTAAGCATGACATTGGATGCATTTGCCGAACAGAAAGATTGTGCTTCTCTCCAAAACCAATTTCACGGTGATTTTTGGTTAAATTTCACCCGAAATCCACAATTTGTCCAGATACTCCTGGATGAAAACAAAACTATCTGGTGTGTTGTGGCTATCTCAATCCCAGATCTTGCTACAGCCTCTGTGTGTGTTTGTGTTTTCTGGACATTCTCTATGGACTTTACGGTTTTGAATGCATTTTAGCATGTAAGTTTTTGTTTTTAGCTGCCAAACGCTAATTGGTTCCACCTGGAGTCAAATCCTCCACACATTCGAGTTTTCTAGGAAGAAAGCTCCAGAAACCTGAGAAAACATGATATTTCTTTCTGTAAACATGACATTGGATGCATTTGCCGATCAGGAAGATTGTGCTTCTCTCCAAAACCACTTTCACGGTGATTTTTTGGTTAAATTTCACTTCAAAGCTACAACAATTTATCCAGATACTCCTGGATGAAAACAAAACTATCTGGTGTGTTGTGGCTATCTCAATCCCAGATCTTGCTACAGCCTCTGTGTGTGTTTGTGTTTTCTGGACATTCTCTATGGACTTTAAGGTTTTGAATGCATTTTAGCAGCACCCTTTCTGTTTTCTGCTGGCAAACACTAATTGGTTCCACCTGGAGTCAAATCCTCCACACATTCGAGTTTTCTAGGAAGAAAGCTCCAGAAACCTGAGAAAACATGATATTTCTTTCTGTAAACATGACATTGGATGCATTTGCCGAACAGGAAGATTGTACTTTTCTCCAAAACCACTTTCACGGTGATTTTTTGGTTAAATTTCACCCGGATACTACAACAATTGGTCCAGATACTCCTGGATGAAAACAAAACTATCTGGTGTGTTGTGGCTATCTCAATCCCAGATCTTGTTAAAGCCTCTGTGTGTGTTTGTGTTTTCTGGACATTCTCTATGGACTTTAAGGTTTTGAATGCATTTTAGCAGGACCCTTTCTGTTTTCTGCTGGGAAACGATAATTGGTTCCACCTGGAGTGAAATACTCCACATATTCGAGTTTTCTAGGAAGAAAGCTCCAGAAACCTGAGAAAAGATGATATTTGTATTTGTAAACACGACATTGGATGCATTTGCCGAACAGGAAGATTGTGCTTCTCTCCAAAACCACTTTCACGGTGATTTTTGGTTAAATTTCACCCGAAATCCACAATTTGTCCAGATACTCCTGGATGAAAACAAAACTATCTGGTGTGTTGTGGATATCTCAATCCCAGATCTTGCTACAGCCTCTGTGTGTGTTTGTGTTTTCTGGACATTCTCTATGGACTTTACGGTTTTGAATGCATTTTAGCATGTAAGTTTTTGTTTTTAGCTGCCAAACGCTAATTGGTTCCACCTGGAGTCAAATCCTCCACACATTCGAGTTTTCTAGGAAGAAAGCTTCAGAAACCTGAGAAAACATGATATTTGTATTTGTAAACATGACATTGGATTCATTTGCTGAACAGAAAGATTGTGCTTTTCTCCAAAACCACTTTCACGGTGATTTTTTGGTTAAATTTCACTTCAAAACTCCAACAATTTGTCCAGATACTCCTGGATGAAAACAAAACTATCTGGTGATTTTTAGCTATCTCAATCCTAAATCTTGCTACAGCCTCTGTGTGTGTTTGTGTTTTCTGGACATTCACTATGGACTTTAAGGTTTTGAATGCATTTTAGCAGGACCCTTTCTGTTTTCTGCTGGCAAACACTAATTGGTTCCACCTGGAGTCAAATCCTCCACACATTCGAGTTTTCTAGGAAGAAAGCTCCAGAAACCTGAGAAAAGATGATATTTGTATTTGTAAACATGACATTGGATGCATTTGCCGAACAGAAAGATTGTGCTTTTCTCCAAAACCACTTTCACGGTGATAATTTGATTAAATTTCACCCGTATACTACATCATTTTGTCCAGATACTCTGGATGAAAACAAAACTACCTGGTGTGTTGTGGCTATCTCAATCCCAGATCTTGCTACAGCCTCTGTGTGTGTTTGTGTTTTCTGGACATTCTCTATGGACTTTAAAGTTTTGAATGCATTTTAGCAGCACCCTTTCTGTTTTCTGCTGGCAAACAGTAATTGGTTCCACCTGGAGTCAAATCCTCCACACATTCGAGTTTTCTAGGAAGAAAGCTCCAGAAACCTGAGAAAACATGATATTTCTTTCTGTAAACATGACATTGGATGCATTTGCCGAACAGGAAGATTGTGCTTCTCTCCAAAACCACTTTCACGGTGATTTTTTGGTAAAATTTCACCCGGATACTACAACAATTTGTCCAGATACTCTGTATGAAAAGAAAACTATCTGGTGTGTTGTGGCTATCTCAATCCCAGATCTTGCTACAGCCTCTGTGTCTGTTTGTGTTTTCTCGACATTCTCTATGGACTTTACAGTTTTGAATGCATTCAGGATGTAAGTTTTTGTTTTTAGCTGCCAAACGCTAATTGGTTCCACCTGGAGTCAAATCCTCCACACATTCGAGTTTTCTAGGAAGAAAGCTTCAGAAACCTGAGAAAACATGATATTTGTATTTGTAAACATGACACTGGATAAATTTGCTGAACAGAAAGATTGTGCTTTTCTCCAAAACCACTTTCACTGTGATTTTTTTGGTTAAATTTCACCCGGATACTACAACATTTTGTACAGATACTCTGGATGAAAACAAAACTATCTGGTGATTTTTAGCTATCTCAATCCCAAATCTTGCTGCAGCCTCTGTGTGTGATTGTGTTTTCTGGACATTCTATATGGACTTTACGGTTTTGAATGCATTTTAGCATGTAAGATTTTGTTTTCTGCTGGCAAACGCTAATTGGTTCCACCTGGAGTCAAATCCTCCACACATTCGAGTTTTCTAGGAAGAAAGCTCCTGAAACCTGAGAAAACATGATATTTCTTTCTGTAAACATGACAGTGGATGCATTTGCCGAGCAGGAAGATTGTGCTTCTTTCCAAAACCACTTTCACGGTGATTTTTGGTTAAATTTCACCCGGATACTACAACAATTTGTCCAGATACTCTGGATGAAAACAAAACTATCTGGTGTGTTGTGGCTATCTCTATCCCAGATCTTGCTACAGCCTCTGTGTGTGCTTGTGTTTTCTGGACATTCTCTATGGACTTTAAGGTTTTGAATGCATTTTAGCAGGACCCTTTCTGTTTTCTGCTGGCAAACGATAATTGGTTCCACCTGGAGTGAAATACTCCACATATTCGAGTTTTCTAGGAAGAAAGCTTCAGAAACCTGAGAAAACATGATATTTCTTTCTGTAAACATGACATTGGATGCATTTGCCAAAAAGGAAGATTGTGCTTCTCTCCAAAACCACTTTCACGGTGATTTTTTGGTTAAATTTCACCCGAAATCCACAAGAATTTGTCCAGATACTCCTGGATGAAAACAAAACTATCTGGTGTGTTGTGGCTATCTCAATCCCAGATCTTGCTACAGCCTCTGTGTGTGTTTGTGTTTTCTGGACATTCTCTATGGACGTTACGGTTTTGAATGCATTTTAGCATGTAAGTTTTTGTTTTTAGCTGCCAAACGCTAATTGGTTCCACCTGGAGTCAAATGCTCCACATATTCGAGTTTTCTAGGAAGAAAGCTCCAGAAACCTGAGAAAACATGATATTGTATTTGTAAACATGACATTGGATAAATTTGCTGAACAGAAAGATTGTGCTTTTCTCCAAAACCACTTTCACGGTGATTTTTCAGTTAATTTTGACCCGGATACTACAACATTTTGTACAGATACTCTGGATGAAAACAAAACTATCTGGTGTGTTGTGGCTATCTCAATCCCAGATCTTGCTACATCCTCTGTGTGTGTTTGTGTTTTCTGGACATTCTCTATGGACTTTAAGGTTTTGAATGCATTTTAGCAGCACCCTTTCTGTTTTCTGCTGGCAAACACTAATTGGTTGCACCTGGAGTCAAATGCTCCACACATTGGAGTTTTCTAGGAAGAAAGCTCCAGAAACCTGAGAAAACATGATATTTCTTTCTGTAAACATGACATTGGATGCATTTGCCGAACAGGAAGATTGTACTTTTCTCCAAAACCACTTTCACGGTGATTTTTTGGTTAAATTTCACCCGGATACTACAACAATTGGTCCAGATACTCCTGGATGAAAACAAAACTATCTGGTGTGTTGTGGCTATCTCAATCCCAGATGTTGCTACAGCCTCTGTGTGTGTTTGTGTTTTCTGGACATTCTCTATGGACTTTAAGGTTTTGAATGCATTTTAGCAGGACCCTTTCTGTTTTCTGCTGGGAAACGATAATTGGTTCCACCTGGAGTGAAATACTCCACATATTCGAGTTTTCTAGGAAGAAAGCTCCAGAAACCTGAGAAAACATGATATTTCTTTCTGGAAACACGACATTGGATGCATTTGCCGAACAGGAAGATTGTGCTTCTCTCCAAAACCACTTTCACGGTGATTTTTGGTTAAATTTCACCCGAAATCCACAATTTGTCCAGATACTCCTGGATGAAAACAAAACTATCTGGTGTGTTGTGGCTATCTCAATCCCAGATCTTGCTACAGCCTCTGTGTGTGTTTGTGTTTTCTGGACATTCTCTATGGACTTTACGGTTTTGAATGCATTTTAGCATGTAAGTTTTTGTTTTTAGCTGCCAAACGCTAATTGGTTCCACCTGGAGTCAAATCCTCCACACATTCGAGTTTTCTAGGAAGAAAGCTCCAGAAACCTGAGAAAACATGATATTTCTTTCTGTAAACATGACATTGGATGCATTTGCCGATCAGGAAGATTGTGCTTCTCTCCAAAACCACTTTCACGGTGATTTTTTGGTTAAATTTCACTTCAAAGCTACAACAATTTATCCAGATACTCCTGGATGAAAACAAAACTATCTGGTGTGTTGTGGCTATCTCAATCCCAGATCTTGCTACAGCCTCTGTGTGTGTTTGTGTTTTCTGGACATTCTCTATGGACTTTAAGGTTTTGAATGCATTTTAGCAGCACCCTTTCTGTTTTCTGCTGGCAAACACTAATTGGTTCCACCTGGAGTCAAATCCTCCACACATTCGAGTTTTCTAGGAAGAAAGCTCCAGAAACCTGAGAAAACATGATATTTCTTTCTGTAAACATGACATTGGATGCATTTGCCGAACAGGAAGATTGTACTTTTCTCCAAAACCACTTTCACGGTGATTTTTTGGTTAAATTTCACCCGGATACTACAACAATTGGTCCAGATACTCCTGGATGAAAACAAAACTATCTGGTGTGTTGTGGCTATCTCAATCCCAGATCTTGCTACAGCCTCTGTGTGTGTTTGTGTTTTCTGGACATTCTCTATGGACTTTAAGGTTTTGAATGCATTTTAGCAGGACCCTTTCTGTTTTCTGCTGGGAAACGATAATTGGTTCCACCTGGAGTGAAATACTCCACATATTCGAGTTTTCTAGGAAGAAAGCTCCAGAAACCTGAGAAAACATGATATTTCTTTCTGGAAACACGACATTGGATGCATTTGCCGAACAGAAAGATTGTGCTTCTCTCCAAAACCAATTTCACGGTGATTTTTGGTTAAATTTCACCCGAAATCCACAATTTGTCCAGATACTCCTGGATGAAAACAAAACTATCTGGTGTGTTGTGGCTATCTCAATCCCAGATCTTGCTACAGCCTCTGTGTGTGTTTGTGTTTTCTGGACATTCTCTATGGACTTTACGGTTTTGAATGCATTTTAGCATGTAAGTTTTTGTTTTTAGCTGCCAAACGCTAATTGGTTCCACCTGGAGTCAAATCCTCCACACATTCGAGTTTTCTAGGAAGAAAGCTCCAGAAACCTGAGAAAACATGATATTTCTTTCTGTAAACATGACATTGGATGCATTTGCCGATCAGGAAGATTGTGCTTCTCTCCAAAACCACTTTCACGGTGATTTTTGGTTAAATTTCACTTCAAAGCTACAACAATTTATCCAGATACTCCTGGATGAAAACAAAACTATCTGGTGTGTTGTGGCTATCTCAATCCCAGATCTTGCTACAGCCTCTGTGTGTGTTTGTGTTTTCTGGACATTCTCTATGGACTTTAAGGTTTTGAATGCATTTTAGCAGCACCCTTTCTGTTTTCTGCTGGCAAACACTAATTGGTTCCACCTGGAGTCAAATCCTCCACACATTCGAGTTTTCTAGGAAGAAAGCTCCAGAAACCTGAGAAAACATGATATTTCTTTCTGTAAACATGACATTGGATGCATTTGCCGAACAGGAAGATTGTACTTTTCTCCAAAACCACTTTCACGGTGATTTTTTGGTTAAATTTCACCCGGATACTACAACAATTGGTCCAGATACTCCTGGATGAAAACAAAACTATCTGGTGTGTTGTGGCTATCTCAATCCCAGATCTTGCTACAGCCTCTGTGTGTGTTTGTGTTTTCTGGACATTCTCTATGGACTTTAAGGTTTTGAATGCATTTTAGCAGGACCCTTTCTGTTTTCTGCTGGGAAACGATAATTGGTTCCACCTGGAGTGAAATACTCCACATATTCGAGTTTTCTAGGAAGAAAGCTCCAGAAACCTGAGAAAACATGATATTTCTTTCTGGAAACACGACATTGGATGCATTTGCCGAACAGGAAGATTGTGCTTCTCTCCAAAACCACTTTCACGGTGATTTTTGGTTAAATTTCCCCCGAAATCCACAATTTGTCCAGATACTCCTGGATGAAAACAAAACTATCTGGTGTGTTGTGGATATCTCAATCCCAGATCTTGCTACAGCCTCTGTGTGTGTTTGTGTTTTCTGGACATTCTCTATGGACTTTACGGTTTTGAATGCATTTTAGCATGTAAGTTTTTGTTTTTAGCTGCCAAACGCTAATTGGTTCCACCTGGAGTCAAATCCTCCACACATTCGAGTTTTCTAGGAAGAAAGCTTCAGAAACCTGAGAAAACATGATATTTGTATTTGTAAACATGACATTGGATTCATTTGCTGAACAGAAAGATTGTGCTTTTCTCCAAAACCACTTTCACGGTGATTTTTTGGTTAAATTTCACTTCAAAACTCCAACAATTTGTCCAGATACTCCTGGATGAAAACAAAACTATCTGGTGATTTTTAGCTATCTCAATCCTAAATCTTGCTACAGCCTCTGTGTGTGTTTGTGTTTTCTGGACATTCACTATGGACTTTAAGGTTTTGAATGCATTTTAGCAGGACCCTTTCTGTTTTCTGCTGGCAAACACTAATTGGTTCCACCTGGAGTCAAATCCTCCACACATTCGAGTTTTCTAGGAAGAAAGCTCCAGAAACCTGAGAAAAGATGATATTTGTATTTGTAAACATGACATTGGATGCATTTGCCGAACAGAAAGATTGTGCTTTTCTCCAAAACCACTTTCACGGTGATAATTTGATTAAATTTCACCCGTATACTACATCATTTTGTCCAGATACTCTGGATGAAAACAAAACTACCTGGTGTGTTGTGGCTATCTCAATCCCAGATCTTGCTACAGCCTCTGTGTGTGTTTGTGTTTTCTGGACATTCTCTATGGACTTTAAAGTTTTGAATGCATTTTAGCAGCACCCTTTCTGTTTTCTGCTGGCAAACAGTAATTGGTTCCACCTGGAGTCAAATCCTCCACACATTCGAGTTTTCTAGGAAGAAAGCTCCAGAAACCTGAGAAAACATGATATTTCTTTCTGTAAACATGACATTGGATGCATTTGCCGAACAGGAAGATTGTGCTTCTCTCCAAAACCACTTTCACGGTGATTTTTTGGTAAAATTTCACCCGGATACTACAACAATTTGTCCAGATACTCTGGATGAAAACAAAACTATCTGGTGTGTTGTGGCTATCTCAATCCCAGATCTTGCTACAGCCTCTGTGTGTGTTTGTGTTTTCTGGACATTCTCTATGGACTTTAAGGTTTTGAATGCATTTTAGCAGCACCCTTTCTGTTTTCTGCTGGCAAACACTAATTGGTTGCACCTGGAGTCAAATGCTCCACACATTGGAGTTTTCTAGGAAGAAAGCTCCAGAAACCTGAGAAAACATGATATTTCTTTCTGTAAACATGACATTGGATGCATTTGCCGAACAGGAAGATTGTACTTTTCTCCAAAACCACTTTCACGGTGATTTTTTGGTTAAATTTCACCCGGATACTACAACAATTGGTCCAGATACGCCTGGATGAAAACAAAACTATCTGGTGTGTTGTGGCTATCTCAATCCCAGATCTTGCTACAGCCTCTGTGTGTGTTTGTGTTTTCTGGACATTGTCTATGGACTTTAAGGTTTTGAATGCATTTTAGCAGGACCCTTTCTGTTTTCTGCTGGGAAACGATAATTGGTTCCACCTGGAGTGAAATACTCCACATATTCGAGTTTTCTAGGAAGAAAGCTCCAGAAACCTGAGAAAACATGATATTTCTTTCTGGAAACACGACATTGGATGCATTTGCCGAACAGGAAGATTGTGCTTCTCTCCAAAACCACTTTCACGGTGATTTTTGGTTAAATTTCACCCGAAATCCACAATTTGTCCAGATACTCCTGGATGAAAACAAAACTATCTGGTGTGTTGTGGCTATCTCAATCCCAGATCTTGCTACAGCCTCTGTGTGTGTTTGTGTTTTCTGGACATTCTCTATGGACTTTACGGTTTTGAATGCATTTTAGCATGTAAGTTTTTGTTTTTAGCTGCCAAACGCTAATTGGTTCCACCTGGAGTCAAATCCTCCACACATTCGAGTTTTCTAGGAAGAAAGCTTCAGAAACCTGAGAAAACATGATATTTGTATTTGTAAACATGACATTGGATTCATTTGCTGAACAGAAAGATTGTGCTTTTCTCCTAAACCACTTTCACGGTGATTTTTTGGTTAAATTTCACTTCAAATCTACAACAATTTGTCCAGATACTCCTGGATGAAAACAAAACTATCTGGTGATTTTTAGCTATCTCAATCCCAAATCTTGCTACAGCCTCTGTGTGTGTTTGTGTTTTCTGGACATTCACTATGGACTTTAAGGTTTTGAATGCATTTTAGCAGGACCCTTTCTGTTTTCTGCTGGCAAACACTAATTGGTTCCACCTGGAGTCAAATCCTACACACATTCGAGTTTTCTAGGAAGAAAGCTCCAGAAACCTGAGAAAAGATGATATTTGTATTTGTAAACATGACATTGGATGCATTTGCCGAACAGAAAGATTGTGCTTTTCTCCAAAACCACTTTCACGGTGATAATTTGATTAAATTTCAACCGGATACTACAACATTTTGTCCAGATACTCTGGATGAAAACAAAACTACCTGGTGTGTTGTGGCTATCTCAATCCCAGATCTTGCTACAGCCTCTGTGTGTGTTTGTGTTTTCTGGACATTCTCTATGGACTTTAAAGTTTTGAATGCATTTTAGCAGCACCCTTTCTGTTTTCTGCTGGCAAACAGTAATTGGTTCCACCTGGAGTCAAATGCTCCACACATTGGAGTTTTCTAGGAAGAAAGCTCCAGAAACCTGAGAAAACATGATATTTCTTTCTGGAAACACGACATTGGATGCATTTGCCGAACAGAAAGATTGTGCTTCTCTCCAAAACCAATTTCACGGTGATTTTTGGTTAAATTTCACCCGAAATCCACAATTTGTCCAGATACTCCTGGATGAAAACAAAACTATCTGGTGTGTTGTGGCTATCTCAATCCCAGATCTTGCTACAGCCTCTGTGTCTGTTTGTGTTTTCTCGACATTCTCTATGGACTTTACAGTTTTGAATGCATTCAGGATGTAAGTTTTTGTTTTTAGCTGCCAAACGCTAATTGGTTCCACCTGGAGTCAAATCCTCCACACATTCGAGTTTTCTAGGAAGAAAGCTTCAGAAACCTGAGAAAACATGATATTTGTATTTGTAAACATGACACTGGATAAATTTGCTGAACAGAAAGATTGTGCTTTTCTCCAAAACCACTTTCACTGTGATTTTTTTGGTTAAATTTCACCCGGATACTACAACATTTTGTACAGATACTCTGGATGAAAACAAAACTATCTGGTGATTTTTAGCTATCTCAATCCCAAATCTTGCTACATCCTCTGTGTGTGATTGTGTTTTCTGGACATTCTATATGGACTTTACAGTTTTGAATGCATTTTAGCATGTAAGATTTTGTTTTCTGCTGGCAAACGCTAATTGGTTCCACCTGTAGTCAAATCCTCCACACATTCGAGTTTTCTAGGAAGAAAGCTCCAGAAACCTGAGAAAACATGATATTTCTTTCTGTAAACATGACAGTGGATGCATTTGCCGAGCAGGAAGATTGTGCTTCTTTCCAAAACCACTTTCACGGTGATTTTTGGTTAAATTTCACCCGGATACTACAACAAATTGTCCAGATACTCTGGATGAAAACAAAACTATCTGGTGTGTTGTGGCTATCTCTATCCCAGATCTTGCTACAGCCTCTGTGTGTGCTTGTGTTTTCTGGACATTCTCTATGGACTTTAAGGTTTTGAATGCATTTTAGCAGGACCCTTTCTGTTTTCTGCTGGCAAACGATAATTGGTTCCACCTGGAGTGAAATACTCCACATATTCGAGTTTTCTAGGAAGAAAGCTTCAGAAACCTGAGAAAACATGATATTTCTTTCTGTAAACATGACATTGGATGCATTTGCCAAAAAGGAAGATTGTGCTTCTCTCCAAAACCACTTTCACGGTGATTTTTTGGTTAAATTTCACCCGAAATCCACAAGAATTTGTCCAGATACTCCTGGATGAAAACAAAACTATCTGGTGTGTTGTGGCTATCTCAATCCCAGAACTTGCTACAGCCTCTGGGTGTGTTTGTGTTTTCTGGACATTCTCTATGGACGTTACGGTTTTGAATGCATTTTAGCATGCAAGTTTTTGTTTATAGCTGCCAAACGCTAATTGGTTCCACCTGGAGTCAAATGCTCCACATATTCGAGTTTTCTAGGAAGAAAGCTCCAGAAACCTGAGAAAACATGATATTTCTTTCTGGAAACACGACATTGGATGCATTTGCCGAACAGGAAGATTGTGCTTCTCTCCAAAACCACTTTCACGGTGATTTTTGGTTAAATTTCACCCGAAATCCACAATTTGTCCAGATACTCCTGGATGAAAACAAAACTATCTGGTGTGTTGTGGCTATCTCAATCCCAGATCTTGCTACAGCCTCTGTGTGTGTTTGTGTTTTCTGGACATTCTCTATGGACTTTACGGTTTTGAATGCATTTTAGCATGTAAGTTTTTGTTTTTAGCTGCCAAACGC